>NC_044584.1:10112909-10414386 GCF_901933205.1 Camarhynchus parvulus | reverse complement strand
GGTCTCCTAGGAAACCACGTCTTTGTTCTCTACTGAAGATGAAAACAGGGATGAAAATAGGTTTAATACCCCTGGCAATAACTTAAGATTTTTCTAAAATTCCATTTGAGGCTTTTGATCCTGTGAGTAATAACCTGGCTTAATCTCAGGAAATGTGTTGTAGAATGTTTATATATAAAATTTTGGGAAATTATTTGAAGTGTTTGTAAAACAGCTAGGAATCTAAAGTTCTTGAAATGAAGACAATCACCTAGTGAATCACAAAGAACAGAAGTGGGGTGGAGCTGATTACATCCATTGCACTTGTGATAGCAGCTTGTGTTTGGCAGACTGTCACAAATGCATTTATTGAAAGAGAGAATACTGTCCTGTAGTGATATATTTTACATTTTGTGCAGTTTAGGGGGGATTTCTTCTAGCTGCCTGTTCCTGTAGGTCAGGTGTATTAGCTCTTGGGGAATATCTTCCAAAAGACCAGATTTTTACTCTGTGTTTGCATATTGGTATTAATTTATTGACTTAAACATAATCCCCAGGCTTGGTGCTCTCACTGTTCATCATGAGCTTCAGCAAATCACTTTGGCTGAGGCCCCTTAGCTGGAAGCAAGTAAGTCCAGAATGGTGCAGGAGGTGGTGAAGCACAGATCTATTTTGCCAGTTTGTCCTCTCTGTTCAGTTTCTTCTTAGCTTTGATCACATCCATGGGATTAAATGTTCAGACTCCCTTTTTTAAATCAGTGCAGGTGGATAATATGTTTTGAAGGAACTTCTTAGGGTGCTAAACATCTAATACTGGATACGTGTTTATTTCTAGGAGAAGGAGCTACAGCAGAAGTTCCTTCATCTTTTGTGATTCTGTCTCTGTGCACTCTGGTAGTCCTGGTCATTCTGCTGGCAAACTGTGTCTCCTGCTGTAAAGACCCTGAGATAGATTTCAAGGTAAGACCTGAAATTATCAGTGTGTGTACAGGTGGTATTTTCAGCTGCATCCTGCTATCCAGAACACTTGATGAGTGTTCTCTCATTCTGCAGTGTCACTGTGCATCCTCTCTCCTGAAGCAGCCAGTGACTCTATTCCTACAGCCTGTGGGTCCTGATGCAGCTGTTTATTTTAACTAATTGCTCCCTGCTGCAGTAAGGATCTTTAATGCCTTTTGAAAATAATAACTAGCTATCAGAATTAGTAATAAAAGTTACACCTTTGAGACAATCTGCTGTGAAGAACGTTTTTGTTGTTTTTCTGTGTTTTGTTTTTTCTTAGTCTACAGGTGGGATCTGTCAAATAAGAATACTGAAGATGCATATCTACTGTAACAAAACTCTTGAGAAATTGTCATCAGAGAATTGTTACTTTTGGAACATCTGTAATCAGTGTTCCTAAAATTGAGTTTTGCTCTCATTTCTAAATGGAGAATATTTGGCCTCAGCAGTTCATGGTAATTCATTCAAAGCCAGGGCTAGCATTTAAAGTGAAAACAAAACAAAGCAAAAAAACCAACAACACCAACAAACCCAAACCACCAAACCCACAAAAACCCAACTAAACAAAAAACCCTTGATTATTAAAAGCAATGCTTTAATCTCTTTAAGACAGCAATTAATGGAAAGTAAGGAATAGAACATTAAATATCTGTCACTATTCTTGGAAAAAAGCTAAGCTTCCTTAGCAGTGCTCCTTCAAACTGAAAGAAATGTATTAGTGCTTATTTAAAGGCAAGGATCAGCTTGTTTACTAAGACTTCTTTTGTTTAGGAATTTGAAGATAACTTTGATGATGAAATAGATTTTACACCTCCAGCAGAAGATACTCCATCTGTTCAGTCTCCAGCAGAAGTGTTTACTCTTTCAGTTCCCAATATTGCTTTACCAACTCCCTCCCAGTTTCCATCTCGTACAGGTAAAATTCTGGTTTTCAATGCAAAAACAAAAGTAGCCATTTCAGTGTCTAAAATGGAGTGTGGCTATTTGTTTGACTTTACTGTAATAAATAACTTGTTACAAATTTCCATAAACTGAGCCAATATGTTTTGTAGGGTAAAGGATAAAAGGGGAAATATTACTCCTAAGATATTAACCTGTGACAGGATAAGAGAGCTTAAGAGAACAGAACTGCCTTAAAAGCCCCTCTCTAGATTGCTGTCATTATATCTCTGTATACCTAAAGGGTTTGAAGTACCCTGGGACATTAGTGACTTCTCTTTAGTGGTTTTCTTCATGGCTAAGTTGTCATTGGATTTTAACCACCACCCTTAAATAGAAATAAGAGTGAATCCTTTACTTGACAGCAGTGCTGCTGCTCAGCTGCATCACTCCTTGATGTCACTGGAGACTATTTGTGCAGTAAATGTGATCTTGGTAAGACAGAGCATTAGGTTTCATCCCCCTGTGTGGAAGGGGTTTTGGAATGTATTCTTTAAAATACAATTTTGGTAAAAGGAAACTTAAGCATCTTATCATATTACAAGCAGAGTTTAGCCCAAAGTACATACTCCTATATTGTGCTATTTCACATAATTTTACATACTACTTGGGTTGCTCGATCATTAGATGTTCAGGGAAGCTTCTAGGAAAATTCCTGTACAAATTTCAAGAAACTCTCAGTGTGCCTTTAACACAAATGCCACAGTTGTACAAATGACTCAGTATTTTAAAGAGCTGGGAAAAATTATGAGTGAAAAGTTTTGTCAGCTCTTCTGTGTAGCCATAATTGTTACAATGAAGCTGTCACAACAAGTGTTTTGCCAGAAGGAAGGCAATGTGCCTGAGTACTTGGATAAAATGTGCTTGCACTGCTGTGGCCTTCACCATGCTTAGGAGCACATTTACAGTGATTTATACAGCTCTGGCTCTTCCAGCACAACAATACTGCTCTAAATGGAGTTTATGGAAATAAATTGTGGGCTAGAGTTCTTAGACAAGAAAAAGTTTTGTTTAAATCAATTAGTGTTCCTCACCAATTGGGCAGCAGAGGGGTCAACACTGCTGAATCTCTTCTGGTGAATGAGTTCTGCCATTGTTACTGCCCATCCTCTGCCAAGATCTGGGTTTTCTTTTCTGTCCTCCTCTCTGGGCTTTTATGTGAAGTATTTTTAGTTGAAAAATGTCCTCCTTCCAGATGGTAGCTACAAATAGGGCAGTTGTGCTGAAGAATAAAGCAGGCAAACCTTTTCTCTTGAAATGGTAATTCTATATAACTGTAATTGTTAAGATGTACAAACAATGAGTTTTGTCTTGGCTTTTCTATTTTGTTTACATGGCAGACTTTTGTAAGTAGGTTATTTTCTCTACCCAGAAACAGGCAATAATACACTTTCATATTGGAAGCAGAACTTAGCCTTTTTGCTTTCTTGCTGAGTATGTTAAAAACCTAAATTCATGTTAAAAACATGTAAGTTGGCATTTCATCAGGACAATTGCTGTGGTTTTTTTGGGGGTGTGTTCTGGTGTAGTTTAGAAGCTGGACATGAGAAAAACTTCACTTGAGTGCTGTTGTCACAGCATTACCTTCCTATTTTATGTACATCTGAGTAGGGTTTGGTGCTTGGGCTGAATGTGTGCACCCAGCTGGGTATAAATCCTGCAGAAGGTTGCACTGTTTCCTCAGCAGTTGCTAACTTTGGCCATCTGAGTGTTTGATAGTGTTACGTTTGTTTCCTTGTGTGACAGATGGAACAAAGTCTCAAGTTGCACGTCAGAGTCTAAACTACATCCAGGAAATTGGAAATGGCTGGTTTGGAAAGGTGAGGAGTTATCTCTTCATATTGCCTAGATTGAGGCTTATTCTCAGGTGACTAGGCCTCTGTATTTACTTTAAAATGCTACTCAAGAAAGAAAAAAAAGCATAAAAAATTTCAGTTGAAATTAGATATTTCCTTACATGCATTTTTTAGCTGTAATCACAGCACTAATCTGTGCTTTTTAAATTTACTTGTAGATTCTTACTAGAGACTAGTTAGACATTTCACTTCCATGAATTTTATTTAATACACTCCTATTTTTACCAATTCTTTTTAGGGAAAAAAATTAAGTAAATAAGTGGTCTTCACTAGAAAACGTTTTCTGAAAGCTGACTTGTAAATCAGTTGTCAAGATCAAAGTATTTGTATTTAATTATCAAAGCTCTGTTTGTGTTTGTAAAAAAGCTAGGAAATCTTTCCTGCAACATGTTTTTAGCTCTTGTTTTTCTTTGCAGGAAGACTACAAATGTTTTTTCCCCTCTGATTTAAGACACAATCTCTCTTTCAGGTTCTCCTTGGAGAGATCTACACAGGCACTAGTGTAGCAAGGGTAATAGTGAAGGAGTTAAAGGCAAGTGCAGGTCCCAAGGAGCAAGAACAATTCTTAAGAAATGGAGAACCATATTAGTGAGTAATGTTTCAGAGCTTCATTCTGCTGCAGATAAATTATGGATATTGCTTTTGTTCAGTGTTATTGTCTCTACTTGCCCTCACATATAACTGTAATGTTTTTCTTTAAAATGTGAAATACACTCAACCCAAAGTGAGCAAAAGTTGTGTTCACATAACTTAGTGTGCTTTACCTTGCCTGGATGTGCTGTAAAAGCTTGGTCAGTGAAGAGCTTTCTCCTCTTGGTGCTTTCTAACGTCCTGGCTGTATTTGCATTTAGGCTTAGGTTATTGGCATTTGTCAGAAGAAATTTCATGCCTTCTGCTGCATTGGCACAAGTGGTTTTGGAGCAATTTTGGAAAGTAACTGATCTGGCTGGGAACTAAGCTGGCTAAAAGAAGGTTTATCTTGTACCTTGGTGTAGTTCATGGGTTGCATGTTTTTATTATTTTTGGTATGAGGAGTTGTGGGAGGATGAGTGTGACTCTCATGTGGCAATCCTGGCTTTTGTGGGATTGAGATCCTGTGAGTTTTGGCTGCTGTCAGTGATACACTTCAGCAATACCAAGGTACAAATGGAATCTGTGCCTTTGGTACTTGCACCTTCTGTTCCTGCCACCCCCCTCCAATGTAATGTGTTGAAACTTCTGGTAGGGTTTTCAGTGTGTTGCATTCTACTGTGATCTTCCTGGCTTTAACTGTATTTTTTCCCTCCAGCATTCTTCAGCATCCAAATGTTCTCCAGTGTATTGGGCAGTGTGTGGAAGCCATTCCTTATCTCCTAGTTTTTGAGTTCTGTGACTTGGTAAGTGCACTTATATGAGATGCTGCACTTGTTTTTCCACTGGTGTAAGTTGTGTGTGGTATATTTACTGCCCTTTGCTCATGAAATTATTCTTTTGCTTTCTTGTTTTTTGATTAGCCAGAATTTTAGAAGGCTTTTGTTTATTTTTTTAGAGGAACCACGATTACAATTTTTGTTTGTACTCTTTTCAGTTCATCATGTATGTTCTAAGTGCTTGTGGAGTGTTCTGAAGAGGCAAATAGCTGTTCTTTGATAATGGAGTTACCAGTGTCTCTGTCTGCCTTCAGCAAGGAGCTTGGAGGGCAGAGGGTGTCATAGCAGGAAGCTTTTTATCACAGTCCAGTATCATGTGCACACACCAACATCACCTCCAAAATATTTGCTGTCTGCAGTCTTAATGTGCTTTTAATACCATTTATGTGAAAATGTTAATTTAGGAAAATGGAAGAATTTCTTCCCTTCTGCCTTCTCCTCTACCTCCAAAGTGCCCAAATTTTACCCATGCTGTGCTGCTTTGTGCTAAAATGCAATGGTGGGCTCACTTCTGATATCAGTCATGGATTCTAATAGCTGGAATTTTCAGTTTCAGTCTTCATTCTCTTCCTGATCCTTTCTCTTAAAGTACTCTTCTTTTCCCTACATTCTTACCCTTTTATTTCCTTTCTCATGCCCTTTTTACCCCCCAGGCAGCTGCCTTGTGCCTCCTGGGCACCAAAAGAAAAGCCGGGAGCACATTGGAGGGTGATCCCAGTGCTGTCAGTGCCACATGGTCCCTGCAATGGGAGGGACAGCTCAAAGCCTTGCTCAGCCACTGCAGTCCTTGGAATGTTCCTGAATGTTGGGAGGAAGGGGGGGCATGTACAGAGCCTTTGAACTGTGCCCAGAGTGCAGAGCCATGAGAGACAAAAATTTGCATCCATGGGCTGGAAAGACTTGAATTGTTTTATTGTGGCATAACACATTGCTAAAACCAAACAAACCCCAGAGTCCCAGTGGCTGTCTAAACATTGGCTCAGTGGCTGCTTTTAAGGTTTGGTGTGTAGATGTCACCCAAAGCAGAGTTCCTTGGGAAATGTCAAGACAGAAATGATGTCAGAAGTGCACAGATGTTACTAAGGAATGAGTCTTTCAGAAATGAGACAGTTTGCATTTATAAATTTCAGCAAGATCTTTTTTAGCAGTTTCACTATTGCAGAATATCACTTTAAACTCAGGTACAAAAATCTACTTCTGGTTGCCTCAGGCAATTTAAATTTCTTAGCATGAACTTGAGTTTTTGGACACATATCAATTAATCTGTTACCTTAAATAACTATATTTTTCCATGCTGCTCTTTTGCTCAAATGTATTAGCTGTGGTAAATTAATGAGGCAGAAGTGCTGATAAAATCCTTCTTTTCCAAATGGAAGAAATACCTGAACTTTTTAAGTGTCTGATCAAAGTGAAATGTTCTGGGTTTGCTAACAATTAAAAACTCTGAGCCTAAGGTTAACAGATAAGGTTTTTCATAGTTTTTCAATGTAGAAATAGAATGCTACTTACTGGTTTTTAAACCTGCTATTCAAATTGGAGTTTCTTTAAAAGGATCCTGGAAAGTGAGTTGCATTTTATAGAGTCTATCAGATATACATCCAAATCAGATTTAATTGCTGCCATGTTTTCAAATAGTTATGTGATTTAATCCAACTTTAAATTTGAAGATGGAGTAGCTTTTAAAGATTGCCCTACTTTAGGTATACAGGAAAAATAGTATCCTTGTTTAATTCTTCATTTTTTATGCCAGAAGTTGTCATGATCCTGCAGAGTAATCTGGAAAGGATTTTATTTAAGGGGATAAAATAGATTTTCGCTTTAACTGGGGGCAGTAAGCTTGACAGTTAAAGTGGTAGTTTTACAAATTTGAGTGTAGTTAAGTAATTTCTTTGGAATGAAAAATAAATGTCTGTGTTCATTATTCTATTCCAAGTGAACTAAAACTTGGTTTTAGAAAATTATATATTACAGTCAGTTAAACATAACTTTCATATTAAAGTCTGGCTCACTTAAAGGGTTCTTACTTGGTAGAGCTGAGTATCTCCTAGACATGATGGAGTTTCTTTGTGCACACAAATGCTCAGGGGCTGGGCAGACAGGACAATGTTGCCTTTGCAGGTTGGTGCAGAGCCTGGGCCAAGTGAGCAGCTCAGTATCCCTGTCCATCTCTAGTTCTTGTTGTGATCCAGGGCCAGGAGTGGGAGGTGGCAATGTTGGAGTAAGTGCAGAGAAGAGACAGGAAGGAAGGAATGTAAGGGAAGCATGATGGAAAAGAAGATGTGCCTAAATAGGTTTTGTAAGTAAAAAGGTTTTTAGGGGAGTGTCAGGAAGCTTTTTATCACTGCAGTTGGAATGGCAATTTTTTGGGTTTTTTAGACTTCTAGTAATTGATCTCAAAGCTCTGTTTGTTTTTCTTTTCCCCGAAATTGGGTGAATTGGAATGCATGGAGGTACTTCCAAAACACACAGGAGTGATTCTTCAGCAGAAAAAGCATAAGGGCAGGTGGAACTGAAGTGGTGGACTAAAGGTTCCAGTGGCTGTGGTGACTTGTTCAGATGGGGAGGATGAGAAATGTGGTCCTGTTCAGCTGCCAGTGGTTTGATGCTCAGCCAAAGCTCTTTCCTGTATGTTATGGTGATGTCTATGTATATCCAGCAAAATAAACCTGTTTTAATCCCTTGTGTGTTTAAGAATTCAGTAGTTCTGAAAAAACATGGCAAGAAGATGAGCTGTGTTGGATAGGAAGTTCAATATCTTCAGATGATAAGTTCTTTTGAGGCTCACGTGGCAGTGTTGACCTTGTTTAGCAAATTTGGCATACAAGGTAACAAAAAATGTGGCTTTTCTGCTGACCAACTCAGTCTGGAGGGTACAGAGGTTGTTTTATTCACACTCCTTCAAACTCATAGCTTATCACAGCATGTCCTTCTTTTGCTACTTCTCTTGCTTGGATTTGTAGCCTTTTTAGGGCCAGTTGACCTTGTCTTGGCTGCTCAGGCAGCCCTGTTGGATTATCAGTTCCCAGGCTCCTTGGCACTGAAAGGTTTTGATCAGAGGCACTGGAAACTGTAGTGCAGAGACACCACAGCTGTCAGGGTGGCAATGCTGAATGTCAGGCAGGCTGGCTGGCTTGTTTTCTTGGCCACAGAAACTCCTGATCCATTTCTGGTACACAAGATTGCTGGTTGCATGTGCAAGAACTGTTTTGGCTACCATTTAGTCTATTTTATAATGTAACCCAAGTTGCTCTGTATCCCTTGCTTTGCAGAGCTGGGAAAGAAACAAGAGAAGTCCGTTGCACATAAGTGATTTAAGCTGTTAAATTCTATGCTTTGCCTGTGTTAAAATTATTTAGAAAACAGTAAATATAAAAAGAAATGCTCAAAAAGGTCTAACAGCCCCTTTCCCCATATTAGTTGTGTTGTATGTTGGTGCAGGCTGCTATGAATAGTTAACTGTTCACTGTAAAACATTGCAGAATGATGCCAGGGTTAAAATAGTGGTTGCTGTCTTATTAACTTTAATATATTACTCAGCCCTGTGTGTGGCCAGCATTTTGTCAGCACAGCAAATCCTCTAATGGATTGACATAATTTATGAGTAAAAGGAAAGTTATTCAAATGTGGAAGTTGCATATATATTGGGAGGCTGATTTGCCTATCAAATTCTTCCAGAAATTCTTCAAGTCTTGCAATTCCCTGGGCAGATGAGATCAGCAGGATGCAGTATTTGCCTGGAATGCTCTGCAGCTTACTTTAGGGATGTTGCTGTTAGGGGAAGGTGTCTGCTTGCAGTGATTGGTTCTTTTTTTAATTACTGCCCCTTGAAAGCATGTTCTAATCAAAAAAGAATCTTTGCCATGAAAACGTCGTAATCAAAGAGTTCAGTGAATCTATTTAATGATCATGGTCAATATGTGGATATGAGCCAAAGAGCAGATTTATCAGTGGTGTGTGGTTTAACAATAAAGGGAGGATGTGTCAGGTTATGACAATTTGGTAGAATGTGTTCAGTTGATGTAATTTGGTAGCTGTTTCCCATTTTTAAAACCTCATTAGTTTTAAAACCATCAATGCCTTCTGGTTAGAAAGTCATGTCAGCCATTTGGGTGTTCACATGAACCCAGTATGGAATTTGCACAAAGAAAAACCTGCCAAAGAGCACTGACTGTAAGTGTGCCCCAGCTTCTGGCTGTTACAGAGAAAAGTGTATTGAAACTTATAAAAATGGCTGAACAGGGAAGGATGGGAAGGAAGGCAAAATGCAGTTCTTCATGGAATCCCAGGAGAGGAGGGAAAAGGCAGAGTGGCAGAGGAGGTTGGAGAGAAAGTAGAGCCTTCCTCAAGCATGATTATTGAGCTTTTTATATTTAGATGTCTCTGCAGTGAATTTTGCAGAACTGCATTTATTCAGATATATATAACCTTTGATATTTACTGTGTTAAAAAGTCTGTCAATAAAGGGCCATTTTGTGGCTCTCAAAATAGTGCAGGGATAATGTTGCTGTTTTGCTACTGTCTGCTTTTAGGCAGGGAAGCATCATAGGATAATTCAGGCTAGCAAGGAGCTCAGGAGATCTCCAGCCTCCTCCTCAAAGCCATATCATCCTGAGTTCAGACTGGATTTCTCAGGCTTTGTCCAGCTGAATCCTGAAAATATCCAGGGATGGAAACTGCGTGTTCTTTCTGGGCAGCCTGCACTTCTGTTCATGTCCTTATGTGAAAAACTCCTTCCCTTACACTCAGTCTGAGCTCTCCATGTTTCAGCTCATGCCTGATCTCTCTCATCCTCCATCCATGGAGGAGCCTGGCTTAGCTTTTAATAACTTCTGCTGGGCAGTCATTGTGCTGAAGTCTTTCTCCATGAGTGATCCTGGTTCCCTCAGCCTCTCCTCATGGGGAAGTGCTGTGACCCCTGACTGTCATGGTGGCTTTTTGCTGAACCTGCTCCAGTTTGTCTGTTCTGGAGCAGCCAGTTCTGAGCACAGGCTCTGTGTCATCTGCCCAGTGCTGAGGAGGTGCTGGGAGCTCCCCTGGGCCTGGCCCTGGCTGTGCAGCCCAGGAGCTGCTCCCAGCCTGCTGCCAGGGCACTCAGGGCTCTCTGCAGCTCCCAGGTCCCTTCCTGCAGAGCTGCTGCCCAGCTGCCACTGCTCACTTTGTGCTGTTGCAGGGGATTTTTCCTTCCCAGCTGTGAGAGTTTGCATTTGTCTTTCTGGAGTTTCATAAGGTCCCTGTTGAAACATTCTTCAGCTTCTCCAGGACCTTCTGAAGGGCAGTTCAGCCCCTGAGTGTGACCATTGGTTCACTCCAGTTTGGTACAAGCAATGTCCTTTTAGAGCAGTACCAAAAGTTCCTATTTTATATTTTTAACCTGGCTGGTAGCCTTAATTAGACCAGAATGGGAACATAGAACCAGTATGTTTCAAAGTGCTGGATTTAATAAAAGTTGGTTTTCCTACAAAAATATGTGCCTACATGAATAATTTACTAAATAAGGGATGTCACACAGCACTGCTGTTGCTAATGCATTTAAAAATTAAAAAGTAATTCCTGGGTGCATTTCAGGCATCCTAGGAACTTAATCCACCTGGGACAAGCCCTAAGCAAGCAGTTGCTGTTTTAATGAATGACAATTTCAGAGTCTGACTTTCTTCAGGCTCTTGCTGCCACCTACAGTCAGCTCAGCTGGGAGTTCAGGGCTTGTATTCCTTGGGCTCTGCCGTTTGGAACCCGTGTGTGTTACAAACACTGTTCCTTTCCTAATTGTTTGGAACTCTGCTCTGGCAAGAGCTTCCTGGCCCAGGATTTGGGAAGACAATGGACATGGACAAAGGCCAGGATGTTATGCTGGGGAAACAAGTTGTGATATACATTGTGCAGTCTCAATGCAGAAATGTCTTTAAAGTAATTTGCTAACCTTTCAGAAACTCTATATTTTAAATAACAAAAATACAGGGCTGGTGGATTGAAAATCAAACTGTGAGAAAATGAACAACGGTGGCATGAGAAACTTGTTTTTTCCCTTGCTTGGATTCTCTTACTCCATAAGTCTTCCATTTCCTGAATGTTTGGACAGTATTCAATTATTTTCCTCTATTTCAAAGCTTCTTTTTTTAGTAATTTATGAAGTGCTTCTGTGGGCTCATTAATTACATATCTATTGCTCAGCATTGCCTGGGTTCAGTAAAACTGCTGCCATCATCAGAATTCTCTGACTGGAATGGGCTGTATTACCATGCTTTTTATACAGAAAGCTGGTGAGCTGGCAATGTCTGAAACTCTCTTCTCTGTAGTCTCTCCCTTCCAGCCCCTTACAAATTTCCAGACAGACAGCTTTGCTGATTTGGAGCACTTGAAAACTCATCTCATTTAAAAGCAGAGGCTCATCAAACTCTCTTTTTTTAATGGAAGTTATTAATGCATGACAGGTTTTACGTGGCAGTCTGATTTAGGATGCTAATTACTAAATTATTAGATTAAAAACCCTTAAGGACAATACCAAATGCCTTAGATGACTTTTGTAAGATCCTTTATGGAGACTGGAAGCTTGAGGAGCTTTATTTTATTGAGCATAAATGTGGTAAATAAGTAATGTGGTCAGTTGGATCTTTAGAAATAAATTTTAAAATTATTAAATTTTTTTTTTTTATTCAACCAACATATAAGGCTAATAAATATCTTCAACTTCTTTTACAGGGTGACCTGAAAACTTACATCTGCAATGAGCAGGAGCACATTAGGGGAGAGTCTCAGATAATGCTGCTGCAGAGAATGGCGTGTGAGATTGCTGCCGGCCTCGCTGTAATGCACAAACACAACTTTGTGCACAGGTAGGCTCCAGAGAAATGCCACTCAGCCCAGATACACTCTGAAACTCAGCTGGGTGTTTTCATTAAAATCCAGGGGTGCTGAAGACTGTGTTTGCACAAACATGTGAAATAGCCTGAGGTGTGATGCTAATGAAGGTGCTAACTGAGCTGCAGTGTGGTGGTGTTCAGCTCCACCTGCCTGAAAGCTGATCAGCTGCTCTTTGGGTTTGCAGCCCATCGAACACAACCTGGTGCCAAGCCAGTCCACATGGAGTAATTCTTGGCCAAGTCAAATTAATTTCGTTTATCGTGAAAGGAGGGATGTTAAAATTCTGTTACAGTGAATCTTATGGGCTGTGAATTTTTATTAGATTGTAGAAATTTAGAACTTCTTTGGTAATGTTACCTGTGTTACTAAAAATGGAAAAAAAACCCTTTTCTAATGCAGTAAGGAGGAAGATGAGTTTAGAAGGAAAATCTGACTGAAAGGGGTATTCTCTCACTGATGTTGTTCATGTAACATTTAAAGCTTCACTAAAGGAGGTAGTCAGATTTCAAAGTAATCATGCTAGCAGAAAAATCTTGTTCCCATCAGGAGAAATGCTAGATTTATTTTTAATTAATATAATTATTTTTAATTAAAGTTAATGTAGCGAATACTGAAAGAATGGCAGTAGTTGCAAACGGCTGGGAAAATTCATTCATGGAACAAGTTGGCCAAAAAAATACAAAATTTTTTTTTTTGCTTTAAATGTAAAGGTATTAAGGAACTGGAAGTTATTAACCTCTAAGATGACTGAAATATCAAAGAGTACTTGTTCTCCAAATGTGGCTTCCGTGGTGAAACCTTGGGTGCCACAAGACAGTTTGTCAGTCTGTTCTCTGCTGTGAACCAGCACTTGCATCACCCTGTCAGCGAGTCAGGAGCTTGTGTTGGAGCTTATTAATGAGCATCTTGCTGCTTAGGGAGGGCAGAGATCTTGTGTTCAGGGAGAAATGAGCTCTCAAACCTAAGTCTTAAAAGGTGCAGATTTAAAACAGCAGCAAAACCCTGAAAAAACCCGAAAGCCTGGACTCAGCTGGTGGCTGATGAACAGAACTCTTCTTTTAACCTATTTAACAATTTCAAATGACTTGGAGGTAATACCAGTTGTACCTGTCTAACAGAGGGATCAGTTTCTTGTCTTGCAGCAGCATGGCTCTGTAGGTATTCAATTTAACAGTGCATTTTTAGTGAAATACAGATAAACTTGGTAAATAATTAATCTGTGGATCTGCAAGATTCTCATTGTAATGTTTACTTCTAGCAACACTATCCTGATGCTGTCAGAGTAAGTGGTAAAGCTCCAGCATCAGTGATTTTGTTGTTAGTGGTAAATTCAAGCAGCCAACAATTTTTCTCTTCCAGGATATTTATTTAAATAGTAGAAAACAATTTGGGAAGCTCTGGGACATACTTGAAGGTTGTAGATGTGTTTCTGACCTGTGTAGTTCAATGACTCTGGAAAGGAAAACATCATCATCTGTCTTTGCAGCAGACAAGCTGTGGCTTTCAGACTGTTTGTACTCCAGAGACTTTTTTTAACAGAAGCAAAGGTAGAGTTCTTCCAGGGCACTTAATTGCCTAGACCCCTCTGTGAAACTGAAAAGTGAAATATTTGAGCAATTAGTCTGCTGAGCTCTTTGCTGTCGCAGCCACAGTTCCAGCTTCATTAAACTTGCATAAATTTCTGAGTTTGCTTGATGGGTTTCCTAAAACTGCCTCTTTGTATTATTACAGCAGCAGTGCTGGTTCATGAGTTTTTGTGGTCTGGTTTATGGTAGAAGCTGGGAGCAAATTCTGTGTTGATTCAAGAGCTTTGTGGTTTGTTTATTGGAAGACTTCTATGAAATATATTATTTTTTCTGTTGGTCTTTTTGAAAAACTGTCTGTAGTTCTGGCTCATGTGTAATGTATGGGTTTGTTACTAAAGGAACTTAACTGTAGATTTAAGATATTACTGGTTGCTCAGTATGATATTGTAATTATTATTTAATCTGAATTGCTGATAAATTATTATTTAATCTGAATTGCTGATCTGATTTAATCTATGCTGAAGCATAGATTTTGCTTATGACAGTTAAAATGCAAGCCATGCAGTGCTAGGTGTGAAGAGGGGTGACATCACTGGAGCATGTGAACAGCCCACGTAATCTCCAGGAGAGGATTGTGAGCAGAATGCAATCACTGCATGGAAATGCTGTGTGTAGTTTGAATGCTTAAGAGTCTGCTCTAGAGAGGTGACTGCACCTTGAACTTTTTTATACAGGACAGCATAATAGTCCAGGGTTTTTGTATGAAAGCTTTAAATGGGATTGCCTTGTCACTGTGTTTAGTTTTCTTTGGATTCCAGAATGCAGAGTCTGCTTGGCTCTGTGGCTCTAAACTGATTCTCCTTTGAAGCAGTGGGAGTGCCCAAGGGAAATCACAGCCTTCTGGCCATAAAAGAAACCTTGTCCAATACATCCTCTCTAAGGAGAAACCCTATCAGTGTTTGTTTTTTCTGGAAGTGATGAGTGTTTGTATGGAACTGTAGTGGCCACAGTATTCCAGTGAGATATGGAATCAATTGTTGGCGTGTGTAGGTTCTAAAACTTAGTTTTTTTGTTGTTTACGTTTTTATTATCTTAATGTTTGGTTTAGATCACAATTGTATTTTAGAAATTCCTTTCCCCAGTTCCTGTGCCTGGATTTGCCCTGCATATGAGTTGGTTTTTCAGAGTGCAGGGGCTGGTTTCATTTGCTCAGAAGAGGATCAGGAAGGGAGCTGCAGGAGCTCCAGGAGCATGCCTTGCTTGCACTCAGCTTGCCTCAGCCTTCAGCAGGGTTTAGGTCTATGGGGTCAGGCTGTAGCTCATGCACAGAGATTGCTGAACTATCTAGAGTGGATGCTGAGTGCTCCGCGCTGTTTTGTGTTACTGATCTGCTCCTATTACTTGCAACTGTAACCTGTAACTCTGCACAAGTCCTTGACTTTTAGATTCTAAGTTTCTAAAAAGTGTTTTCTTGGTTTTTCATTTGATACTTCAAACTGTGACCTGACTGTTCTAAGAACTGAAACTTCTGTTAACCCATTTGAATTTGCCTCGAAGACCTCCTGGTTTGTCTCACTGATTGTTTGTTTGCATTTGCAGTGACTTGGCCTTACGGAATTGCTTCCTTACATCCGATTTAAATGTCAAAGTAGGAGATTATGGTATAGGATTCAGTAGGTATAAGGTGAGTTAATCTTGTCATGGACCACTTTTTTTAAAGGATTCAGGGGCCAAGGTTACAGCAAGCATGCTTCAAAGTTGTGAACTGATACTAAGATTGTCCTTTATTTGAATAATGAACTTTCAAAGTATTACTGGCAAATAACTGTAGTGAGTTCATGTACCAGAATAGGTACCTTTCTAGAGATGAGTAGAGTTTTTGCTTTTGGAATCTTCTGCTAAATCTACCCTTTTTTGGTCCTATTTACAGTGGTCCTACAATATGAACAAACTAATTTTAATCTGTTTTAAGGACATGTTTGAAAGAAAAGTTCAAATTTCTTAATGAGAATATTCAAAATATTAAAGTATATCAATAAAGTGAAAAATTAAGGACATTATTTAAAAAATTTTGTAAGTACCAAACCTTAAACAAGAAATTGGCATTCAGTTTTCTGCTATGCGGTGACCAGTGAATGACTTTCCTCCATAACGTTTTTCTCTGCTACATGGGGAAGACAGGATTTTTTTTTTAATTATAATTTTTTACATAGGCATCACAGGAAAATGTGTTAAGGAAAGGACTGTCACTGTCTGGAAGTTGATCCAATATATGTTCAGCCTTTTTATGTTTTTTTTTTCTTCATTTTCATCAATAATTTAGGAAGATTATATTGAGACAGATGAGAAGAAACTTGTTCCTCTACGATGGACTGCACCTGAGTTAGTAACAAGTTTTCAAGACAGACTGTTATCAGCAGAGCAAAATAAATACAGTAACATATGGTATGTAGAAGGCTTTAAGAAATTTCAATGAGAGATCTGTGAACATATTTTCAAATGTTACATGAAGGAGTAAATAATATTTAAATTAGCCTGATGCATCAGATGTACAGTGGGTTAATCACTGTAAACCTGAAACTATATCCTGCTTTGGAAAGATGCTTAGAAATCTGTTGAGAGAAAATTGGAGCAAGCAAAAATGTTTAGCATAATAATAGGTGCTTATATTAATAAACAGAAGCATTTTATATTAATGAACATTTTATATTAATTAACAATTACTTATAATTATATTAATTTTATTAATTAATAAACGTTTTATATTAATAAAAATACCTTCAGATGTTTATAAATAAATGGTAAATTATTTTTCTAAAAATAAGTAGCTGTGAGTGACATAAAAAGATGATCCCACTAGAGCCTGATGAAGTTAAAATGGTAGAACAGTGGCATTTTAATTAAAATGCTGTGTTCTTGCTGCAGCATTTGAGAGCAACAATTAACTGATGGTTTCTGCTGCCAGAGAGCTGATAGACAATGGCTGGTGAACTCTTGAGGATGAACATTTTTGAAATAGCCAAGTTCCACTTCAGTTCTCAAGCCCCAAGAAATTTGGATAATGGAAATTGTGGATTAGGCTAACATTTCTGAAAACATTATAGTTAATTCCTGCTTTATATTTGAAAGTTATTAAATAGTAACCTAGGGTTTGTTTGGTGTTTTAAAAGTAGGGGTGCAGAAAGCAAGTAGGGCATATAGAAATTATGTAATAACTAATTTGCTTCCATCCTCCAAGGAGGTTTCCTCAGCTCATACCAGTCCAGTTCATCTGGACTGCAAGCAGCCAGGGTCTTAATGTTTCCAATTTGTATTTTAGTGCCTCTTATGCAGGGCTGCTTTGAACAGGTTTGAACTAGATGATTCCAGACACCCAATCTACATTATTCTACGTGCAGAGTCAGTTACTTTGCATTTTGAGCACAGAAAGATTCCCCAAAGATTGGCATTGACTGTACTCAGTGAAAATGTGATTAGTGTTGGATACAGTACAGATGCAGCACTGAGCAGAGGCAGCTTTTGACCACTGCAGCTTGACAATAAAGAATTCTGTGAACTCTGGAAGAGAGATGAGTTTTCTAGCAGTTTGACCTATAACTGCAATTTCTCATGAAAGCTTTTTCTCTTCTATTGGACTAACTGTAAGGTTTTTTAATCTCATTTCTATACACTATAAAAAAAAAAAAAACCAACCAATATTTTTTATTTTTAAATTGTTGAAAATATAGTATTTTATTATATGTGGGGGTTTTCCCTGATCAAATAATTTGAGACCTTCTATGTTTTGTTGTCTTCATTGTTGTTGCCTTCAAGCAACTTTATCCTTCAGGCTTTTAGCATTCTGTCAAAATGAAGTAAGTTCTGAAGTTATTCTAGAGACGATGGGGAATAGTATGTATTGCTTCTTGCCAGTTATGCTTTGCATATCCTTTCTGATAAAAGCCACTCTAAAATAGTTCTGAGAGTGCCCAGTCCTGTGCTGCTCTTTTGCAGGTCCCTGGGTGTGACGCTGTGGGAGCTGTTTGAGAATGGTGCTCGGCCTTACTCAGACTTCTCTGACAGGGAGGTCCTAACCCATGTCATCAAGGAGAAGCAGGTTAAGCCCTTCAAGCCACGTCTGGAGCAGCCATACTCTGATAGATGGTAAACTTTAAGTGTTTCTATTTATTCATAAAACTGCTGAAGAAGTTTCTGAAATTACTCAGTTCTCTTAAACACATTGAAATTGCTACATGGAAACTCAGCAAACAAACCCTAGGTAAAGGGAGTAAAGGGATGTGCTGGAGATGGAAGTTCTGCCAGTGATACTGGTACTCTGAGGCATGTTAGTGTGAAACCTATTGAAAATGTTTTTATTTGTGTAGGTATGAAGTTCTGCAGTTCTGTTGGCTGCCTCCAGAAAAGAGACCAACGGCAGAAGAAGTGCACAGACTCTTAACTTACCTCCGCATGCAGAGCCAAAGGGACTCAGAGATTGATTTTGAACAGCAGTGGAATGCGCTGAAACCAAACACCTCAAACAGAGAAGCAAGTAATTCTGCATTCCCAATCTTGGATCACTTCACAGGAGATAGACTTGGCCACGAGCTGGAGGAGGTTCTGACAGTAACTGAAACAAGCCATGGTCTGAGCTTTGAATACATCTGGGAGGCAGCTAAACATGATCACTTTGATGAATGTGGTCATGTGAATCCTGATGAAGCCATGAACTACACAAGTATTTTCTATCCAGTGGAGGTCTTTGAGAGGTCACTTTCAGAGCAAGGACCAGGAGCACAGGATGGAAGTGGTCAAGAGGCATCACTTGCTGTCCCTGGAGTGTTACCTGTGTTTGATGCACACAAACTTTCTGTTGGAAACGACTACTATATCCAGTTAGAGGAAAAAGGAAGTGGCTGCAGCATGAATTTTGATAATCAATCAGTTGTATTAACCACAGAAGTTGATCATCAAGAAGCTGTACAAGAAAAAAATTCTCATTTCACGGTTCTCAGGGATCTTGATGTTGAAGAATCTAGTACTGATGGGGACTTCTTCCACTACAATACAGATCCTAAAGAGGAATTTTTGACTGCTACCAATAGTCCAGAAAGTCCTTTCCAGAGTATATTTACTGACATTGATAGAGCAGAAGAATTGGCAAATAGAAGAATACTTGGGTTTGCTGAAACAAATGATTCTCCTAAAGACTTTAAACCAGCTGTTTTGAACTCAAACACAGATGCTAGAAAGACAGTTGGCTCTTCTGAGAAGGAGCATTCTAATCATGCTTCTGAAAATGAAACTGTCTCCTTATGTGAAAATATCTCTAACCAGTCAGAGCTGGTAACTTTAGAAGAACTTTCTGATAACTTCTTATTTCTTCAAGAGAAAAACTTATTAACAGGGTTATTGCCTAGAAAAAACAGCAGTGATTTTGGGCAGTACTCAGATGGTGTTCTAAAAAGTATATTAGAAACCTCTAAAAGAAACTCTGTAGAGCCTGAGCCTGTGCTGGCTGAAAATGCACAGGTCTTTTCTTTAATACATGAAAGTCTTAGAACAATGAAAGATGAAAATTTTAACCCAGTGACAATGAGTAAAGATCCCAGTTCCCAGTCTCAGACTCCTGTAGAAATGCAGGCATCCTCTAGTCCACCCACAGCACATAATTCATCTGATAGCTGTGCAAATCTTCCTATTTTGAAGGATGAGGAGAAATTTCTAAATGTAGAAGTGAATGAAGTCATGTCCTGTAACACCGATGTTCTCTGTCAAGAAGAGCTATCTTATAATGCCAAAAATAATAATGTTGGAAACAGTCCATGCAGTGTTGCTATTGAAACAGATGAGTGTGATGCACAGATGAAACAGGGAATGCTTTTCAAGTCTGATGAAACAACATTTAACAAAGAAAAATGTAGTGATCAGGAAGATAGGAAAAGAAATGTGCAAGATAGTTCTCCCATATTAAAAAAAAATGAATGTTTATTGGAGGAAATACAAGAAACATCAAATCATTTTGAGAACTGTAAGGATGCTCCAGAAGAGGTGACCTCAATTTCTGTTGCTGCTTCAGATTGTACCAGTCAGGACAGCCTTTTGGAAGACAGCCCATCTCCTATACAAACTGTAGAGCAAGCCTTAGAGACTCCTGATTCTTTGGATTCTTTAGATGTAAATGAGGTTTTAGAATCTTTACAGGCTCAAAGTCCTCAGAAACTTTTGCCACCAGATAAACCTGCTGACAGTGGCTATGAAACAGAAAACCTGGAATCTCCAGAATGGACTTCCCATGTCCCTGTTGAGGACACTTCCAATGTGGAAACTGCTCTGTGTGTGAATGAGAACAGTGTCAGTGCTTTACCTTCTAATCCAGTCATCATTGTGTCAGAAGCAGCAGCTTGTTTGGATGCAGTGAACAGCAATTTTGAAATAACCCCGGTGGTTTTTCTGAGTGGAAATCAAAACTCTTATAGAGACTCAGCCTATTTCTCTGATAATGATTCTGAGCCAGATAAAAAACCAGAGGAGTCTGTAAATCTGTCCAGAGAGACTGTGTGTCTTATTTCCTCCAACAGAAGAGAGAATCACACTGAAGAGGTTTGTGGTTTTGAAGAGAGACAGCAAACGTGTGATGTGAGGAATTACCAGGGTGATGATAATCAAAACTCAAAACTGGAACTAAACCACAATTTAGAGATTCAAGAGATGGATGAAAGGATGCAGGGGTGTCCTGATGAGTGGGCTGAGGCTGCTCTGACTTCCCTGGAAATAGTGATGGAAGGTAACCTGAGGGATGAAATAAAACTATCTGAGACTTCCCATAAAAGTGTCTCTTGTGTTGGCACTAACACTTCAGAGCTCCTTTCACACAGAGACTTAAAGCCTGTGCACAACATGGCTTTAGATCTGAGTAACAGTGAGAAGTCCTTCTATCACATGGAAGGACAAAAGCTGAAAGAGCCAGATATTGAAGGGAAATACCTCGGCAAACTCAGCGTGGCTGGAATGCTTGATTTAGAAGATGGTGATGATGCAGATGAGGAAGATGAAAACAGTGATTCTGAGGATGACATGAGGACTTTTCATATGCATAGTCTGAGTTCTGACAGTGAAGATGAAACTGTTCATCAAGTACCTGAGATAGTTACTGAAAAAGATGATGGAAAACATTTGAGAAGCTTGTTGAAACTTCCAAAACCTCTTAATGAAAGGCAGCCTGAGCTTTGGAAAGATGAGAAAAAGGCTGTAACGTTCTTTGATGATGTGACAGTGTATTTGTTTGATCAGGTACCCTTCTTTTTAATTACTAAGTAAAATTTTTGTTGGCTTGCCCTTTTTTTTTTGGTTTAAACAAGGAGCAGCTGAATAAATTGCTTAATATTTGGGAAAACCTTGTTACAAAAGCACCTTTCTTGTTTTGGCAGGGTTACAGCTTGTTCATGACGTGAGTTATTTTTTCTTTATATATTAAGGCTATGTAAGAATTTATGTATATAAAAGAATAATATTTATATATAAAGAAGAAAGAACTTTGTGACTTGGGTAGGTCCAGTTTTGTGCTGCTGGAATAGCTGCACTAATCTGAAGTGAAGGAGGATTTTGCTTTGGTTTCCAAATCATGAGTCTCCTTTGCTGTTGGACCCTTGACTGCATGTACTGAATGAAACAGGTTTTAGTGATGTTTTTCTGCTGTTTATAAGATGTATTTAATTTGAGTATGTGAGACAGCATTGCTGTGGACAAGATTTAATTATTTTATTTTGACAGAATATTGTTGCAGCTTTATAGAAACAGCTTATCTGTTTAATGAGTTTGAAGTCTTTAAGATGCTTTATAAAAGAAAGGAAGAAAGCAAAAAAGCCAATAATTAAACAAAAACAACCCCAAAACTCAAACTGAAGCCTAACTCTGAACCTCATGTTAGTTAGCACTTAGGTAAATTTATCTAAGATCATAATCAAAGATAAGAACAGTATTTAGATGGTAATGCTAATTTTTATTAATCCTGTGGGATTCATGTTCAGTGACACAGTGATCTGCTTATAAAATTCAAGGTTACTTTTGTTTCCCTGTCAGCTTTATCAATTTTTAACTTCTGTAACTGGATACAGAGGGGATTGTATTTTAGCATTATGGCAACTAAACTAGTCCAGTGAGTTTAAAGAACAGTCACATTGTCAAGCTTTGGAAATGTTGCTTATGATGACGCACCTAAATATTATAGTTAACTGTGTTTTGGAATAGAAAACATAGGTGATTTATTTGTGTTTAGGCACCCTGTAGAATAGTAATCCTTTTGTAAGAGGGGAAGGAAAAAATCAGCTGTGTTTAAACTGCTCTTAGTTGTTGAACTCTTTACTTTTTATTACAATAGCTGATAAAATGTTGGCTGCTTCCAATACCGGCTGTACAAAGTCTGGCCCTTTATCCTGAACATGATTAGGGGATTAAAAAAAAATAAAATGTTGGGATAAGGCTTTATTAAAGAGGAAAAAAACCCCTACCCATGTTAAGCTGATATGGGAACTGTTTTTAGTTGGAAGGTACTTGTTCCTACAAATATGAAACCATTTTATATAGTAAATAATATTTAAATAGTCGTTTCCTGTGTGCATTTTAGCATAGATTTGATGAAGCTTTCTTTAGAAGTACTTGTAGGTGCTAATCTGTAACTCAAAGTCTTGTTGTGGTGTTGTGACCGTTTACAGACCTTTTAATTCCACGTTTGACTTGATGGCAGGATGGGGGAGTGTTTGTGGGTGCTGGCATCTGAAGGCATGGAGACATTGTGTGTAAAAGAGTTCAAAAAGTGACTTTGTTTGCCTTAGGAAACACCAACGAAGGAGCTGGGAAGCCGTGGGATAGACGTGAACGGGGAAGGTGCTGGCAGCTCTCCTGTTCCATCTTCCAGCCCTGGTTACTTAAACAGATTTGCAAATTCAGAAAGCTCAACAGATGAAGAAGGTACATGAATATATTTATACACAGCAGGGGCCGAGACTGTTTTATGCAGAGCCTTTTATGAGAAGTCATTAAACTCTATGTGATCTGTAAATTCACTGGACCATGTTGGCTTCAATCTTGCGTCCTAAGCACACACTGCAGCTGGGCTCAGATTCCCTTGTTCCTGAGGAGCAAAGCTGGGATGTGATACTGGTTCTTTATATATTGATGTGTCCAGGGTTGCCTGAGAGGCAGCCAAACTGAGTGTGACAAATCTTTGGGACTCCCTGGGCTGGAACCCTGCCCAGGGACACGGGTTTTGTTTGGGGTTAATGCAATCTTCCAGTCTACTTGTACAGCTCTGGGTGACCTTACATGACATTACTGTAATGCTACTTTTTTCTTCTTTCTTACTTTTTTTTTCCCTTCCTCTCCCCAAGGTGGAGGCTTTGAGTGGGATGATGACTTCTCTTCTCCAGAGCCATCCTTTATCTCCCAGGCAGCTAACAGTCTCATTGGTTCTAAAGCACCCCTGCAGCCATCAAAGTACTTCTCTCCACCTCCACCATCCCGGACTCTTGATCAGAACTGGTCACATTCATCCCCTTATTCCAGATTCTCCATCTCTCCTGCAAACATGGCAAGCTTTTCTCTTACACATCTTACAGATTCAGATATAGAGCAAGGAGGTAAGTGATTCAGTTATGATGATTACTTTAAAGATACAAATTGAAATCTTTATGTAAAGATAAAGGAACAGATACAATAAGTTTTGTTCTATTTAAATGCCAAATGTAGAAGTACATTTTTAACACTATGAAAGTTCATGTCTGGTCTTGTGTTTCAGTTAAGACATAGTTTTCCATGGAGATTGAGATTATTTGTGTCCAAGTTGGTACAAAATTGTGGTAGAACATTTACAGAACAAGCTCTCAGTTTTTGTGTTAAAAACCCAAGTGCTGTATTTGGATGAATGAACCCTCTGCAATCCTGCTGTTGCACCTGCCACACTATGGCAGTTATTAATTCTGGTTATTGCACTGTCTTAAGTCACAATTGTGTTTTCATTGCACAGGATGAGGATGCCAGGAACATAATGTTTCTGCTATTATTGTGTAAGCTTATTTTACAGTTTAGTTTTCTTTTCATATTGCTTTTTAGACATTGCATTCTTGACATTCTCTCGACAACTGCAGCGTGTTTTTTAGAGCTGTGAATAGGATAGCTTTTGTTAGGAGAGCCAAACAATCCATTCAGAGCAATATTGAGTACTAGCAGTGTTTATTAACAAGCCTTCTTGTCAGTAACCAAAAACTTTTTTAACCTTTGATATGTTTTTGAGGGTTAAGAGAAGCAAAAATAACCACACTTGAATTGCTCTGGCATATTATTAATCTTGATAACAATTGCATTATTAAAAATAAATATTACTGATAGCAGAGCCTTGCTTATGGTCAATGTCTATAAATATGTAATCAGTGTTATATAGCGTTGTATTGTTCTTGTATTGTGCTTATTGATTAGATAATATTTGCTGCTTAGTAACTTACAGATAAGAGAGAGTATTTTGGAGATCCTGCATTGCCTTATGTGTCCTAAGAAGTGACATTGAACTGTGTGATTGAGGCAGATGTCTATGAATAAATGAACCAAATGTTTACAGTAGTTGAAAGTGTAGGGAAAAATTAACCAAAACTTGGAAGGGCAAAACAGCAGAATGCCAAGTTCTAGCAAGACTTTTACAAAGAAGTGAGGGCTGTGCAGAAGAATCTCACTGTATCTTATGACCTTTCCTTTACTAATAGGAAGCAGTGAAGATGGAGAAAAAGATTAAATCAATTTAAATGTGCTTGGACTCCATACATAAAACACATAGACTTTGTGTTTGAAACTTCCTTATCTAAACTTTGGATCCTCCTGGAGTAACACAGGTAATCAAGAAGTACTGAGAAATGGAAGTAAACACTGAAAGCAATGTTAAATCAGGACATTAATTTGAATGTGTATTTAACTTTGTAATGTATTTTTAAATCAGTGCAATTTTGCTTTTCATTGAAAGATGATTCTGCCGCTGTTTTCAAGTACTTGAAGTATTTTTCAGATAACTTAAACAAGTAAAGCAATTACACTACAGTCTGGTTTATGTATGAGATTGTATAATATTCTTTTTATATTTTTCCATGTAGTTCATTATCTATTTGAACATACACCTGTTGTAGAATTGTGTATACCTGTCCTGTGCAACAGGTGGCTGTGTTGATGGAACTGTTTGAATGATAGTTGATCAGTAGTGAGCCATATTTATTCAAAAAGATATCACTACATATTACTTTGCTTATTACAATTGCACTATGGATTATTCTTCCTTTATTTCCTGATGATGTACAGAATCAAAATCTTAAATCTTTCAAGGAAAACAAGACAAGTTGAATTGGCCCAGTTATCCAGTTTAATTTGTCCTTTTTGTAGCCTTTTGCTATGCACGGTACTCATAAAACGTACATAACTTCTGAGTATTATGTTAGACTTGCTGAAATCTTATATTCAGTACCATTTCTAAAATGATAATGGTTATAGAATGGTTGTTAGTGTTCATGTTTTATAGGAAACTGGAAAAGAATATATGATATACTCTGGAATTTTTAGATGAAAGAGATAATGTCTCTTAATTCCTACATATGATCCTACTGACTGCTTCAACTGTAATAGCATCTGACTATATCAAAGTTAAGGGCCTTCCAGTTTTTATTGCAATTTCTGCCTTGGAGAAAGAAGAGGGAAAATTGCTTGTACAAAACTCTGGAATTTATGAATCTTACATAAAGACTAATTTCAATAGACTGGATTTGGGTACACTTGGCCCTTCAGTTGTACATTCTGTGAATTTTGAAGCTCATTCTTCTGCTGACTGCAGATCTGGGCTCCATTCAGAGGCCTGTGGTAAATCTACCTCTTGGTGATGTTATGACAATTTTGATTAATGGTTAATGCCCAGTTCTGCACCCGTTATAGGGCCAGATCCATTTTAAGATGTCTGCAGAGCTCCATGGTACATCTTGAAATGCATTCTGAACAAAGGCTGCAGTACAGTAGGTTTGTTCTGAAGCCTGTAGGGAAGGGAAGACAGTGGGGGGCTTAACCTTCCTTGCTCTACCATGCATTTAGCTGATTTAATCCTCTAAACTTGGAAAAAGATATCCTTAATTATTACTCCAAAGCGAGTTCAGTTGAGAAACAAATCCCTGACTTCTTGGAATGCCTTATGCAGTTCAGATCTGTAGGAAACACTGATAGAAGCAGTTTACCTGGCTTTGTATTTGTTTACTTGTACTAAAATACAAACGCACTGAAATACGAAGTACTTTGTATTTTAGTGGCTGTTTTGGCAGGCGCTTGAGATAATGGTGGTCCAAGTGCTCTGTGTCCAGATCCAGTCACCAGAGAATTTTCATCATATGGAGATGGGAGGACTAGATATTTTCAGATGTTTATTTTTTTTGTATACCTCTGCGTTAATTTTGATTTTTAAGTATGTTTTAAAAATGACAAGAATATGTTAACTGGTTTTTTTCCAACGTTATTTTGCCCTTAAACCAGAATGGCTTCCATACTGATTAAAAGGGAATGATTTAGTTAATAATGTTGTTTGAAGTTGCCAATGAATTGAGATATCTTTTTCTGATGAGGCACTCAGGTTCAGAGTTAGTCAGAATTATTCTTCAGTATGAAGTGAGGAACTGAATTTTCCTAGTGACCTTTCCCAAAACATTATTTAGAAGGCAAAGTCAAGTAGTTCTTAATACAGGCTTACAGTATATACTGTAGAGGGTTTAAGGAAGCTGTGTGCTACTGAAAATATTTTAAAATGTTGGTAATAGACCTTGTGCACAAACTCTTGCTTAGAAACTCCATAATTCCAACATTACACTCCTTGATACAGCTAGATTTAGGGTACCTCATCTGTCTTTAAATTTTCATCATAGTAAGAATGAAACTCCATAATGGTCTGCAGGGAACATGTGGGCTTGTCTGCCTTACGTGGTGAAAAACTTGTCAGACCTGGAGTTCAGCCTTAATTTTGAATCATTTTATTTAAAAAATAATTCTGGGTTAAATAAAAGCTTATGCTCCAGAATGTTGTCATTTGGTTGTGCATTTTGTTCCTTGTAATTCTGGAAAATCAGATGTTTATCTTGCACATCAGGAATTTCCTTTGCTTGATGGAAATCTAAGATTTTTATTCTTCACCTGGGTTTAAAGAAAAGCTTACACAGGAAGTAAAAGTTTACTCCTTTGTCCAAATGGACTCATTGCTAATGAATTGCCAAAGGAGCATTTTTTCCAAAATGAGATGTGTATGATACTAAGCAAGGTAATGTCCTTTTTAGCTGTACAATGAAGAGAAATAAATATTTAAAGTTAACTCAGATCACTTAAACATAAATTTTAATTTCCGTAATCCAGTCGGCTGGATTGCAATAATATAAACTGTCTTTTGGGGTTAAAAAATAACACTTAAAGATCTGATCAACTACTAGCAATACTTAAATATCTGCCTGGCAGTTAAGTGGCACAATGAAGATGAATCAGTAATTCCAACATGTTACATTATAATGAGGGGATTTGTTCCAAATCATTCATTACACTCTATGTAATTTCTTGCACTAGCTACTTAAGCCTGGTCTCCATTTTAGAAGTACATGTATCTATTTTCAATGGTTTATTATGAGGACTGGTTACAGCTTAATTCCTTCTCTAGTAGATTACCTGGATTGTTTGAATAATGAAGGCATTGTCTCAATTTGGCTACTAAAGGTATTTAAAAGATCAGATTTTTCCCACCTAAAGAAGTTTGTTTGAACATTAGGATCTGTAGTGAGAAGCCAAGAGAGCAACAAGTGTGTCCAGTTTCAGTGGGAACACCTGTACTCTCCCAAATGCCCCAGCTGCAGATACACTGTGTATAACTGCATTTATGGAAATGAGCAGATTTAACTGTTTTTTCATATCCTTGTTGATGCACTAATGAAAGCCATTTAAGCCTCATTCTTTGTATCAGTATTTTTAGCAGATTTTTATGTAATAACTCAATCTTTCATGAGGAGGCTGGTTGGTAGAAAGACTTTTTTTTATGATTAAGCACTATCCTAAAATGTCAGCATTGTCAGGTGTCAGTGACTTGGCTATTTGTGTTGGAGTTGGTGAAAGGTGGAATTCAAGTACATTAGCCTTATAAGAAATAGCCTTAAATAAGAATGGAGTTACTTCAAAAAAATTACTTCAGCTTTAAGTCATACATGTTAATGGCTTTGGTACAAAATGGGAAGAAATCTAGAGGAGAGTCAAACATCATATAAACTTATTGAAAATAAGTATTTGTAATACCAGCAGCCTGTTTTTCAGAAACTTGAATATGACTTACAGTTAGTTTTGTTTATGAAATTGTTTGAACTTGCACAGATGTAGGTGTAACTTAAATGATAAATGGTACTGATGTGTGTGTATATATAATGTTCAATTCTATTTGTAAATGAGAAACTATGTAACAAAATCATAGGTATGAGGTTTTCCTATTGTAATTTAATACAGGTATGAGGTTTATGGCAATATATCATAGTTAATGAAATTTCAGGTCAAAATGTCTTTAAATTGTGTACATTTTTAAATTGTAATTTCTACTGTATATTGATTATCATGCATAGTGTGATTCAAGAAACTGCTTGTAATTTAAAAATATTTAATATTAAAAATAAAATACAGTTATATATTTATAATCTCTTTGTCTGTTTGTTCATTTTTAAACAGATGCCAGCAGTGTAGTTCTACTGTAAGATATATTTATTAGTCTCCTGAGGTTGAGAAAGTTCCAAAAGTTCAAAGCCACAGTCCCAGCAGATGAGCCCACGGTAAATAGCATAGTCACCTTTAAATTCTTCCAGTATCATCATTCTTGTGAAAATTTCAGGTAAAGTGTGTTCACAGTCAGTAGAGAAGCAATCATTAAAACAGAAACAGTGTCATTCTGAATACTGAATTTTGCTTTCAATCATAGAATTAGAGATCTATAGGAAGAATGTGAATTTTGAAATTTATAACTTCAGAAAACAGGTTAATGATGTTTTCTCAGTGTTCACTGAATTTCTTCCTAGAAGAGTTGCTTGGTTTTTCTAAGTGCATGTGCTGAATGGACCAAAAATCACCAGGTAAATAAATGAAGTGCTGGTGTTCCCTGGGAGCTGCCTTGGTGAGATGCTGCGGCTGTTCCAGGCTGGGCAGGAGGAGAGGAGGGTGCTGGTGTTCCCTGTTCTCCGGGAGGGGGGCATGGCCCGGGGCAGCCCTGCAGTGTTGATGGAGGCTCTTGTGGAAGCCCCCACCTCTCATGGCAGCTGTTGAGTGCTGGCACCTGTTGTGACCTGGGAATGAGAAACTGATATCAAGATGACTTAACTTCATTAGGTAAAATATAACTACTGGGCTGAAATTTGACCAAGGCAGTGGTCATTAATGAGAACAGATGCTAAAGATCCCATGGCACTAAATTGGTCACCTTATATAGAACTTATTATCAAAGAATTTGAGAACTTGCAATCTTCATGAGCAGCAAGTTCTCAAAGAGATGGCGGTGCTGTGTCTGTGGGCCTGTGTCACACGGGTGCTGTGACAAGGTGCAGAACAGAGCTGGGACAGACCGTGTCCTCGGGCAGCCGGGGACACTCCACCTGCTGAGGAGGCCCTGGCCCGGCCCCTCCTGCGGTGACAGCGCTGTGCCTGCCTCAGTGTCGGTGACACCCGAGCCGCCTCCCCGTGCCCTGTGTCCCCCGTGTCACCGCCGGCGCTGTGACCACCCCGAGCACGGGCGGGAGCCGTGAGCGGGGCGCTGTGGCCGTGCCCGGCCCCTCGGCGGGGTGTGCGGGTCCCTGCCCGCCGAGGCGCCGGAGCTCCCGCCCGCCGGGCCCGCCCCCGCCGCTAAAGCGACGTGTCCGGGGCAGCGCCGGCCCTGCCTGCGGCTGCCTCCGCCTGCGGGGCTCGGGCAGCGCCTGCCCGGGGCTCCTCGGGCCGGGGCAGGGCCTGGGCCCCTCGCACGCTCCTGCTGACAGAGCCTGCCTCGCTCAGAGCACACGCGGCGTTCCCACCCTCTTGTCCCCGCAGCCCTTGCTGCTGTTCCTGGCTCCCCCCGGGTCTCTGCCGCGTTGCCCCTTGGGCCCCAGGCACCTTCTCAGCAGCGGGTGGAGTGGTAAGTCACAGAAGAGGGATGCCAGCCCGGTAGATGGCTGCACAGGGTGTTAAGTGTGTTGGTATTTGGCTGCTCTCTTTGGTTTCTCTTGACCACTCCAGTCTGTTGCTCCTGATCCCCCCACAATTTGTTTGCTCCTTGCACACTCTGATAACACCTTTCTGGGACTCCCAGCAGCTGAGCTGGGGCTCTCTAAGGTTACTTCTCCAGATTACAGCAGTGGCAGTCTAAGAGCAAACCTGCCAGCTAGGCACCTTGTTATCCCATTATACCCCATTTGCTTTTGCCCAGCCTGGAGTTTTAAAGACTACTTTGCTCTCACAGTTTGCTGAAGCTTCCCTTCTCTTGGATCTTCTCCCAACTTTCTCTCCTGGCTGTCTCCATGAACCCCCTCTTCACCAAGTCCTGTGGGCTGTTTTCTTCCAAACAGCAGCACTCCCCAGCAGTGCTTCTTGTGCTTGGGCAGGGAGGCTTCCACTCCTTTGTGCTCTACCGTAGCTGTGCCTTTTCTGCCAAGTGAGTTACACAAACAGTGCAGAACAAACCTGGTGCTTGCCTTGGGACCTGTTTCCTCTCTGAAGATACCTCTGTGTCTCCAGCATGTTTTTAGGCTCCCACAACACAAGCTGCTTGGTACCGTCTTTCAGCTGTCATCACCTGGGTGCTGCTGTAGCCCAGCTGCTTTGTGAATTCCTGCCCTGTTTGGTAAAGTTGCCTCTTTGGTAGTAAGGAACTTGGGGATGGCCAGGATGTCCTTGCAGGCAGAGAACTGAGTCAGTATGCAAGCCCAGCAGCTGAACATGGCTTTCAAGAAATGAGAAATGTGGCAGGAGGGGGTATTTACCACAGCACAGCCAGGACCTGCCGGACGCAGCACCACCTGCTCCAGCTAAGGTTGAGGTTGTACTGGGACAGTCTCACATCTGGGGCTAGGGTTTTTGTTCTTCTTTTTCCTTCATTTTTTATTGGCTCACCAACTCTCTGCTCCTACACAATAGTATCGCCATAAAAATGTATTTTGTTTACACCAAACCTTTTGACTACACGAACTGGAAGACTGTGGAAAGAGCATATTTTGGGAATGTCTCTTAGTAACACTGATTGTTGGTGTTAGAGGCAGAGTTGCTGTGGTGCTGTTGTATTCAGATGTGATGTGGGCACAGAATATGGGCTGAGGGAGGTAAAATACCAGTGCTGTCACCTAATGCAGAGGAAGGAACATTGCTGTGTTTTTATGGCTAACTTGGAAAATAGCCTGCTCTGCTGCTGTTGATCTGGGGCAGTAACTGCAGTTAAGCCCTGCCATTATTGGATTTTTGTTGAGAGAGGGAAGTGCTTTTTTGTGTGTGTGTGTTGAGGACCAGCCCACAACACAGAAATGCTGCAGCTGAAAACATGTGGCTGGCTCGGAGCTTCTCCCTGAGAGTGTGCCATGTTTCCCTCTAGTGGACTCCTCTCACAGTGGAAACCTGTGCCTACAAAAACCAATTACCAGGAGTTCAAGGAGAAATTACTTTGAGTAAGAGACTGAGGGTCTGTCTAATACCCCCCTAAGCCAGCACATGTACATGGAAGTGGTGCATGGCTTTATTATAACGTGGGGGAGTGAGGAGCTGGGAGACAACAGCAGCATAAGAGATCAAACCAGAGGCAATGTGTTACTAAACCTCACTGACTGTTGTATTCTGCATGGTTTTTGAGTTGTGGTTCACTTTTCTACAGAAAGACTGAATCGACTTGGAGACCATTTTCTCTTATGTCCAATGATAAAGGAAAAACCTCTCTGCTTTAAGGCCTGTTTCTAAGAAAGCAGAGGCATCTGTTTTTCACCCATAGGTGATTTACTGCATCTTTGTTTCACTGGTTCCATTCACTTGCCCTCTGTTCCCTCTGCAAGCTCTCCTCCCAGCTGAATCTTGGTGTTATGTTTTTACAGCACATTGACCATTAATACCAGCCAATCCAACAAAACATGAAGACTAAAACCAAAGGAAAGAAACAAAGGCAAACCACTGACAAAGAAGCGTTTTCCGAAGAGCCAGCAATGAGAAAAAAGGAACTGGTGAAATGTTTGCGGCGCAAAGAAAGGAGGAATGGAGGAAACAAGGAGAGCAGCAAGAGCCCTCCAGGCAGAGGCAGGCGTGCTTGGAGCAGCAAGGACAGGCTGCTGAGGAGGCTGGAGAGCAACGAGCGTGAGAGGCAGAGGATGCACAAACTCAACAACGCCTTCCAGGCCCTGCGCGAGGTCATCCCTCACGTGAGGGCTGAGAACAAACTTTCCAAAATAGAGACTCTCACTCTGGCCAAAAACTACATTAAATCCTTGACCTCCATTATACTCAATATGTCCAACGGACACTTTCCAACAGTAGAAGGGATGGGGGGAGCCTGGGGATCCAAATTGTACCAGCATTATCAACAGCAGCATGGGGAGGATGACCATGAGGAAAATCTACAGAAATATTCCACATAGATTCATAACTTCAGCCAAAACACCAACTGCCAGATACTACTGCCATTGTTCTTCCTTCTTACATCATAATACATGTCATTACCTAGAGGTTTAAAGAGATTATTTTTGCCTCTGGTCTCTCTTTTTTTTTCTTAAAAAGACAAACAGGTAACACTCGTGACTATAGTTTATATGGCACATTAAAAAATTGCCTTAAACCCTCAGAATTTCTCAGAGCATAATGAATGTGTTTGTGTGGTGTGCCAGGGTCTGGAAACCTATCCTGTAACACTGGAGTTGACTTGAAAATATGATTTAGTAACTTCTGCAAATTATCCCACCTGGAGTAGAGTGAGTTGAACCTTTAAGGTCCGTGTCATCTGAGTTCCTTGGAGTTGAGAATCTTGGCTATAGTTCTGTTCACCAGCCTTTCAATGACTCATCTACTGTGCTAAAGAGAAGATTAAAATTGATGACAGCATCTGACTGACTTGGTGACTGAAGTGGCACATATGGGAAATTGGTCACCAAATCTGAGTATTCATCTTGATCTTTAACTTTGGTGGATCTGCCCTGGTAATCTTGAACATTGCAAGGCATACAAACATCTCTTGATGCAAACATCTGCAAAGCTTTCTTAGATTGTAAGCTCTCTAGAGTAAGGACAGTTCTGATCTGTATTTCCAGAGCATCTGGCCTCACAGAGATTTTCTTTAGTGGGTGTCTGGCTGCCATTCTAATACAAATAATGAATAAGGGACCAATTACTTACTTTTGCCAAGACAATAATAAAAATGCTTTAGTGTAGTCTTAAGTTAGACAATGCTCTGGCCAGTTTAAATTAGTTCCTAATGAAGCCTGTGATGTGATCAGGTTCTTTCTGGGTTAGTGTTAGATTCTGGTACTGTAAAACAATAAATGAAGCAGAAACTCTTCAAAAAGGAAAATAAGCTCTTTTTTTCCCCTTCCTCTATCCCCTTCTGTGGTTTAAAGTTTTATGTCACTGAGGAACTCTCTTTCCTCTTGTATTCTCCTACCTGGGGCACCTGAAGCTGGTGTGGCCTCAGTTGGAAATGTGGTGCCCACGGAGCCCCCATGTCCCAGCTCCCCCTCCCCACATCCCCCATGAACTGGAGGCTGCTGCTCTGTGCTCTGAGGGCACAGGAAACATTTGGCACCTCATCCATCACTAGGATTGATAATAGTTTGTGGCCTGGTCTTTTCCAGCAGAGAAGGGTGTCCAAGGAGGAGTGGGGGCTGAGGATTTATCATATCCATCACAAAAGGATTGTGCTGCTCTGTGCAGTTTGGAATGTGTTTGTAGTTTGCTGCAGCACAGCTGAGGGGATGACAATGTAATTCAGAGTGAAAGGTGAGGATTCCCACACAGGCTGGTAAGGGATGAGAATTATCTTTCTCCACCACAGCAATCCATAGCTATGATGTAGAACAACACAACAGTTTATACATGTGGTTGCCTTACTGGAGAAAACATTTGGCTCCTGCCTCAACTGGAATTTTCTTAGTTGTTGAACTGTTTTCACATTAAAATAAATATGATTTAGCCCTTCTTGTACTCAAATGTTAATGAAAGAATTGCAGAGGAATTCAGAGATTTAATTTAGAAATTTAGAGATAAATCTCTTAGAGATTTAACTTGCCATTACAGTGCTGGATCTTACTCCATTCACCAGCAGCACTGTGTGGGTAAATGAACCCTCAGTGTATTTGTACACTGATCACAGTGGATCAGTCAGTAACACCAAGGCCTTTTCTTCCAGTTATTCCACTCAGCACCTCCTCAGGTAAGAGATGTTATTTGGTTATTTCCCACCCTCTAGGTCACTGCAAACTGTGGCTCTGTGTGTCACACAGTTAGCTATGACCAAGCACTTGTAGATTATGGTAATTTTTGGTAGGATTCTTTAGAGGTCATTATCTGCAAGTTTCCAGCTAGTAAACATCCCTGGAATGTTTTTGTGGGATAGTTATGTTTGAACTGCTGTTTGGCTGCATTGGTGGAAAGAGGGAACCAGCAAGTTTAAAATCCAGTATTTTGACAGTGCTATTGATGAAGAATTGCACTTTAGGAACCAAGTATGCTGATATTACTCCTAAACATGCAGACTTTAATGCTTGGGCAGTGTATTTTTGACTTTCTGCAACCAGAGGCATTTCAAATATTAAGCCCAGAATGGCACATCATATCTAGCTATAAATACAGCAGCCAAGGAGGCAGGTGAAAGTCTCCCCTTCCCTGAACACTCCATCCCCAAGGTACAGTCAGGCTCTGGACAAAGGGATTTTTATGGAATTACAGCTGCTAGTTCCACTGTGTAGCAAAGTACAAAGTGCTGTGTTCTTAGACATGTCAAAAGGGACGAAGAAGCATGTTTTTCTGATAAATTACTTTTATTTTTCAAAATTGCCTCAGTTTAAAGTCACTTTTCCATACATTAACTAGCCACAACAATGACATATTTTTAAATTAAATAATTTTCTAAATAATATTTTAGAAGGCAAATACTTAGTACTGAAACATAAACAACTTATAACTTTTTTTTTCACTTAAACCCAGCTTTTTACAGTAAAGTAAGTGAAACTTGGCAATGTAGGGAAAAATGCAAAGGTACATTATAAAGCTTATTGTATGCAATCAGGTTGATTGTTGGAGATGTAAACACTGACTATTAAAAGGAAAAAATCTTGATACAATGCAGAGAAAAATACAATCCTAATAATTCTCTAAAAATACATGTAATAAAGTTATTTATTTGGACAAGATACTGTGCAAGTTATGCAAAACCTATTATGGTAATTAATGCAACACATGATTTATGCTTCTCCCACAATGTATGTATAAACCAGAAATCTCTAATCACATACTGGAAAGATCAACAGGTTCTTTTTTTAACAGTAAAGCATCTTCAATCTTCATCACATTTGGACTTGGAAACAGTGCTTTCCTTGGCATTAAATACCAAATATATTCTTTAAATACGTGCAAACATAAGTTTTACTTCTACAAATACAGTACTGAGACCACACCAAACTGTTCATCATATAAAAATAGCTTCATGTACAGTTACACACACAGAGGAGAAATGAATGTAAACTGTCCAATAATGATAAAGTCAGGAAAAAAAGCTTTTTTTGAGAATAGAAAGGGGTTTCATGTTGGAAAAAGGGATGCATAAATCACTTACTCAAAATGAAGAGCATTCTGAACTGCCATCAGTGTACACTGGCAAACTCCACTGCTGTCAGAAAAGTTGCTTTGCATTCCTACCACTCTAAAGTCAGTTTAAGACCTTCCCTTGATTTCTACAGTTTGAAAGCATAATTTGCAATGATCTGGAACACAGCCTCCAGAGTCCTGTCCCTTCCAGCCTCCTTAGGAAGGCATCTGTGTCCCTCAACTGTCCCAGTGTCAGTTCAGCTGAAGACAGAACGTGATTTCCCAGCGCATGCAGTGACAGTTCAGAGCTGAGCCCGACTGAGCAGGACTGGGCTCCCTGAAACCAGGAGTTCTGCTGCCTGATTAACACACTGTGAGAAAAGACAGCAAAAATTGGCCCTTCCTGCTAACTGCAGCCTAAGCAGAGTTGTGCAGAATTTGATTTTGCTGATGGGAGCAAGAACAGCCTGACCCAGTCCATCCTTAGACGTGGAGCCCTCCCAGTAGCAGAGTTCTGTGCCTGTGTAAGGGCCTCTACAAACAGGACCAGCTGTGTTTGCCTGCATTCATTCAAATTGAAACAACACCTTCATCTGTGCTCCAAGATGAATCTCAAGGACAGCGTGCATGATGTCTGAATATGAGAGAAATGTAGGGAGCATAGAAAAAGAAGTAAATGCAGTGATCATGGGTGCAGATATTCACATTTCATGGTGTGTAGCAGCTATGGTAAAGGGTCAGAAATACACTGTGGTTAAAAACCTTGCCTGCTTTGACAAAACTATGAACTCTATCAAGTCACATTTTACACAAGTTGCATTAGAAGGATTCAGTACTTAAAATACCCCATTGCAAAGTCCAGTTCAGTCAAACATATTAGTAGCACAAAAATGTCATGTTTTTCTCTCCAAGCAGTAAACATCTGTTTCTTTTTCAACTCTTGCCTACTGCATGTTAGCAACATGTACATGGCAACAATTTAACAGTTAACAGAATTTCTGTCCAATTCTTGACTTTCACTGACCATCAGAGGGCTCTTAGAGTGTTCTGTTTTCCCTTTACTCTCCTCATCTTCTCCCTCCTTCGATGCTGCCGGGTTTTCCTCGGCGGTGTCAGGCACAGCACCCCGAGATGCTTCTGTTGCATTTCCTCTGACTGTTATGTGCTCCCACCCACCCTGTGAAAAAGGGACACAGGAACTCAAAAGGAGAAACATCACCCTGTCAGTGCTGTATGTGATGTGATGCTTTATGTGCACTGCTAGTTTGTTCTATTTGTTGAGGAGGAAAATAATCCTGCTCTGGGATGAATCAGGAAAAAGGCTCCTTGTAAAATGAAACAAAGCACAGCAGATCTCCCTGACAGGGAGTTACAGAGTGGTAAACTTGAGGATTGTTTTTTTATCACAGGGAATTGAGATTAGTAGGGTCAGGCATTCATAACAGAGCCACCGCAGATGTTCCAGCAACTTAAAAGGTGGCAAAACATTGAAATAGCCTTTCTCAAAACATTGAGAATATTACAGGGTACAACAATGAGGAGTATTCATGTGCAGACCAGGAAGGAATCCACTTTCTTTTCAATGGCTCTTACTCCACTAGTTTTTCCATTGTAACTTTTAAATTACCTATTTAAAATGAATACTTATCAAATGCAAATAAACAACTTCCCAGTTATGATTGCAGAGCCCATTATAATAACTTGATATAATAAACCTGAAGGAAAATGTCCATTTCCTGCAGGTATATCCAAGCTTTCCCATGCTGGCCAGCTGGGCAGGATGGCACTTCCCTTTCTCTGTGAGCCCACAGACATTGGGATGCACAACTTCAGACAGTTCTGTGCCCCCAGCACTTACCCCAATACCATAATCCCAGGAGAGGCCTTTAGGTTCCAGGGGCTGGACACCAGTCCGGTGGCAGACAGTCCCACAGCTCAGGCTGTGGCTGCCCTGCACTTTGTCAGCTATCACCCACACCTCGAGGAAGCAGAGAGAGGCAGTAAAATGTGCTGCTCTTCCCAGATGTGAGATCTCTGTCTGACCCCTTTCAAAAATCAGGCTTGTTCTTCAATAGGCTGAAAATGCTCTAATTTAGGCAGAGAGACACTCAAACAAACTATAAAGCAGTGTTATAATTAAAACGTTGCCAGATAAGACTTGGCAGGAAATAGATTAAATATATAAAAAGCCTTGTTAAAATATATAGCCTTGTTAAAAAATGGAAAAAAAATTAATGAAGCTTTTTGCAGCAGAGGGCTTGGCTGTATCATTATTCCATTGGTATGATTTTTTCTCTTGTTATCATATTCCAAAACTTTGACCAACATTTTGTGCAATGAAGTTAAACAAAACTAAGGCTGAAGAACATTGAATTATTAAAGTATATTCTACATAATTTTTAATAAACTCATGAGATACAAGGAAGCTTAATACACACCTGGTCCAGGGGCCCCACAGACATTTTACGGATATTATTGGAAACGTGATCCCAGGTGGATCCTTGAGGGTAGCTGGGTGTGATTCCCTGCCGGTACCAGAGATTGCCTGGGAAACAAAGAGTGCTGGTTACAGCCCAGCATGGCTGTTTGTCTGAAATGCTGTAAACAACATAAATCAAGAATTCTTTCTGTGTTCCAGGGAAATGCAGTTTTGGCTAAGGTGTTACAGAGATGGACAAAATGAAGCTCCCACTTTGGAATTTGTATTTCTATAGTTATTGCTTATAAAAAATAGCAAATACTGTTTTGTAAAACTTCTTGGGGGAAAATGTTCATATAAGGAACTATGCATTAGAAAACAAAAGCAGATGAGATGAAGGTCCCTGAATCTGTTGTTAAAGACTTGTTTCTTGTACAAAAGGTGCTTCATGATTTATCTGTTTTGGAGCAGGATTCCCGACAAAACCCAGCTATGCAATTCTCTGCCATTCATCTGTGTCTTCCCCCCCCCCAGAGCACAGGTGCTGGCCTGTTGTTACCCAGGGCATTATCAGATACAGCAGCCGAGCCTTCAGAAGCAGTACTTCAGTGCACTGCTACTCCACATCCTTCAGTATGAAATAATACTCCCTGTGGAGCACCAGTATTCATCTGTCCAGTTCTAACTTAACCTCTTCTTTTTTAATCAGTCTGGTACAGGCTGATGTACTTTTTGTAGCACTGACTAATAGTTTTTTAAATCCTTACCATTTTTATCCAAGACAAACACAGATGTTCGTCCCACTGAGACTTGCTTTAACTTCTGTTTTTGAGGTGAAGGGATATGGTACCAACAGTCACCTAAAGGTCACAAATCTTGAGTTAAGCATTGCAAAAATAGAATTAGGTATGGAAATGTCTGCAGCTGAAATACATTCCTGTGCGGGAAAGCTGTGAATGACATCACACTTCATTTATTTTTAACAGATTGTTTTTTACAAATGAACACTTCCAATTGCACAAGTGAATAGCAAATAACCTGCTATAATTATTGTACTATTTGTATGCACAGTTTTGCACAGCCATGGGAAACACCTCTGTGAAACAGATTGGACTTTTTCAGACATGGCAGTGGAGCAGAGCAAAAGCTAAAGTACAAGTTCTTACCTGCAGGCTTGTTTGGAGACACTGAACCCCGGTAGAAGGCAGAACCATCTCTAGCAATAGCCCACACTTGGTAAAATGCTCCAATGGAGATGGAAATGAAGGGCTGATCTGTTCCCACATGCAGCCAGGATGTTCCCTAACAAATCATAGGAGATGAATTGTGAAGCAGTGCTTAAAACTTCCATGACAAAATATTGTTGATTATTACCAAATGAGAAAAAAACAACATAGTGAAAAATGTTCTGGAGAATAAATCTTACATAACTTTACAACTGAATAGAAACATGGTTGCTGATTCTCAAAGATATTTGGATATACAATTCTTCGAAAATAACTTGAACAAGTTAAAAGTTGGACAATGAAAAGCCTTTTCTATTAAAATCACTGAATTTTACGTATCTACATGTCTCTGAACAGCTGGACTACAGCCTTCTTTTTTTTTTCTTTAATTCCTCACAAAAATCAGCTGATAAAGGATTTCACATTCCAGACACAGTATTCCAGTTCTCACTGCTGCACAGCCTTACAGATCAGGAAGGAAAAAATATTAAATATTTTTCAAATTCTTGTAGTTTTTCTCCAAATTCTACTAAAGCATTTTCTTAGATGTTTTTCCTGGTTTTTATCCTACTGGTATCGAGGCACTAGAGTGGGACCATGCTTCACAGAGCCCATTCCTCAGCAATTCCTTTAAGTGGGATACACCTGTTATCAACCATTTCAAAAAACAAACAAAAAAAAGAACTACTAAGCTGCCAGTGCAGAAAGTGGAAGTAAAATGCTTCATGAGGAGATGGCCAGGAGCTGAGAGAGGCTCCTGCAGGAGATGTGGCACAAGCTCAGGTGGATTATGCAAGAGAAGCACTATTATAAGGAACGTGGGCAGCAAACTGTGCTACAGCTGATGGACAGGGACTTGCAAATCTGGGACACAAAGGGATGAAAAATAACAAGGTGCTTTGAGAGAGGGCCCTGTGTGATTGTATGTATTTGCATATTACATTAAATACATCAATAAGCAGTAAAAACAAACAGGGAGCCTTACAGCTGGATTTTGCTGTGTCACTCCAAGCCTGCAGAGCACGTCTCCTTTGTCACTGATTGCCCACAGTGCTACTGATTCTTCATCATCTGCATCTGAACTGGGAATTATGGAGATGTCCCACAGGGTAACAGGAGGCACTTCCAGCCATGGCCCGTTGGTGACTATCTTACATTTTCTGAAGCAGAAAAAGCCCAAACCTGTCAGAAGTATGTACGTTCCATAACTGGTTTTCCAGTGTATTGTTGACTTCCAGTCCTAAAGTTTTTTTCATTAGGTAGTGCTTTTCATTAAATATTAGTATTTTTAATTTGAAAGAGGTTTTTAAAAATTAATCAGGTTTTGAAGTTTGAACTGATATTGATTTCTCAAAGCTTCTGTTGTTTATTTGGGTTTTTTTTTAAAGTTACTTTATAAAACCAAGACCACACAAGAAGTCTGCAACTGGTGCTACACTGCTCCATAGCTCTCTCAGACTCACTGGCCAGCAGCAAGATATTAAGTTCCAGAGAGAACTCCACACCCAGCTCATTCCTTCCTCTGTCTTGGTTAAAAGAATAACTCTTCAATTCTTTTTTGCTTGGTCTGTTAAAAAGGTTATGTAGCATCTTGAGGTAGGCAGAGGTAAAGCAGCTCTAAATGACAGACTTGGAAAGTCATGCTGGGACTTTGTGTACTTTTTCTGTGGAAATTGCACCAAAGTAGTGCTGTCAGTTAGGGAAATTATGGTAGACTCTATCATCATCACAAAAATTTCATGTATGACTAATGTCCTAAAAGACATCAGGCATTCCTCTGTTTTCCAGTTCTGAAAAACCAGATCCAACCCTGAGTCTATTTATTTCCAATTTTTAATTGGTAGTTAAAACAAGAGGAAGTATTTAGACTAGAGGGCATTTCTCAAGTTGCTTATTTTATTTCAAGTCATTATTTTGATTTACTGGGTTTGTTTTGCTGCATATCCTGAGATAACACTCTTGATGCTTTAGAACCTCACTTCAGAGCTTTTTGTAGGAGGGGTAAAATACTTTGTAGCATCAATACTAAACCCAGCAGTGTGTGAGTTCACAGCAATTAATTAGCACAGCTATTAGATGCTCTAGTATAGAAAGCACAGAAAAGTTGGAAAAACAGGGAATGCACAGACATCGCCAGCTTATAGAATATAGTGACAGTTTGCTGTTTTCTGGGTTCCACCTGGACATTTCCTCTGACTGAAATGGGGTTGGACTATCTGTGGCCCAGCATTCAGTATGTGGAATTCATAAATTGAAACTATTAATATAAAAGACCTATTGGCAGCAGTTACAAGTGACCTAACATGTACTGATATACCCAGTGCCTACTATTCCTTAATCATTTACCATAAGGAAAATCAGATATAGAGAAGAACTGTCTGACTTTTATCTACAGATCCCACAAAATCCAAGAGGGTAACTACCCAAAGAGACTTACAATTAGACACATAATGCTAAAGGTCATCAGTTTCTCTGCTGGGTTATTTATTTCAGGTTTCTTTACTTTTTGTTTTGTTCATTGGGTTTTGTTGACAAGACTCTTCACCTCATAACTAAAGTAGACTTAGTGAGCAATTAGGATTCAACTTCAAAACTTATTTATATTGAGGTTCCTCACCTGGCCCAGCGCCTCCGTCGGACAAAATCTTTCATTGTCTTGTGCCCATGGTAGGACCTACCAAAACAGATTTAAACAATGTTCATGAGGATGTCAGAGCATCTCCAGTGTCAGTGTCAGCCTGAGAGCACTGCCTCCATCTGCCCACCAGGCACAACCGCTGATTTTAAATTCTTCAAGTGATAATTTGCCAAGTTCACCTTGCTGCCCTCCCTCCCTGCAAATATCAGCATGCCCACAAAAGAGGGGGAAATGAGGCAGTGTTGTGTCCCTGCCAAAGGGCAGTTAATGTGCAAACCAGAAACGAGCAGGAGTGAGGACTGGAGCCTGGGATTTGGCAGAAGAGGAGTTTCCTTACGCTGGGAAGTCAGCTGCATACTGCCAGCCCTCCCGGTCCGTGCCGCCCGCTGGGCTGAAGTCAATGTACCAATCTGAGACCTGTGGGCAAAGGGGACACTGGCAGTAACAATCAACACCTCATCTATCATGAACACCTCTTCTTCTATTTACCTCCACCTTTTGGAGAGCAATGACTTGCTAGAAACCTTCTAACACTTGAAATACTTTTTAATTTTTACCCAAATCTTTTTAATTCAGTGGAGGAGAAAAGGATCTAAGTCACATTAAACAAAACACCCACTCAGTGCCTAACATTCTTTTGACTATGGAAGATTATTGCTAGCTATTAATGGGGAAAACAAGGTTAAACGTTACAAGAAATCCCAGAAGAAAATCTGGGCCCCTTAAACTCAAGTCTTGTATCCTACTTGCTAAGCCTGGGCTTTGTAAAAAAATTTGTAAGCCAAAACTTACCCAAGACCACTGCGGAGAAGGAGGCTTGGTGTTGGTCTTTGTACATTCCTGCAGGCCAGAGGCATCACTCCACATGTATCTGTCTGTGGGCAGACCTCTGTGGTGGTGGAACAGTGCACAAGGAATGCAAGGTCATTTACAACTGGGAGTTTAAAAGGTGAGGGAAAAAAGCCTTTTTGTAGCACTTCCTGCTTTCACACACAAAACACTGCCATCATTAATCTCTATTTAGAAATATCATGTGAGTGATGAGCACAGTGGGAAAGAATCTGTACAATTGCTTCCAGTTATAGCAAACTTGAGGACCTTGTAAATGTTTCTCTGTAGAGTGATATTCCTCACTGCCATTTAAAACTGGAACGTGAATGTCATATAACTGGATATGTATTTTTCTATACTTTTGGTCAAATATACTATTCAAGGACACAGTGTATTTAGTACAATATGTATAGGAATATACAGATCCTAATAACTTTTCTGTCTGGTCTTAATAGTGAAAGATACTGCAAGTAGGCACACTTTGTGCAAGCACAAAGCATAAATCTGTAACGTTTTGCCATAATGACATTTTGACATTTTTGATAATTACAAATTAGAAAATTGAGAAACACTGCTCCTTCCATCACAGGTTAACTATGAATGTTGGAGGAGACAGAAGACAGAGTAAGTGTAACACAGTATTACACAGTAAGTGTAATAAGTCTTCCAAGCTAGAACAAAGCCCTTGTTTCATTTGACAGTAGTAGTGTTAAAGTAAATAAATGCAATAAATGGAGTAAGTAACCTGCTGCTGTATCCAGTGACAGGGTTCCACCGTTGGTTCTCATAGATGTAAACACATTTCACATCTGACTGTGTATAAATATTATCAGCACTGCTGGCCAGTCCTGTGAGGAATAAACAATGTGGATTAGAGTAAAGCTAAAGCTCGAAGACATTACATTTTAAATTCCATCACTGCCAAGTTGTACCTTGGATGAAGCCTCCTCCATATCCACCAGTGTAAGCCCAGGCTGTGTGGTCGTAGCCGATGCCCCACACCACGCCCCGGCTGTTGCTCTCGATCAGCCGCAGGTGCCCTCCCACCTGCCGCCAGAACCTGCCAGGGAAGGACACTGCACTCAACACCCCATCCTTCAGGGATGGTGCTTTCCCCACCAACAGCCCCATAATCTTCAGCACAGGCAACCTGCTCTGCTCACTTGTCCAACCACTGAGCAATGTCTAAGTGAAAGCAGCTGCCAGTTGAAAGCATTTCCCTCTGAACAGCTCCCAAAAAGCAGATGGCATTGTTCTGCTTGAGGAGTTTGCAGTTCCATATTGCCACAGTTGTCATAAAAACTGTCGAGAAACTGCTCCTGGACTGCAATGTCTATGGAAGACTGAGAATTTCAGATTTCTTGACTCAGATAAAACTGAAAGCTCAAATTATATTCCAGTTACAGTGATTAAATTTACCTTCAGTTTAGGCTATCTCTTATGACATTAAAGATGCAGTTTAAAAAACTGGGATCTCAGTGAGAAAGGCTTTTGAAATCACAAGGATATCTCCAGCATCTAAGAATTAAAATATGATTTGGTGAATTTCTTCACGTGCAATCATGAGGAGGAAGGCAGCCATTAACCCTGTCAGTGAGAGACATCTGCAGTGTACTACACACTCCAAGAGCCCATCAAAGCCACTGGACTGACAGGACATTCTTTGCTGGATGGCATCCCATGCAGAAAGAACAGCTTCAGAAGCCTCTTACATTTGGTCACACGGCATCAACTGGGGTCCAGCCTCCAGCTCAGGACTTGGCTCACTAACAAAGATGTCTCCTTTACAAGTGACTGACCAAATGGCATGGTGAGAAGGAGGGCCTTGAATCCGTCTGCTTTCACAGCAAGACATGTTCAGCAAAGACAGCTACAAAACAAGAAGCAAAAAAGCTTCCATTTACAGTGAGAACAGAAATTCCCATAGAGATGCTCAGTATTGTAAAACAAAATTTTACCTCTGCACATTCTTGCCAATCAGCAAAATGAATTTGCAGCTTTTCCTCAAAAGGTACTAGAATTCAGTGGTTCAGAAATTATTATACAACCACTGGAACTGCTGTGGTTTGCAGGAGCTGATCAGGATGAAGCATCTCTCAGGTTTGCCCCTGCTCCAGTGTATCTATGCCTGTCTGCCTGTACAAAAGACTCTGCAGCAATGAAAACAGAGAATGGTTCTTCTACCAGTGCAGAAGAACACAATAACTTAATTCAACTCCTTACTCATTCCTACCGTAATCTATATCCAGAGATAGGAAGAGAATGTAAAGCAATATTGGTATTGCTGTGGATAACTGCAGCACCAGAAAGCAAGCAGGCTTGAGAGGAGATAACAAGCCTCAGGTGCCTCTACGTAAGTTTGATCAGATGGTTTAAATACCTAAACTTAAAAACCAGGTGAGTAGCCCCAGAGTTTAAATGCAATGCTGACATTTCAGAGACTGGATTCTATGTTTAATTGCAGATATATTGCCAGCTTGAAATGAGAGATGCCCAGAATTACCCAGTCATGCATTTCTTGCTCTGTTGCGGCTGCCAGGCGGATTGGCCATCGCTGCTTCGTCCTCTCAGGTGTGTACAGGGCAAAGGAATGCTTGGCTTCATTCAGCACTTCAACTATAATGGTCACTTCATTCAGGAACACATGGATGTACTAAGACAAGAGAAAAAAAATCTGTGACTAAGGCAAACCTTCCACAGAGCCAGCATTTTTGCACTTCTGGTCTACAAACAAGGCATTCCTGCCAAGGACAGCAAAGAATCAATTCTTGGCGCAGAGGGAATGAGACTCCACTTCCAGCTTTGCCCTACCTCTGATTCCTGTTGCCTGCAGGCATTAACCCTACTTGGGAAGACCCTGTCCAGCCAAGCTGGGCTCTTCACAATCAAGAACACTGTGAATTTCCAGAAGAATTCCTAATTAGTGCACAGTGATCGTTTAAGCAATGTGAGTGGTTTGTGATGGGGTATTTCTGACACAGCACTGACACAGCCCAGAAAAGCCTCTGGTTTCCTGGTACCTGGGGTTACCTTTGAATTGCCAAACCTCAGAACAGCAGGTGCCATAATTTGCCTCCTTCAAAGAAATTGTTTCCCTTTCAGAGGCTTCCCTTTGCCAAAAGCAGCTCTCCCAGGGGTCTGCAGCTGCACACACCTTTTTCTCCTCGTGGTACATGTAGTAGATGAACAGGATGCTGTCACGCATCCCATCACTCCCAGTGAACTGCTCCAGTGCAACTCGAACGTCCATCCACTTATGAGGCTTCCAGTTCCTCCACCACTGCAAGGCTCCAGTTTTAACCCAAACCGACTGCAAGGCAAACACAAAAGCAATAAAGAAACTGCATGACTCTTTTTCCAGAATGCTGGTTTTGTGCCTACATGTTGTGTCTGCTGCAGGTTAGTCTGTATCACACCTCATCATACATTCATACAATTGTATCACACATTCCCATACAGAGTGTACCAGAGCATGGAAACCCATAAAAGTGGATAAAAAGATACTGAGGTAGCAGAGTACAACAGTAGTAACATTTTTACCCTGCAAGAATGCAGTAGCACACAGGTAGTAACTGACTCAAGTTTGCTCTTGTTATAACACAACCTCTCTTTGGAATTTAAAGGCTTTTGACATATTTTTTTAAAATGTGATCAAACCCCTGGACTCCAAGTGTTTTTAGTCAAAGAATTCTAGATGTCATTTGGCAATTAGCAGTGAAGGGACCAACAATATGAATGAATCTGAAAAGAGCCAAGGAGTCATAACAAAGGGAACATCAAACAAAACTGCTGCTATTTATGTGCTGCCACTGACGTTTGCATCATTTATTTACGCAAGTTAAATTAGTCCTAATGGCCAAGAGAGGGAAGCTCACCTCCTTGAGTCACTGTTTCAATTAAGATGCCTCATCTTGTGGTGGAATAATTCATACAATGTTCTGCTGTTGCAACCATTTCTCTGAAGATTTGAGGTCTCACAGTACCCAAATAATGCTGAGCAATGCTTTGTTTCTTCCTAAATAAAACTATCTGATAATGCTTTTAGATGAATACTGCTGCTCCATCTTTGACAAGCTGGTAATTTCCCACAGGGAGCTCAGACATTAATAATCCAGGAAAGTTGTCACAGACAGAAATAAGGGCAAGAATATAAAGCTGACAGTAAACTCAAATCAGTATGTCAGAAATGTGTTATCGATTCCCAGATGTGTTTAGAAGATAAGAGATAAATGTCCTCACTGCTTACCTGCTCAATAGCCTGCTCATAGTGCCTGAAATTCTCCAGTTCCCGCTTTGTCCTTTCACTGAGCTGCTGAAAAATCTGCTTCCTCCAGGCTGCTGTCTGTGCAGGAGTGATGGACAGGGACAGAGACTGCACAGATGATGACAAACCTGGGACAGAACCAAACCCAATAAACTCCAGTGAGCTTTGAGTACAGTTCTGTCAAAGGTGAAACATGGCACTCCTTTGAACACCAGACTGGATCAACCCAGTCCAACACCATTTTTATAATGATTTGGATTCAATGTATTACAGCCAAACTTTGTACATGATTCATAAAAAAGGATCACTAGATAGATTATATAGAAGTTTCTAAAGCCATAACCTTGTAAAAATGAGAGTTTTGTCACTTAACTGCAAGATAATTAGATAATATACTGCATCACAAGTTAGACTGTTAAATACTAGGATGCCAGAGTTCATGGTTTATTTTACCCATTTCAGTAGGAATGGCAGAGTGAGGCAGTTATTGCCAGCATCTGCACCTCCCAAGAGAGCCCTTTTCACTCCTTTCTGTTACTGCTCAGTGATATTATGTGTTTTGCCCGAAGCTGCAGTTTCAGTACAATTAAAAATGAGACGTAGATCCAGCACAGATTACTCTACAAAATTGCTACAGGAACTCAAGAGAAAATATCAATTTTACATTTATTTATCTCAAGCCCAAAGTGCTCTATGCTCTACAGCTAAATACTGCAGCACTATGCTCAGACATGAACCCATTAACAAACTGCAGTAAGAGAAAGTGGGTTAGCACAAGTGGCTTTGCTCAGAAAAAACTTTTTTTCTTAAAGAGCATATTGAGCTGTGAGTGAAACTGGGATGTGCTGTGGTGACTGGCCAGTACCTGATGGAGCAGTGAACCACTTCAGTGGGCTGTGCAGATCTACCAGACAGCCTCCCCCAGACACCCAGGCCCACAGCGGGTGCTCATCGGCTCCGTACTGGTCCTCAGCTCCCACCGAGAAGGCACCCAGGGAAGAGAGGCTGGATGTGTCTGCAAAGCTGCTCACAGACAGCACTGGATGCTTCTGAGCCTCCTTCAAGTCAATGTTTATCCACTGCAGTTCTGCAGAAGGATTTGGGTTTGCAGGAGATTTATTCATTTCAAGGTTATCTTTGTCATTACTAGCTGAAGCAGCAGTGCCTTCTCCTTGCTCAGAGTGCAGAGGATCCACAGGCAGCCGTGCAGATGTTTCAGCCTGGCTGGCTGGGCCATTCCCAGCAGCTGCAGCTCCCAGCAGGGCAGGGCTGGCAGGGCTCGTGGGCAGCTCTGTATCAGAGGAAGGATCTGCATCACCCTGAATGACCGCGCTTGTTTGGTTCTGAATATCATCAGTAAAGAAACAGCCAGCACTGAAGGACAAATAGATAATTAATTATCATCCAAAGCATTGTAAATCAGCACAGGCCTTAGATTGCACACACACAGAAACTGACTTAGTGTTTCACTGCAGGAGAGAAACAGCAGACTTCTCTTTTAAATGTCAAATTCTATCATCGGAGGAACAAGTCCAACACAAACCTGGCAAACTGGTCTAGTAAATCTGAAACATAGAAAGGAATTTTATTGATCTTTTCAAACAATTGGTGGTGTTGGCTGCCTACAACTCTTAGGAAAACGCATGCCATTTTCTGAATATGAAATAACAAATGGGATTTTTTTAAGCCCATTATTAACTTTATGATTTGTCTTTGCCAAAGGGAACGTCTCAGCACACACTCTGGCTCAAACAAGTCAGATCCACTGGCATGTGTAGTACAGCCCAGAGGCCAGCAGGCAGGGGGAGTAACTGATTTAACCTCCCTAGGAAAAGAAACCTACAGTGACACTCAGGAAGAATAATTCCTAAATAGAGTTGACACTCCTTCATGGTATTTCATAAACAACATCTTCTCTTATTAGAGACTAGTTCCACATAGAGATAGTAAAGCCCAGAGGAACATGCTTTACTACAAGCATGCAGTGAATTCCAATGTGGGAGCTTCAGATTCTTCTCTGAGTGCAACAACTGCTGCTTATTGTTAATTTTAATGGCAAAAATGCAATTGCCTTTTGGCATACATAATGATTAGAGATGTCTTCCCCACTCCTCCTTGTCTGTACCACTTGAATGAAAAGAAATATCTCCTAGCATTGAAACCCTTGCTCAAAGTCTTGAGCAGGTATTTCATGGAGTACCTGAGCAGACTTGTTGAGCTCCCAGTCTGAGATCTGTCACTCTCCCTGCCAGACACAATTGCCTTCCATGTCTTCCCACTGAGCTCACTTGGTGTGACACCTTGACGAAAATAAATCGCTCTGTCATCGCAGCCAATTCCCCAGACCTAGGGGAGGAAAGGGCTTGGTGAGGGAAGTGGTTTGGAATGCAGCAGGTATCAGATACAAAAAAGGTGCAGTGGTGCAGAATTGAGCACAGAAAACTGCCGGACACAGCATTTTCCTTTTGTGTTCTTCCTTAATGCTGACACTGTAGATGCAGAAGAAAATTCTGTACCAAAACCAGTCTGCACCTCCCTGTGCCATACAAGACACGTGCTGGCTGTCACCTTCAGGTGCAGACTTGCAGAATTCAGCCTCTTTCCCTCCCAGCAGTTTAAGCCCAGGGTCCCTTTGTCCAGCCAGCCCTACTGGCACTGCTGAGACCCCTCCCCATGTGTGAACAGCTCCTGCACTAGAAGGAACACACCCTTAGAGGTAACATTCCTTTAGAGGGGAATGTAGATACCCTCTCAGCTACTCCCCAGCTCTCTTACCTGGTTGTTTAAGCCTACAGTTACCATCATCATTTCTCCAACCATTTCAATCCAACTTGTCCCACAAGGATTATGTGAGTTCACTCCTCTTCTAAACCACACCTACAACAACAACAGAAAGTAAATTTTTCTCCTTCTGCTCTAGCAGGAATTTAGTTTCTTTACTGGATTAGTCTTAATCTCTGACAGTGACTTGCCACATTGCCTTAAGAAATCAATTACTTCCTTGATTCTTTATCAGATAAAGATAAAACAATTCACCCAACAGTACCCACATTGTGTGTCCACCTGCAGCCAGAAAAGCCAAAAAAGTAGACTTTTTTGTAGGACTTCCTGTGACAGTTAGCTTTTATGCTCTTGGAAAATACTTTCTATTACTATCACCGCATAGGCTTTTTTGATCACTCTGAATGGGCTTCTAAATAGTGTTCTTACATTCAAACCCTAGAAGCAGAGCTGCCAGAGGGAACTGTCAGGGGGATGTCTTTAGCAGTATGCTCCTTAAATTGTCTCCCCTTAGATCTGACCTTACCAATCTGAAAGTGTCTGTAGACTGGAAGAAGTTCCCTCTGTATGTAGCATACATCCATATAGTCACAGCAGCAAGCAGCTCCCTTAGAAGCTGTTGGTTGAATCCCATAACATCAGGATGCTTGACTGCCCTGTGGCAGGTCTGAAGGAAAATGCACCAGCCTATCTCCATTTATGACAGTGGATTTATGTGGCAGATGGAGCAGCCTGGGCACAGCTTGTTACCATGGCTCAGCTGGCAAGTATTGACTCAGTAGAGCAGAGAAACTCAACAGAACTGCTGCACAAGCACAGAGCTCAGGCCTGGCTTAGAATTCAGTGTGAAGGAGCAGGGAGTAGGATTCCATCTTCTTTATGGGTCCCTTCCAACTTAAGTCATTCCATCATTCTAAGTTAAAACTCTAGTAAGAAAGTAATCACACATCCACATAAGAGATATCTCACCTAATTAAACACTAAAACCCCCACATTAAAAAACTGATGAAGAGGGAACACATTAAAAAAATGATGAAGATTTGCAGTAGGAAGATAAAAAAATAGCATCATGCAGGAAAGTGTAGATGAGAATACTCCCCCTGCTGCTTTTGATGTAAAATTCAGTCCTTGTGGAAACAGGAGTCACTTCAATTTTGATGCTTAATATCCCTTAGAAAAGGCTCCTCATCCAATCCCCACCCACCTGCCAAATCTGTCTGACTTGGGTTTAGAAAATTCCTTCCAAAAAAAAGCAAAAGGTCTTCCTTAAATTCAACTCAACTATCAGAAACCACAGAGCATTCCCATAACAGCAAGGGGAACCAGAATTCCCCAAACCAGGGGGACAGAGAGTTCAAATCACCAATGCTTCCTGTGCAAGTTACACTCCTGTCTGAGAGCAGCAGACAGAGAAAGGGAAGGGCAAAGCAAAAGCAGAACATGAGCCCTCTTACTTTTCTGTCCTTTGTGACACACCACACCACATCAACACCCACAGAGACGTGCATGATCCCGTTTTCAGAGCTTGGGGACTCCACAGTGCTCCAGGAAATTCCTGCAAAGACAGAACCCAGAAGGCACTGTAGGTTAGTTTCTTATCCAACACTACAAATCAAAGGGGTTTCCAGCCAGATTTAAGAAACTTTACCTTGAGGGTTATTCCTGTCAATTCCTTCTCTCACAATAGCTTGCCCTTCCCAGAGAGTTGCCCAAAGGAGGTCATAGGGACCACAGCTGATCTGCACAACTTCACCAGGAGTGGTGACTAAGGACCATGTGGAACCTTCTGGATTGTGATGGCAGACATTTTCTCTGTACCATACCTAGACAAGTTTAAAAAAACAAAACCAAATGAACTAAGGAAAAAATATCACTACAACAATGAAACCATTGAGACAAGAGTAAAGACAAACTGGAAAGAACAGCTCTCCTTTAACAAGAGGATTGTTTTATGTAGTGTATGGCACTCTGACCTTTAAAGGTATGTTTTCTTAAATGTTGATTATGCAGTTGAAGCTATTTCCTTATGTACTAAGGGAGGAGGCTGTTCTACAGAGCAGCTTTTATCATGGAACTACATCTGGATTGGGTACAGTAACCTATTGCTACAAGTTCTGTGTATATTTCAACATTTAAACCACTTCAGTGTATTTCAGGGCATGTTATATAAACCAAGAGTGAACAAATACATAACACAAAAATGTTACTGTTAGCTGAGAGCCTGGCCTCACTTTCACTGAACAGAGCTTGACACAATATGGGGGAAAAATTCCATTCTCTGTGCAGCCCTTGGTGACATCCAGCCATTTTTTAGTCTTGGACTGCAATTTTCTGTAGATCACAGTCAAAATGGGAAGGTCAAACATAGAAAGTATTCTGTGGCAGTCATATAAATGCTCCACAGCATGACTGCTGAGTGCTGAATCTTCATTTTTAGGAATACTTTATTTCCCTGGGGACTTCCACTTGGGAAATAAAAGCATTTTACAGTGGCAGTCAGGTAAGCCTTTAGACTGGGATGCTTGTCATGTATTACTAGAAAGTATGAGGAATAGGGAGTTTTATTTTAAACAATGTAAGCAGGATTGCTTGCCTCTCCAGGCAGTGCCAAATGTGACTGAAAGCTCAGGTTATCTGTTAAAAGCATTCCATTCTGAGACCACAAGTTAGAAAGTGTCTAGACACAAAGGAATATTAGATACGTGCTGTAAGGATGAAGGAAGAAAAGCAAGAGTCAAATCTTCACAGGACTGAGCAAAAGAGGAGACCCCATGGGAGGCCTAAAACCAACAACAACAACATAGAAAGATATGTAGTTTTCAACAGAAAATAAAATGAAAACAGGTCAGAGCTGGATGCCACATTGCCAGGTCAGGAGGTGATCACTTTCCAATCAGTAAGTCTTTGAAAAACCATTTTGTAAACTCTTGAATCATCCCTGTCTCTCCACCCCAAAGGCACAGCACGATGCTTCACCAGAACCTCTGTCAGGTTTTAAGGCTCCTTCTCCTGGTTCCCAGCCCCACAGTCAGCATTCTGGGCATTTTTCAAGACACAATACACTACTACTCAGACCCAGTTTTTAACATTCACCTGTTCATAGAGGTTAAAGGCTTCCATGAAACAACAACCCTAGAAGTACTAAGCCTTTCCATTTACAACACAAGTTGTTACATAATGTATCCCCAAAGCAGCTTTTCATCCTCTGCCAGATGCACAAGCAGTGCATTTCCTTACCAGTGTAAGACAATAACAACCCTGCCTTGCTATACAAGTATTTAACTCCTTTTAACTAGTAATTTTTATTAGAAAACTCAGGGAACACACACATACCCTTCCTTGCAAAGAAACTGCCCACACTGAGAGGCGGCCGAGAGGCTCGTCCGTGATCTCCCAGCCTCCGATGGAGATGTCATTGAAAGGGTCTGGCAGCTGGTCTGGTTCATCGTGGGACACAATCTGGAGCAAAGGGAAGGAAGGTTGAGGAGAGGAGACACTGCTTGGCTTGGCTGGTGGCATAACTTGTGTCTTGCAGATTGGTTATGTATCACCTCCTAGAGTGGCTGAGCAGGGAGATTCTCCCTCTCACTCAAGGCCTCCATATGCAGAGAGGGGAAATGCTGACAAGGCACCATGGAGAAGTCTGTTTTGCTCCTTAAGTAAAGGAAGTTTTTACTTACAGAACAGTGCATACAGAATTGGAAAGCTGAAAGATCACAAATTACAAATTTTGAATGTTCTTAGAATGGAACAACAATTATTAAAGAACAGTTATTCACACAGATAAAGCACATAGCTTGTGAATGATGCAAGGTAGGTACCACCTTGAACGAGAGTGCTTTGTCACAAAACCAAAGGAAGTTAAAAAGTTCATCTGAAATTTGCAAAGGAGCTGAGCATCCATCTCTAATTGCATCACCATAAGATTTGGCACCTTATTACCACAGGTTTCCATGAAAAATCCCAGCCTTCCATTCATGCTTACAAGAATAGCAAGTCAGAAGTGAAAGAATCCAAGTCCAGCCTACAGAGAAAATTAACTTCCCTGCAGTTCTAATTGATTATTTCAGACAATCAGTTTATTTAATATGTAAAAGAGATCCAGAACCTTTGCCCAAACGTCCCGTGATTTGTATCTCCTGTATCTGATCCATCTCCTGCGTCTGACACAAGAATTCCATCTCTTATCCTTTGTGTAGGTGCTGGGGAAGTCTATGGCATAAGTCCAGCCCTGCAAACAGAGGTTTCCTTGTATGAAAAACAGGATCAAGGGAAAGCTTGAAGTCATAACTCAGAGCAATTCTGCACAAGAGTCACAGCACAAGTCACTCTGTGTGTCTCTAGAGCCCTGATTAACAGATCAGCTAATTCCATGAATGATTTATGAATCATGCCCAAATTCCTCTGGGTGATATATACAGAACAAACAAACACAGTAAAACATTTTACTTTCTTCATAGTAAAGACCTTAAATAACAATGGCATTCAGTTGCCAGGATTTCGTGACCTGATCAAAAGAAAAAAGCTTCTATAGAAGCTCCTATAGACTTCAAAAACCTTCAAACAAGATCCTTCTTTCTGTTGTATTAAAGTTGAGCTATTTCTCAGAAAGAAGTATCTATGGCAACTTTTATTTTTACAGACTTTTTTACACTTCTATAAGTTCCTTCCATTTTACAGAGTAAGGATTCCCAGAACAGATCTCTTTTTGGTATTATTCACCTACCCCTTTCTCTGTTGGTTCCCCTCCAATATTTTCATCCACATACCAGTCAGACTCCCACTCCCAGTGTGGTGAAGGCAGTGTGAAACTATCAAGCTGCTGGTGTTTTAGCCCGCTCACATCACTCCACTGCCAGCGGTCACTGGGCAGTAATTTCTCACAAAAGCCACCAACTGGATTCCAGCGCTGCCAGAAATAATAAATAAAGTATTTTTCTTTGAGATCACATTATTTCATTGCACATCTATAGGGAGTCATGACATGTTTCTTATTTTCTGCAGTAGAAGAGGAATAAATTCCTGGGGTGAATGAGAAAGTGCTCACTCCATGAGCCCCTCCCTGACACAGCCTTTGGAGGAAGCTTTTTTAAGTATCAAAGAAGGGCTGACTGCAGAGCTTGTCCCAACCAAGTCATTTTCAGCTACATAAATAGGACCATCTGATGCTATATTTTACCAGGCACTGGGCTTTTTTCTTTGGTGATGTATGGCACCATGACACTGCAGCATTAGGGTAATGCTGCATGGATGGCCTTGGTATCTCTAATCTACTCCCAGAGAAAGATGATTCATATCTTGTCTGCACTAGAAAAACAGCACTGCCTCTGCCAGGAACAGTGTTGAGAGAACTGTATCAGCAAATCTCCCCTGGATCTTATATTTTTTCCCTAATCTGCCTTGAATCAGTTACAGAAGTGATAACACAAGGATTTTCACCAATACTGTCATTTTTTCCCCCACACTCCTACATACTATAGAAATACTGTCAAAATCTGTCCTGTAATACTGTCTTACATTTTAGGGCATGTGGAAAATGAGTGGTGCAAAATCCATCTATAATTTTTACACAAAATATTATTTGCTGTTACTAGAAATTTGGCTGAATTGCCTTGCACATTATCTGCAAACTACTTCAGTTTAATTTCTTCATTGCTAGCTCTTGTAGAGTATTTCTTTCTGTGCTTTCTAGTATTTTTCCGTTTTTCATTACCTAGAACAAACAAAATGAAAGTTTTAAAGTAACAAATAGAATTTTAAATTTCGCATTTTTAAAGAACATGTTTACATAATAAAAGGAACATTGTTAAATGGCTGAAAAGCTGTATCAATATTAAATAATGTATAAAATTAATTTGTTGTACTTTTGCCCATGCAGGTAAGTTAATATCTCTTCCCAAATTATATTCATTCTATTGCCTATTAGAAATCAGAGAAATGTGCTCAAGAAAATCCATCCATTTTCTCTCCCAATTAACTTTTTGTTAACTTACAACCAAATTTGATAAATTTCCTTTAAAATACTGTTTTAAAGACATTCTTTTTAAGTGCGTCAGATAGAAAGGATGACCTTAACATTTCTATGCGAAAAAGTTGGAAACATTGTACGTAAATGGAAAGTTATGCCTTTATTAGAGAAGTCTTTGGAACACTAAGAAGCAGCATTGTTTAAAGAATAATATATTTCTGATAATATATTAGCAGAATATATTATCATATATAATATATTTCTGATCTTTGTTGCCTGGAAGTTAACATGGGACGTTTTCTTAAGGGGATTGTGTATTTGTCACTAAGGAAAGGAGAAATGGAAACTACTCAGTGAAAAGAGTGAATGCTCCAGTCTGAAATGGCCCACACAGACCAGGCTGGAGTTCACACTGGCATTGCTTTTGCTAGGAGCAGGGAAGTGTAACTCCTTTGGGAATTTAAATACTACAAGAATTCCCTGGTATTTGGCACATATATTTACTCTTCAGAAACTTCTGATAAAAAATGAAAACAAATAAAACTGATCAATCCTCCTGTGACAAAAACACACTGAGACAGCTGATGTAGGCTGTGCTGTCAGCCCAAGCAGTGGCTGTGTGAGAGGTGCTGTACCTGTCATACCTGGTTCTCATAGGTTTCCTCCTGGTATCTGATGGGAACATCTCCTGAGAACACGTAGGTGTACACCTGATGGTCACAGGCTATTCCCCAGCAGCACTGTTTGACAGCAGAGACCCTCTTGAATTCCAGCTGTGTGTCCTTGCACAGCTCCCAGTACTGGCCAACAGTGGAGAGAGTGTAAACCCTCCCAAAAATGTCAACAGCCCACAAAAGGGAACTGGGCATGGCCATATCTGAAAGGCAAAACCAAGGTTATTGCTGGAAATGATGGGTACAAAAATGGATCTTGAATCTACTGCAGATCAGTCATGCTCTGAGCCATCATCAGTCAAATTAAATAAAGATGTAAGGGATGATTTTTTAAAAAGAGCCTGTGCAAAGCTGGCAGCCAGACCTCTTTGTCAGAGCTGTGCAGCCAACACCTCTCAGATGTCCCTGAAAAGCCATAAGAAAGACCTTTCTATCAGCCCACAACAGTCCATCCTACAAGAGGTCAGAAATAAACAGGACAGCTCTGGCAGGCTGGGGACAGACATGAGTTCTGAACTGGGATGAAGCAGCACAGACCATCTCATAGCAGGCAGCTCCACTCTCAGGGTCTGGTAATGCTGCTGGTGCTACACACCCTGCTCATCTCAGCTCCTGATATCCCCTGATCCTCCTTCTCAGCCTCCTCTCTGTGTAACAACACACCTACACAGGTACAAAGGCAAGGATGTGAAAGGGAGCTTCTCCAAAAACACACATCTGGATTTAAACCATGGGCATCCCGCCTGCCTCTGCCAGGAAACCTCTTTCAAAGCATTCTGGAGCAGATCCAACTTCAGGATCTTTATACGTAGGTGTGATGAGTTTAAGTACACACAGAGCATGGTTTGGCAGCAGAGACCTGGTTGAGTTCCATTCTGGTTCTGTCACATAATAACCTGTCATTTTCTGGGCACTGCAGCCCTGCCCTTCTCAGAGGGGTGAGGCAGGTGCACATCAGTCCTTTCAGAAGTCAAGAAAGGCCAGGGTATTTCTGTCACTTGATCTTCTGGGTGCCATCAAAACAGACAAATTTTGGTGGTTCTGTATGTGTGACAGCCAGAATTGCTAATGAATGTTTTGAACTTTGCCTTCAGCTCCTTTAACTATGCAGTAGGGAACTGGGAGAGGAAAGGAGGGAAGGGGACTCAGATCCAACACAATGGAAGAGGAATTCTTGCTTGCAGTGAGTGTGGAACACTGCTCCTTTGCTGTCAAATGGCAACTCTGCTTTTAATACAAGAGCCTAGGGAGAGCTGCCTGCCTGCTTTCTGATAGAAGAGGTGGCACACAGGGACTGACTTCACTCTCTATGTGAATGGCAGTGGTGAAACTGTGGAAAAACTCACACAGCTGTCAAAGAACAGCACAGGAAATTCCTGTAGGATCCTGGGGAGAATGTATCAGGAGTCTTTGCTTCATAGAATTGCTGCTGCTAAGAACCTAAAAACCTGGATCCAACAGGTGAAGAACAGGTAACAGTGATAAGAAAACACAGCAGCAAAGAATGTGTGATACCAGGAGAAGGTCATGAGCAAAATTCTCTTATTAGCTGTAGCATAACTAAGATGAATCCTCTGGTTTTCACCGTTTTCCCTCTCTTTGTTGCTGAGACTTTGAAGGCATGAATCTTTGTCTGCTCTTGGATCAACCATTTACCTTCTTTATACCCTCCCATAATGGAGTACAGAAGGACATGACATGGAATAATGGAACAAAGTGAAGAGGAGGTGAAAATTAGTGTGGGTATCACTGGGAAAATAAAGGCTGTGAAAATAACCCTTCAGTATTAGCACTTAAAATTCTCCAAAGCAGTATTTATAACAGAAGAAAATATTATACACTTCATCCTAAACAACCAGAATACCAGAGAGTCTGGAGTGAAGGAAGCATTATAGATAATGCAACAATGACAGCTACCTAGCCAGATAACAAAGAAAAGTGATGCTTGGGTCTCTTAAAGATGGACAAATGTATAAATGAAGGCTTGTACCTGGAATGACAGTCCAGGCAGGCAGAAAAGTAACTGGAACAGTTCAAAGATTCCAAAGATTATGAAGTTAAGAAAAACATAGATGGGACAACTAAAATAATGCAGGCTAATGCAGCTGGTTTGAAATACTCAAGGCAGCCAAGACAAGTGAGAGTTTCTACATATTCTTTCATCTGAACTTTTAAGACAGTGTTTGGGGCATCATGGGAAAATCCCAAATGCATTTGGGATTATAAACTTTTAAGACTTCACTTTAGGCCCCTTTGCACTGGCTGTGCTGCAGAAGATGAAGACAGATATTGCCCAGTTTAGAAGGATTCTCAGTGCTGATGGTTTATGCAATTTTCAGTGAAGGCAGAAGTTGTCAAGTAATCTCAGGGGCCTGGAAAAAACCTGATCTGCTGAATTATTCCTCATCCCGCAGCTCAGCCATGTAATTTTGGAAATGCTTAAATGAAGAAAACATATTGGTAATTAAAATTTCCAGGGGCCTGGCATATCACTGATTGCTACAGAATTCAAGAAAAATATCCCAACTCCTTGCACATAATAAAAGCAATGACGTTCCTCGGGAGAGCAGGGCCCAGTTCCCGAGTTCAGGCCGTGGCGGTGGCAGGATGTGAACCGCCCCGAGACTGGACGTGTTCCAAGGCACACCGCGCACACATTTCTGCTCGGTGTCACACGAACCGAGCGGGGACTCCTCCGGTACCGCCGTCCGGCCACGGCCGCGCCGCTCGGAGCCCGCGGGGATTCCGGAGCGCTCCACGGACGCGGCAAGGAGCGCACCGCGCCCGGCAGCCCGGCTCGGGGCCCGGGCATTAAGGCCGGACCGGCTTAGGAGCCGTGCGGGGCTGCGGCGCCACCGGCCTCGGGCGGCCCCGGCCCGGGCACAGCCCCGTTCGCCTGGGGCGGGCAGAGCCCGGCTCCCCTGGGGCGGCCCCGGGCTGGGCACAGCCCCGCTCCCCTGGGGCGGCCCCGCTCCCCGCGGGCTGCGGCAGGAGGCGGGCGCGGGGCTCTGCCGAAACGCCCCGGGCGCCCCCACGCCCTCCCCGCGGGGGCTGCGCGGAGGTGCCGGCACCTCCCCGCGGCTCCGCCACTGCTCCCGACATCGCTGGAGCCGCCGGGAAGGGCGGCAGAGGCCCGACCTCCACCCACCCCTGCCCTGCCCACGGACAGCCAGCGGCGCTGCCCCGGCCCAGCCCCCGGGCTCGCCCCCTCACCTGCCTCCTGCCGCCAGGCGCCGCTCCCGGCGGAAGGAGCCGCCGCGCCCCCGGCAGGGCGGCCCCGCGGAGCCGCGGCCGGCGGGGGAGCGCCGCGCCCACACCGGCTCCGAGCGCCGCCGCCATTGGCGCGGGCCGGGCGCGTCACGGCCGGGGCGGCGGGGCCGGGACCGCGGGGCTCCGCCGGGGCCCGGGTTGGGCAGCGCCGGGGCGGCTCCTGCGGGAGCTCCAGGGAGGGCGACGGAGCCGAGCAAGGGACTGGAGTGGGTCTTGTGAGGGAAGGCTGAGGGAGCTGGGCCTGTTCGGCCTGGAGAAGAGACCACTGAGAGGGGACCTCATCTATATATGCAGAAATGTCGAAAGAGCTGTCAAGAGGAGGCTCTGCTTGGTGGTACCGGGCAATAGAACAAGAGACAGCGGGCAGAAACCGACACAGGACATTCCACCTGAATATGAGGAAGAACAACTTTCCCGTGCAGTGACCAAGCACTGGAACAGATTGCCCAGAGAAATGTGGAGTTTCCTGCACTGAAGATACTCAGGGACTGTCTGGATGCCATCTGCCATGACGACCCTGCTTCAGCAAGAAGATTGAACAGATGAGCCATTGTGGTCCTTCCAACCCGACCATTCTGTGATGCTGTGACTCTGTGGAAGGAGCTTGTGCAGACAGAGCCCATCCATCTGTCCAGCTGCTCCGAGTGAGCCGTGGCTGCAGCTGGAATGAGGGAATCCAGCCTTTGCCTGAAGTTGCCCTTTGCCACCAGTAAATGCCCTGCCTGGGGTGAAAGGAAGGAGGTGGCCTTTCCTGTCACAATCTATGGCAATGCAGTAGGAGCACAGTAACAGTGCTCCCTCTCTGGGCACCACCAAAGGTGCTGCTTAACATTTATTGCAGGATATCACCTACTTGTCCTGCTACAAACAATAACCTTCCTTTCAAACTGCTTGCTTGTACATCTCAGCTTTTGCCATCACATTCCAGTTCATTTTGAAGTGAGGCAGAAAATCTAACAAGATAGGGAAGGACTTTCCAGGCCTGTCCATCAAATATCTGAATCAAAAGTATCCCAGACCTTCATATGTCTCGCAGGCCAGTACAGGAGTTGAAAAAGCATCGCAGACCTCTCTCAAAGGGAACTGGCTGATCTCTTGTGAGTCTTGCCTGAGGAGTTTCTAGTTGCTGGTTAAGGAGAATACATCTGCCTTGCTCTAGTCCTGTGGGCTGGGGATTCAGATGGTTTTGGTGTGCAGAGAGTTGTGGTTTGGAGGGTTGATGCACACATTAAATTCTCTAGAATGATTCCTGTGTGAGGCAAAGCCATCCAGTCTGGGTTGTTTCCTGCTGAGCCCCCAGGACACTTGACTCACTGCAGTGGTTTTGGTCCCTTGCACAGACTGGGGCCTACCTCAGTGCAGATTTTTTGCTCTCTACTAGTGTTTTGATGATTTGATCATTGTAGCAAAACATATTTATCAGACTAAGTACAGTTTAGATTTTAGAAAATTCCCTTTGCAAGATTTTCAGTGGTTGTGACTGATACAATTGATGTGTACTCAATCCTGTGGCCACTATTCGCAGGTAGAAACAAGATTTTAGTTGTTTTCCAAGGGAACTAGATTGCAGAAGAATTTATGGAGCATTTCCTGGGTGCTGGAAATGCTTCCAACATTAGGAAGGTGGTTTTCAGAAGCAGATGAATCTGGTGGAAGTGTTGTTGAACTCTTCCTGTAGTTTGCAGTACAGGAGGCAGCAGCATCCTTTGCTTTCCTCTTCCTTCCTGTAGTGTTTGTTTCTTAACTTTAGTGTTTCTTTGAAGAGTTTTCTCCTCTTCTCAATTTCTTTTCAAAAACGTTCCCTCTCTTTAGAACATTCCTACCCTGTGTCACCGTTCCGGAGCTCTTCTCCCGTTAACGCTCTCGTGCGGCTCTCCGCCGTGGGGGTGTAAGAGTTTGCAGAAGTCACTGCGATAACCAGCCCCGTCCTCACCGTCCCCAGCCCGCCGGCTTCCAGCAGGGTCGGCATTTCACAGAACGGCTCAGCTTGGAGGGGCCCTGTGGCTGATCTGGGGCAGGCTCCCTGCGGGAACAGCGTCACCCCAGGGCACACGGCTCGGGATCGCGGGCTGGGAGAGCGGACGGGGGGGAGCGGTGCTGAACGGGGGCTGAGCGAGCGCCTTAAGAATCCCCCATCGGCTCAGGGCAGAGCGCGCACTGCCCGCTGCTCTCGGTGTCCGAGCGCGGGGAACCCGGTACCCCCAGCCAGGGCAGTGTATTCACGGCCCCGCTGACCGGGACACAAGGCTGCGGCGCAGCCGGTGCCGGTCCCGGCGGGGCGCGGCCCCTTTAAGGCCTTTAAGGCTCCCTGCGCCGCCCGCCGGAGCCGCCGCGCGCCGCTCGGGGAGCGGCGTCACGTGGGGCGCGGCGGCCTCGTGACCGGCCGCGAGCGCAGCACCGGGGCCGCCGCTCCGTGCGCGCCGCTGGGGAGGGGCCGCTGCCGTCCCCTCCCCCGCCGCGGGCCCCTCACGCCGCCGCCGCCGCCCCCGAGCTCCGGCGCCCCCGGGCGGGGCGGGGCGGCCGGCGCGCCGGGCCCGGCGCCGCTTCCTGGTCGGCCCCGCGGGACGAGGCAGCGCCGGCCCAGCATGGACAGCAAACCGCTGCTGCAGGAGCGGCCCCCGCCTACAGCCCCGCCGCGCCGGGCGCGCCGGGCTACGACTACGGGCACGGCAACTACGGAGCCATCCCCGCCCCGCAGCCCGGCTTCAGCCGCCCCCGCCGTACTCCTACCCGGGCGCCGCGGCCGCCCCAGGTGGGTCACGGGCGGCGCCGACTCCGGGGAGCTGCGGGCGGGGGGTCCCCGGTGTGCGGAGCGGCGCCCGAGCGCCCCGCTGCCCCTTCGCTGGGGCGGGGAGCGGCTGTGGGGAGCCTCCGATCCCGGGACCGGGCTGGGGGCCCCGGGGCGCGGGCTCGGGAGCCGGGCTGGGGCGGCCGGCGGGAGCGGGGGGCTCCGGGCCGCTCCCGCGTGCGGCTCCCCCGGCACGGGGAGGCGCCGGAGGTGCCGCGGCTCCCCCGCTCGGAGGGGGGGCGGGTGCGCCGGGATCCAGGTGTTCCAAAGCGCCATCTCCCTTTGCCCTCCTTCCCTCGGGGCCCCCGAGCTGTTTGTGTTGTGCTCTCCCCAGAACCCCGGCTGAGATCGCGGGCATTCCTCACACGCGCGGGTTTTCTGCCTCGGAGTAAAGGCACAGCCACAGCTGTGCTTGGCACTGAAACAGACCCCAAACTTGTTCTTTGCCTGCACTCCGCTGTACTCTGGTTAATGTTTGTTTTTTCTGATACACTTCAGTAGTCTGGGAGAGACTTAGGCAGGTGAGTAGGTGCAGTACTTTCATTAACAATTAATACTAACATCTGCCCGAGAAAGAAGTAGCCTTCTCAGGAAAGGGGAATGTTTCAACAGTTACAGAAGTTACGCAGCAGACACAGACCCCTGTCTTTGAGTTGAACCCTGAGGCTACAGATTGATTTTCCTGTTGATAACTTGAAGCTTGTTTTCCTGTAATAAGGTATTAGTGGTTATTTTCAGTTTGAATAGTGATGTTGCCAGACTTCACAGATGGATAACTTGATTGAAGAAAGTCTGAGAACTTGGGAAATTAGCTCAAAATGGATTATAACTGGCCAAGCTGTGCCTTTATTACACTGCGTGCATCTAACCATCCATTTCAAAAGCTTTTAAAAAATATAATTTAAAGTTTTTAATAAAGCATTTAAAGCCTTCTGTCTTCTATCTACAGCCATTAAAATTACTCATTCTTTTGCTAACAACGTGGATTTTCTGAAAGTTGGGGTTTTTTTCCTATGCTTTCTCTTTCTACTTGCGTGCAATCACTCCTACCTTGCTTTCCAGTTAGAAACTTAGTATATGGAATTAAAACTTGAAACTAGAGGAATATTTATTCTGTTTCACATAGTTTGTCTGTTGGAGCGAGACTTTTTTGATATATAACATCGAAAGGGAAAGCTATGGTCATTGTTGAAACAGTTTTTCCCGGGTGCTCAGCAGCATTGAAACAAAATCTTGAAGTTAATTATTAGCTCAGTGTCCTTTTGGGATGGTTAAATTGATACTTTGGTTTATGAAGTGGCTTTGTAATTAGATGTGCCAGGTGTTCCAGTTCTGATTTTGATACAGCTTAAAGTGCTTAATCAAGACTACATTCCTGTTTATTATTTTCCATGTTTTGTTGTCATACTTGTAAATTGTCATTGTTTTGTGTGCCTTCTGTGTGGTGATTGAGGGTTTTTTCTTATTTTAGGGTATGCTGTTCCTCCACCGACATCACAGCCAAACTATTCGAGCACGTACACCATCATCCAGCAGCCTGCCACCACCACTTCTGTAGTAGTAGTTGGTGGCTGTCCTGCCTGCAGGTAAAATGGCTCTTGAGGAATTAAAATCAGTCTTGGGTTTTGTTATTTAAGATAAAGGTATCCCTGTGGTTCCTTGGTTTTCAGTAGCTTTTCTTGGTGTGTGTATTAAAATTAACTGAAAAGGCACGAAGATCTAGGAGTGGAATGCTTTGGTTTGTGTAGTGTGAGCTTGTCCTGGTGGCCTGTGACATGTGCTATAAATAATACAAGACACTTCAAACACGAATTTGTTCTTTAAGATGGAGGAAGATCTGTAAGTGATACTTTTAACGAAATGGCATTTCAGTAACAGATGTAACAGGTCAGTTCTTGGGGGAAAACATGGCAGGAAGTCCTTTCTGATGTGTTTATGCCTGGTGATGATGGTGAGTAGTATGATTTTATTGTGAAACTCTGTAGTCTTTGACCGTAGTCACTTCTGGTTTTCTGGCAGTACTGTGGAAGAACTTCTGCTGTTGTGGTGTGTGTTCCCATTCCCAGTCCAAACTTTGCAAAACCAGGCAGAGTGATTGTCAGTATTGGCTGAAAACATTGGTGCCTTAAAGCTTTAAAAGGTCTCTAAAAGTCCTTTTAACTGCAGAAGAGCAGAGAAATTGATAGACCAGACCAAAAATGTCAGTCTGCTGCAGTGGTGGAAACCAAAAAATATGGTCAGCTGTTATATGGAGTTGCAGCAAGAGGAGAACTTCCCCCTTGGAGATCACAGCCATAAAAAAAGGAAGGAGGCATTCAGTTTGCTCACTAGTGCTGTAAGTCAGCTGTAGTCCCTTTCACTTCTCAGTTCTTCTTTTCCTGGGATATTGGCCATGGCTGAGGGCAGAGGGATTGCTGCTGGTGCAGGTCAGGCACTGTTCTGCCTGGCCAGCTGTGGCTCAAATGCAGGCTCATCCCCTCTGTTAATGTGTACAGGAGTTACCCTTGGGGTGTCTTGCAAGGAGGCACTTGATCCTCTGCAGGTCTCAGCCCTCCCTTCCCTTTCAGAAGGTGTAGGGAACCTGCCTGAGTAGCTGAAGGGATTCCAGTTTGGTGTGTGATGAGTGTGACAGAGGATGTCATATGGCAGAGGCTGTAACCCAAGTGGTAAAGTTGGTGTTTGTCTGAGAGTCAATACCTGCCTTCAAAGGTGGATTCAAATAAGAAGCATCCTGTGGTGTTATGTAAAAACAGGTGCCTGTTGAAATGGCACTAGTTAAGGCTGAAAAACCTGTACCAGCTAGAGCTATTGATCTAGGAGGTGTGTGTTTTGAACTGGGGGAAAGCAAGTGCTGAGCTGTTCAGAGGATGTGGTAGGTCCTGCCACCTGAGTGATTACATCAACATGCTGATGCTGTAGCTCAGCCAGAAGACAGGGCAGATGTTGTGCATGGCTTGGAGAGAGGCAGGCAGTGTATTTGTACACACAGGTTTTCTGGCCCTGACCCCAGGACAGCTCAAAGCATTTCGCTGGGGAACTGCTCTTGGAAATAGCTTAAAAGGGGTAGGCTCTTGTTGGTATAATTTTTTCTTTTTCTGGAAGTCCATAGAATATGCTGAGTTGGGAGGGACCCATCAGGATCATCTAGTCCAACTCCTGGCCCTGCACAGGACACTCCCAAGAATCCCACCATGTGCCTGAGAGCGTTGTCCAAACACTTGCTGAACTCAGACAGGCTTGAGGCTTCTGGGATGTTCTAGGAAAGACTTTTTAAACAATCATTTGCACATATATTATATAAATTTGGCTGAATTTTTGAAAATGAGCAGTCTGTTGTTAGTTGTTTTTAACTGATCTCACTTAAGTAGCTTTCTTAAGTCATCAGCTATGCCCAGCTGTAAGTACTCATTGTGGACTCTTTCCTAAAGCAAAATACTCTCCACAAAATCCTAGTTTACTCTTGGATCCTTAGTTTCTGTTTTAGGCTTTGAAAAAAATAAATTGTGAGGAGAACTGTGAAATATTCTGGATCAGGGAATCCCAAGGATGAGTAACTGTATCTAGTAATGGTGTGTCAATCTTCTTTGCCCTATTACAATGTTAGTTCCTAATTGTCCTGACTGAGGAAAAACTCAATCCTCTTTGACTTCTCAAGACCTTAAACACAGTTCTAGTTTACTTCCATGTCCTGGAAACCTATTTTATGATGAATGCAATGTGCAGCTACACTCTGAATCCTGCCCTGAACAGAAAGGATGTTGAAGGGGCATTGAGAAATATTAAAAGCTATTAATGGTACATTAAAAACTTTGTTATTAAACTACCAGGTTGTAGGGGGGTAGAATATAAGAAAATAAAGATAGCGTAGAAAGTAATCTTACCCCTAAGGAGCTGCAGCTGGGCCAATTACCAAAGATTAGGAGCAGGCCTGACTTTAACAGGCCACAGCTGTAAGCAATGAGAAGAAGAGTGCTATAGAAGAGTGAGGTGGCTGCTTGAGAAGGGAACTGGAGTCAGTTGGCTGCTTTGTGGAGAAGAAAAGAGTCAGTGCTTGGAGGGGCAGCCCATGAGAAACACCAAGAAGGTATGGAACTTTTGTGATAAGGAGACAACAGTATGGAACCCCTGCAATAAGATGGCAACACCAGGTCAGTTGTCCTGTTGCTTTCCTGATTTGATGGTGCATGATTGTTAGAGAACTCCATGTGCTTTAGATCCCCAGGAAGAGCCTTGTGTGTGGCTGTGGGATGATGTAACTGATGGAGGAACCTAAAGGCCATCAAAAGGACTTCTGCCATCAGGAATACAAAGCAGTCTGTTGCCCTATGGCATGTATTTGTGGTGCTGATTGAAATCAAAACCATTTCCAACTTAAAATATATGAGGAGAAATATGCAGTACTGGTTTCTTATTTGAATTGGTGTCTATTTTACTGCAGTCACGAGTGATCTTGCAGTTAATAAGCTGGCTCGAGTACAGTCCATCTTTAGTCTTTTTTTTATGGTATTTAGTCATAAAAAGTACAAAGTATCTCCAGCAGTAGCCTCTCTGAAGTTGGTAATATGCCCGTGGTGACTGGTAATTGCATTGCTGTCCTTCTCCCTCTGAAGCACTGCTGCCATCTGAGGGATGACTCTCCTGTCTCTTGCTTAGAGCTGTTCCTCACATCGAGCTCATTCATCACTGGTCAGTGTTGCTTTCTAGTTACAGACCCCAGTTTTAATGTGTTCTGTCCTTCCTTGCACTCTCAGAATGTCTTTGGTGGTTGGAGTCCTGTTTTCTCAGTGTGTGTTCTCCTCCCAGCCCTGATGTACAGAGAATTAAACGGAGTTGCACAATCTTGTCAGCTTTATGGCTTCTAGTTGACATTTAAGGTTTGACCAAGTCCTGCTTTTAAACTATTTTATGTTCCTGAGTGCGTGTTGAGTCATTACAGGCACTGCCTTTAGATATCCTGCTGTGGAATTATCGTTTTAGCTTGGAGAATGGAGCCTGGCTGCTTTACTTGTGGCCACTTTCATTTTCTTTTTCTCTGTCTTTTGTTGTTGGCAATAGCTAACTGCTGAGGAATGTTTGCTTTCCTCTTATTTAACAGAAGAAAGTTCCTTTTAAAAAATGCAAAAAACATTTTCATGATCTGATTATTGCAAAAGTTCCCTCAAAACCTGGGGGAGAGCCTGTGGTGGGCCCTGTTGGGTTTTTATTTTCTTGTTCAACTGTGTTCATTTGCTCAGGAGAAAGAGCAAAGGAAAGGACCTCACACTGCTGCAGCTTTCACTTCTGACACCTACAGTGCATCTGCTGGACCAGCATTGTAGTGGGTCTCAAATTATGGCAACACTGAAACTTCTTCCTGAACTGGAAGATGAGACAAGTTTAATTAAAACTGTATTTATTCTGAGATGTCTTACAACATTCCCCCTGCCACAGGTGTTGTTTTGTTGTTGTGATGTTTTTTTTTTATTTATTGGGGTTTTTTTTGACTTGACAAAGTTATAAGTTCTCAGGTTGCAGTTGAAATTTTGTTTTTGTCAATTACATGTGTCTCCTCTGGAAATAGACTCTAGAAAAATTGCACTTAGGTTATCAGGTTCTTCCAAATTTCAGCCTTCTGGTCTTCCATTATTTCAGTCACAAATGATGTGTTGGCTTTGATAAAAGGCTGCTCAGGATACAGGCTTTCTGTAGTTGTTTATTATTTAAACTTCATGTAAATATTCTTTAGATTTAGTGTGTAGCTGCTATAGTCCATGCTTGTCCCTGGTCTGATGGTCTCATTCAAATCTAAACTTTGAAACTCAACCAACCTCTGTGGCAGAAAAATGGGATATGATTTGAAAATTCCAGGTGGTGGGTCAGTGATCTTTGTGCAGGATAGCAGTTTTCTCAAGTGCAATTTCTTTTCATGTCTTGCAGAGCTTGTGGTACAATCAGCCTGTCTGTGATTACTTGGGGTGACCCTTTGGATGTATTTGTAAGGTCTAAAAAATGCTGATAAGCCCACATTTAAATACTGTGATGTAGTGATAAGTCTAAAAATGCATGTGTTAAATCAGACCAATGCTGTGTTCACAGATCTCATTATCAGCCCTCTCATCCTGAGCATTTGACTTAAGATCTTGATGTGAGAGTTACTTTGAAAAAGGGGGTTATCTGAAAAACAATTTGGTTTCAAGTACTTGTCAGTGGGCATAATTGACCTTACTGTATGGAGTTGGCAGCTGCAGTCATAGCTTAAATGCAAGATGCTGCTTGCAGTATAAATAAACCTTTCCACTTTATTTTTAGAGTGGGAGTGGTGCAGTTATAATCAGCTTTTATGTGGTTTATGCTGTAGAAGAAAATTTATGTTTGGTTATGTTAGTGAATCCACAGTTTGAATATGGAGTCTCTAATTACTCCTCATCTCAGGTAAGATATACAGGCAAAAAATGTCCATAATCTCCCTTATAAAAAGTATTTTTTTTTCTTTTTAAATTTAGTAACTGGCTAAGCAGTGGTTGGTAAGTGTTCATCTAAAATTAGGTGCTGACATAAATCAGCAGAAGCCAAGAAGTGTTTGTGTGGCTAATGCTGTAATCACACTGTTAGACATGACAGGAGCTCTGAAACATCAGGTGTGCTGTGGGGTCATGCAGGCACAGCTCTGCTGAGTGTCCCTGGAACTGCCTTGCTCTGCTGCTGGCCTGGGCTGTCCCTGGGTCTGGTGTTGAATATGGATGGCAATTTTAAAATTTTTAGTTGTAGTTTGCACTACCACTGAACACTTCTGAGTAACTCTGTTAGGAAGAAGGGAGTTCTAAAAGAAATTCTATTGAAAGCGTGAAGGACGTGTGCTGACCAGTGGACTTGGGCCCTGCAAGCTGATAAAGAGGGGGTTGATTGGAATGGTTTGGGCTGTGCTCATCACTGCTGGGGCTGACCAGCAGTACCCCATTGATCCCTCTGTGTTTGATTAGTGGGTTTATTCTTTAAGGTCACATCCATAGACTGCTTATACTCTTAGCTGAGCACACTGGCTTACTTGTCACAAATGTAGGTTTCAGGACAGGAACTGAATATGGAATTATTAGGAGACAAGGAGAGGATTTCAAAACAGTAATGAAGCAGGAGTTGGGTGCCTGCAGGAGGGAACTGCTCAGTGTGTGTGAAAGGAAAAGAAGGCATTAGTGTAACAGCAGAGCAGGGCAGGAAATACAACAGCTGTAATGTGCTGTGTGCAGTTTCCAAATAATGCTATTGTGATGTCATTGAAATGCCTGCCTGGAACAGGGGCTTTGCCTGTCTTGGGTGGATCTGCATTGTGAAAACTGCATCTTGAATTACTCAGAAACCTCGAGAGTGTGTCTGAGCCTCTCCATACATCCAGTGTGTTACTGGGTTAACCTGGGGAGAAGCAGAGGCCTCACCTCCTGAGCTTGTGCTGCTGGTTTCTGTTTGGTCTGAGGCTGGTCAGCATTTCGTGCATTTCATTTCCCAAGTGCAAATTGCCAAATTCAGCTGCTTCATCCAGACCTGATGGTTCTGGCTGAACACTGCAGTGTCCTTTTTGCCCCTGTGTCTGTTACTGGTGTGTTCCAACAGTCCTGAATTTCTTTGCATTCCAGCTCCAGTAGCAGAGTGTTCCAGGAGATGGCACTTCCCAAGCTCTAGCTCTTAGGGCAGGCACTTTGTTTTGCCACAGCAATGCAAGATTACTGGAATATTGAATTGAATATCTGTGTGCCCAGAGAGATTAGAACAGTGAGAGATGAGCTCTGCAGAAGTGTTCTGCTTCAAGACACAGTCCTCAGGAATTCAGAAACGTGGCAAAACCCCTTTTTGCCACGTTTTGTAGAGTGAGTTTCAGTAGTGCAGGTACTGCTGTTCTCTCCCCAAGGCTCCACAGCACTTCAGGAGAGCCTCCTGTTCTCTCCCCATGGCTCATGCTATGCTGAATTTGTGAAAAGAGCCACAATGTCCAGCACAGGCTGCACAGCTCTGAGCTGTGGGACACTTGTGCGCTCAGACTCTAATCTATGTGGTGATATGAACTTGGTCTGTGTTTTTTACTTGCCTTAAAAGGATGTTATCTGAGGACATGAAACGATAAAGCTACTGCTGGGATCAGTGGTAACCTGACAGTTCCTTTATTTTATACCAGATACAGAGTTAACTTCTATGTCTGCAAACAGAAATAAAGTGCATTAAAGTGAGGGAAAGCTTAAGGGGAACATGAACTTGCGTAAGCAGCAGAATATCAAGAACACTTGGAAAAGCCTTTGGCTCCTGATGGTGGCTGAGGGGAAGGGGAATGGTTCCCAGGTTTAATCAGGTTGCAATGGTTCAGGCAGTTGCTGTAAGGAAATGGTCTCTTGAGCCTGCGCCTTCCTTCCTTCGCTCTATTTACACATCCAAGAGCTTGTCCCTGACTGCTCCCAGGGAACAGCAGCTTGTTGGCCTTGGCACCCTGCTCACAGCCTGCACTTCAGGGTCACTCAGCTCTGTTTGCCTTGACTTGCACTGTACCAGGAGGATACATCTTGTTTCAGTGTTTTGCTAAACTCCAAATCTTGACTATTTATGTAACTGCACAAATTTCTAAAGTCTGAATTCTCTGGTTTACTGTCTGTCTTTATTTTGGGGGATGCTCAGATACAGCACTTCAGAAAGGAGTCAGGGATTGAAAAGGAGGTAAATTTCTGCTGTCATAGGACTGTGCTGAAACCAGATTTCCATGTGGTCATGGAGTTGGGAGTCAGCTGGAGCCATGTGACATCAATAATTAGTTCCTCTGCAGTTGTAGAGAGAGATCAGTTTTGAGAAGTAAAAACCAGGAACAAACCCCAAACCTTGTACTTTATCTTGCTCTATAAAATGGTGTGGTTTCTCTTGTGACTGCCAAAGCACTGAGTGGTGACTTGGGGCCAAACTTATTGAGTGTCCTTTGACTGAGTCTGTTTTCCCTTTTTGCAGGGTTGGCGTGTTGGAGGACACCTTCACCTGTCTTGGTGTTTTGTGTGCCATTGTATTCTTTCCAATTGGGATTCTGTTCTGCCTTGCACTGAGGCAGAGAAGATGCCCCAACTGTGGGGCAGCTTTTGGCTGAGGGGCTGAATGTGGACGTGCTTACTGAAGCTACAACTGTTAGCATACTCTTTCTAATGTAAATGTCATGTACAATCATTTTATTTGCTTCAGACCTGTTTTGTAAAGTGTGAAGGAATTTAGTCTCTTGCATGTAATTTAAACTTAATCTTTTATGAGCATGTGCATTGCAAAACATGAAAACCTGACTTGTTTTCCATGTTTAGTGGCACCTGTTGAAAACTAAATAAAACTGCTTTTCCTTTTGCAATCCTCAACTTGTGGCTGGATTATTAAAATTATTACTGACATGTTTGGTGTAGTCTGAAAGCAGAGTAGTAATCCTAGCTACAACAAAGGGTATTTGCCAGAATCCTTATGATGATGATAAATGTTTGAGACTGTACATGTTTAGGCATCAGGTATTTGAGGGAAGTGTTTTAAGTGCTGTGAGTGCTACCTCTATGGCAACAGCTCCTCTCCCCCACTGCAGGCACAAGTATTAACACACAATCAGAGTCCTGTTTTAATTAGTGAGGCTTTTGCTTCATGCAGGGGCTGCTGTTGGTTCACAGACAGCAGCAGGAAGAGCCTGGGGCACTGCCAGCCGTGAGCTGCCCTGAGTAAAGGCTTTTGCATCTTAGATTGTTGAATTCTGATATGAATTATTGAAAGCTCAGACAGGCTGGGTTGAGTTGCCTCTGCTGTGCTGTAGAAGATGGGCTCAGGTGTTTCCCTCTGGAAAGCTGCTGTTTCAGGTGGGCATGGGGGGTGTTTATGCAGGGTGCTCTGGCAAACTGTCCTCGGCCTTGAACTTGAAAGGCAGGGTGAGAGGAGCCAGCACATGCTCATATACTATTTTTTGATATTAAGTAACTGAAAGGCATTTCACATGACTTGAATTCAGTGTTTATAGAAGTAGAAGTAGGCGCCAGTAAACGAATGAGCCAGGGGGAGCAGCAGGAAACATGTGCATGTGTAAAATAAAATCGTTTAGAGTAAGGATTCTGCTCTGGCTGAAGGTAAAAGCTCAGTTTCACTTAGCTACTGCACTGTGCCAGATGCAGGCCTTTGCTCAGCTCCTTAACTAAAAATTTTCAACTTTAAGCTGTTTTTCTTTTGGGTAGGCTACAGTAATGGAGGAACTTCAAAGGCAGCTTTTTATATTGGCATTTGAGAGAAAAACATGGCACTGCTTTATTATGACCTTTTATCAGATTAAAGTTTGACAACAGTTTTTAAAGACAAAATTATCATTGAAGAGTGTGTTGACAGTGTAACATTAGACTGCAGATGCGTTTCTGTTGACTTGAAATTTGTGTGTGAACATTTAAGCAAGGCATTACAAGTTGTCTATTCTTAAGGGGATAAATATTTATTTATAACCTAAGGTCTCTTTCTTACACAAAGTAACATATAATCATTTATACAGGCAATTCTCTATTCTGGAATAAGGCAGTTGTTACATTCTTCTGTTTGAAAAAAAAAATCACTGTTATCTTCTTTAGGTGGCATATGCAGGCTTATATTCTAGAACTTACCATTGCAGCTTCCAAGTAATGAATGCCAAAAATTCTGAGCTATTATTCTGATTCACTAGAGTATCCAAACTATCTCCAGTATTTTCACAATTCCTACTACAAAAAAGGCATACTGTAAAATCAAGCCCAAGTGCTCAAACACTAGCCCAAAGCAATTACCTCATTAGAAACTACAGGTTTAAAAAACATCAGAGCTCCATTCCAGTATGTGTCTATTGTACAGTAATTACATTTAAATAAATTTTTAGGACAAGTTGAGATGGTAATTGTCATTGCTGAAACTGGGTGTAGGTAAGGAGGAAGCAGATGTGTCTGACCCGTCTGTTCATCGGATAATCGGTGCTGATCTGTCATTTGTTACTGTGGGTCTGAGTTTCACCGTTGCAAAGGGGTTTTCTCCACTGAAAAGAAATGCATCAAGTTACTTGAAGGCTTTCTGCAATCCAACCCCAAATTTATTCATCAGGTTCTTCATTGTCAAACAGTAAGTTCTGGTTCTGAGACTCGGGGATTTTGTGCAACTCTTAGTTTAACTTGAATTCTTAAAATGAGGTTACATATGAAGCATCATTTTTCAGTGAGCCAAAAATATGGGAAGTTAATGCCCAGTTACATCTGGACTTTTTTTAATAGCTCCCAGTCTTCAAAGATTTTTGCTTTTAACCCTGAAAGTCAGTTAAAGAAGGGTTTTAAGTCCTGCTCCCTGTCAAGCTACTGGAGAAACATGTTTTTCTGAGAAGGGCCTGTGTATTGTGCTGCACTTGAAGCCACCCTTGAGAAAAGTGCAACTAATTTTAGCCATATTCTAAAATTCTAGCAGTGACTGGGAAAGGTCAGAGAGAAATTAATGATAAACATCCTTATTTCCCCTTATAATCAATAAAATAAAATAAGCCAATGTAAAAACACAACAAAATGAGTGTAAAACTATTTTACCTTAGAAAAGGTGGTTTTATAATGCCATTCATGTCAGGTTTCTGTAAAAAAAAAAAAAAAGCACATGAATTTGTAGAAATATGCAACAGGTGATCTTGCTGTCCTACTAAGGGAAACAGGCCCTGTAATTAATCTGTATGGCCAGTTTGGTTTTAATACTTCAAATTTCAGTGCTGAAGCAAAGCCTGTCAGGCTTTCCATTCCAGGCACGCTGTGTTTCAGGACCTCATTCAGCAGGTTCTTAACTCATGCTTGGCTTGTGACTCCATTGAAATTGCTCAAGTACATCAGCTATAAATAGACCTTAGAATTAGGCCTAATTAACCCTTAAAATTAAGAAAAATTAACAAATGCCTGAATTAGATCTTACTGAACATCAACCTTCCACAAAGCTATGTCAACTACTAAAGTTTTTTTTTTTTATAATTGATACTGGTGTGCATATTACTGTCTTGTGTAGCACAACAGGAACAGTTTAACTGTCAAGAACCATTCCTCATCTCTCCTTGAAATCCTGAGCTATTTTTTCTGTGTATTCTGAAGCAAAAACAAGATGCCTTGAATCATTTCCTGCTTCTGCATAGGAGGCCCAGTGAGCAGACTGTTTTACATGTCTGTAAATCCTGTAAGAATGTCCAAGCCAGCCCAGGATAATGTTGGGCTCATTTCCAAAGCCTATGGAGATGTGGGGCTTGGGGACTTGCACGGAAGCAGGAAAGACAAGGAAGTTCTGCAAGAATGAAAATAAATAGTGACTTTGGAACAAAACACTTGGTTGCAAGTGCAGCAGCTCTCCTCTAGAGTTGTCCTAAGATGGGGTCACAGCAGCTGCTGTGAGTTAGGAGGTGCCTCAACAAAAGTGGTCATTGTTCTATACTCCAGAAGCTCTAATTTATTTTAGTCTTGCTTTCCCTGTAGAAATTTAGATTATCAGAAAAGATGTATTTGTTTTCCACTCCTAGGAGCTATTAGTTTCCATTCTGGCTTCCAAAGAGATTGTATAGCTTTAATTAGAGCTCTGCCAACTGACTGATCTGCCATTCCTCTTGAGTTTCTGGTTTAACAGGAATGTTAGTCCACAAGCCTTAAATTTATTCCTAAACCTCCTAACCTAAAACACCACAAACCAAAACAGGCCTTAAGGTGTCTGTTCCTGAGAATGGAGTGCCCCCAGCAGAACAGTGCAGGGATCCTGAGACCATTTCACACATTCTGTAATTCTTTAAGCTCTTTAGTCAGTCACCTGCTCCCAGGCACAGAACTCTCCCTGCTGGACTGGCACCTCCCAAGGGCTTTGGACATAATCACACTTGAAGGCCATGTTGATCTGCAGGTCTCAACAGCAACACAGGCTAAGGGAGCCACCAGAAATTCTGACATTACACCAAGGCTCATGGCTTCTTCATTCAAAAATGAAAACTACAAATATGTCAAAATACAGATGTTGGTCTTCAGAATAATTTTAGAAGTTCCCAGATATTTGTTTTGAAAGTAACTGAACACTGAGATTTAGGTCGTATTTCTTGCTAATCATTTTATGCAGCAGCAAAGCTTCACTCCTCACAGAAAACACTGTCCCAGAAACATCACTGCACAAACTGCACATTTCCTACACTACAATGTTCATTACTGAGAAATAAACCCACTTGAGTGTGGATTCAAATAGACATGCTAATATTAAATTGTTCTGGCTCCCCCAAAAAATGCAAATCTTTTCTGTAGGAACATTTAGATTGGGGAAAAAAGGGTTTCCCAAAACATTTTTACATAGTTGCAGCTTTGCTGAATACAGCCAGGAGTTAGTACAGCTCTCCCTCAGCAATAGCTGCAAACACAGAGTTTATTCTGCTGTATTGCACTGTGCCCCACAGCTCTAACATCACTGGAGGTGATGGATCTGTACTGCTTTCTGTGAGAATTTCTTTTCATGTTGAACAGATTCCATGGCTGAGAAGTTTTGCTGTGCAGGGTAAGTCTCCTGCTCCTGTCAGTCATATCCCTGATCAATTCTTCTCCCTTCCTGTTAGGATGGATGGACTGAAATGCCAAAACCCCTGATACTCCTGCAGACAGATGGGTCAAAGGGCTGAGGTCCAGCACAGGTAGGTGAGGTGGGAGCTGCCAGGGGCTCATTTCAGAGCCCATCCCAGCAGGGTGCAGCGTTTGGGTTCATTCGGCTTCCCTGACTCACCGGGCCTGCCTGCTCCGCTCTGTCCGTCGGGGTTTTCACAGCAGCACCTTTGGCAGGCTCCATCCGTCTGTCTGTCTGTGCAGCCCCCAGGTAGTCTGGTGGTGGGAGGACAACTTCTCCCTTCTCCACAAGGTTCACAGAGCTAACACTTCGGATTGGTGCAGGGCTGCAAGACAGAAACCAACAAATTCTCAGATGCCAGAATCCACCTCGCACTTCTCTGCAGCACCAGGAAAGCTCAGAAGTGCAGGAAGTGAATAATGGTGCAGTGTCCTGGAGCCAGGGGGAATCTGAGTTAAGGCTGTTCCAAAGCTACTCCTTGGCTCTGTGTCTAACCATTAAAACACATTCTTAGCATAATTAAGGCATTGTACTACAGGCTGTTAGAGAGTATTAACTGTACACGTTACTGAACCTCAGAGAACATGAGCACAAAAATAACATTTTAAATAAATGTTAGCGAAGATCTGGGCATTTCTGCAAGTGCCACCCAAAATGTTACCTTGGCACTGGGGCAAAGGCTTTTTCTTCTGCTGATTCATCCAGTGGTCTGGTGTATGATGATGGAAACCATCCTTTTCTGTAAAGGGAAAGGTCTTTTATACTATATAAAATTGGAAAGATCTTTCAAAATACAACAGTAGACTCAGCAAACAGATTTAACTTTTGAAAAAACCAATTTCTGATGCTGCCAAATTAGTGTGTAAAACCGAGTATGTGCAGAGATTCTTCCTTAGAGGGAAACCCCAACTCCCTAGTCAGTGATAGCCAGTAAAAAAGGTTGAAAACCATTTACTAATATCTGCTAGCATAATTTGGTAAGACACACTTTTACTTCATGTTCAAGGTGGGTAATGATTATCTTACAGTCTGGTTGTGTCGTGCTCCCCATAAAGCCAGCCATCCTTTTCCTCAGCCACCAGCAGGGTGATGACATCCCCCTGGGCAAAGCTGAGCAATGTCTTGTTGCTTCCAGCAGTGTGAGGGAAGATTGTCTTCACTTTTTGCCTTTTCATTATATTCAATCCCGTGGCAACAGAAGTTGAACGTGATAAACTGGCATCATCTGAATTCTCTGTCAAGAAAAGAAAAAAAATGAGACACACAGAAATAATTGCAATTAGTAATCTGAGAGGAAAAAGATAAAGGAAAACTCAAGTGAAAATGGAGACTTTGTACTTAGACACCTCTCACTGCCAATGTTTCTTATCACCATGAAGTTCTTAACTGCATATGCCTTTATATGCACACACCCAGCATACTAAAGTGGAACCAACAGGCAGAAAAAGTTCTGTGAGTTTTAACTGGCTACCTCTTTCCTCTTTTGGCGTGGTAAGTACTAAACAATCACACCTGTAAAAGACCTTTGAAAATTTTCCCTTCTGAAAAATGGAACTGTGTATAAAATCCAACTGACGCTTTCAATTGTGCCTCAGCACTCAGCTTCGACATTGAGAAGTCTTGCAGATACTCAGCATTTTCTGGACACCAGATGTTTATCAGAGAAAATATAAAGGAGGGCTTAAAACTGTATGTTATTTGACAATTTAAAGGAAGAAATGCTGGAATTTCTATTACACATTGAAGAGTTCTGCATTGCTTATGCTGTGGTCTAGCCCTAGTTGTTTCGCATATCACAGAAAGTATAAAAATCAATATATTAGACACTTGGGAAGCAAATCTTATTAGGATTTTAAATTTCAGGAAAAGAACTACAAGACTGTGTGCCTCTTGTCCCATGTGCATTTCTCCCTTACTGCTAGATGCCCTTAAAGTAAGCCAGAGTGAGACTGTCAGTGTTTGTTTGTGCACTGAAACACTCAGATGTGTCCTGTTCAAAATCGTGGAATGCCTTCTGCTGATAACATTTCAAGCCATGAGAGCAATTCAGTTGGGTTAAATCATTGACACACAGAATGTAATTAAAATAGAAATGACTTATCCTGACCTGCCTTTAACACATCTCTCTCCCATTAGGTAAATGATATAAATCCTTTGTAAAGACCATTTCCTACTCCTTATACATCCTGAAATTCACATCATCATAGTAGCAGAGCAGCCCTGATGTAATTTTGAACACTGCAGGCTGTCATTCACACTTACCCAGTTTGCAGGACACTCACCTGCTGAGTGGTTCAGTTTTTCAGAAGGTGCTTTGGGAGCTGTTGCAGGATTGTTGAACATATCCACAAGTGGGCTCGTGTACGCCCTGCCTGTGGGGGCTGGGGGCACTTTGGATGCATTTTCTTGAGGATAAAAATCATTTCCAATCTGGAGCCACAAAAACAACAGTATCACAATACTGAGGGAACAGCAATAACTTTTTTGCAAGATTAAATTCTAGAGAGCAATGCTTAAATATTCCTAAAGGATACCCATTTAAACATGACATAAAGCCCACGTGTTCCTATGGAATTGCTGATCGAAGGTTTGTAAGTGTTTGATAAACACTTGCTACTGGGAAGGCTACAATAACCTTTTTTCTGCAAATAGCATGATGATCTCCAGATTTTTCTTGTTTAGAAGTTTAATCTTTTAGAACTTCAACAACTAATGACGACACAGATATGAACCAGCAGAAATGAGAATTTCACCTGCATTCCAATAAACTAATAATCATGAAGAAGAAAAGAAAATAGAAAATAACGTTTTTCTTAAGTTTACATTGAACTACTGAGTATGTAATGCTATTACTTAGAGACAAGAATGTAGGAAATGGAATGGCTGGAACAAAAGTGCTTCAGGAGAAGCCCTGGGCACCCAGCTGAGAACTGAGCCCTGCTTGGACACGTGCTCGTCCCTTCTCTGCTGTGTATATTCCCCATAGCAGACCTTCAGCTTAGTGATCTTGGTTCCATCCCCAAGCCCAGTGTATTCCAGCTGAGGTACACCATGCTGAGGTCCAGCAGAACCTCTTGAAGCCTCTCCACCCCCATGAGGAGCAGCTTACCAGGGTGTTTCTCTTCACCATCGGCGAGGGCTGCGGCGTCCCCGAGACCGGCGTGGAGCCAGGGGTCCTGATTTCATCTATCATCATTCTGACTTTTTCAGGCACTTTGGTGGCATCACTACAGATTTCCTCCCACCCAGGCAGCTTGGATTTTAGGAAGTCTGCACACTGCATCCAAATTAAAAGATATTTGTCTAAGATAAGATTTTTCCTAAAATTGCACAAATCTACCGGGTAACTTTCATTATACCAAAATGTTTACACCAGCAAAATGGAAGTATTTCCTAAGATTCTTCTAAGGAATACCTCTTTGAAACAAATAAGATGTTGTAAAAACATCTCTTTTGCAGGGTCAGGTATTGGAAGTACCTGATCAGTCCATGTGTTTTTTTCTTAATATATGATTTTAAAAAAGTCACAGTAATCCTTGATTTTTGCTACAATACATTTCATAGAATAGTGTATTGTAAGCATTTTCTGTGAACTGGGCACAACACCTGTCTGGCACTTCAGTTCTTCTTAGCTATTTCTGACAGTCTGGTCTACATGCTGCAGGAAACACTCAATACTCCTGTGTGCCTGGATTTCTGTTTATGCTCACAGCACTGACCTGAACGTGGTAGAAGTGCATGTGCTGGGTAAAGCTGCAGTGCTTGTCAACCAGAAAACAGAACCTTCTCTTCTCTTCAAGGAGAGCTTCTCTGCAGCCTTCTGCAATAAATCTCTGAATATCACTTTGTCGAGAGCTCACAGTTTCCAGATACTGAGGGAAAAAAGGAAAAAAAATCACATAGAGCCTCTGAGTTCTATTTGATGCTATATCCAATTAGTTAAGTAAACTCTAAAAGCCTTAGAAAAGCTTTTGGAAAGGCAGGGTGGGATAGGGTGGCTCTACTTCTGAGTCCCTCTCTTTTTCTGCACAGATCTGACTTTGTAATCTCATCAGGTGAATGAACATTGTTCCTACAGGCAATTAGTACCCTATTTAGGGGTTCTGAGGGGGGTGTGTGGTGTGTGTTTAAATTAGACTAATGACCTTTGTCTGCACCACCACAGCTCCATTTATTCACACAAAGCTGGGATGAATCTCTGGTTCATTTAGGAGGGGGGGATATGAGTTACTAAAAAGACTGAACTATATTTATCTGAGATTATGAGGATTCATTAAATGCTAATCCTCAAACTCAGACACAGAACCTTCAAAAAACCCTCAACTCTTATGAAAGCAGGTTAAAAGACAGGCTGTAAGAAATAGGAGCTACTGTTACCTAGAGTTACTGTACTGTGTTATACACAGAGGTTTCTTTGAAAATTAAAATAGATATGGAGAAAAAATACATAAGCTAGCACGAAGTACAAGTGTCATGCAAGTAAAAATATCTATGGCAAGTATTTTCAGAGAGACACATGACAATGAGAATCTGATTTACTAATTTTAAAACAGTTTCCCTTCAGTGTCTTGCCATTTCAGATTTCACCTCAAGATGGCAATGCTGGATTAAGGGCAGTAGCAAAGGCAGTAACACAAGTTGGCACTGCCTACTTAGGGAAATGACTCTATAGCAAATTACTACTGAATTTGCATAGTTCAGCTGGCTCCCTGTGTAGAGCTCTGCATAAAGGTGCAGTTACAGATCAATTATTGGTCAGAGGATGAAATCTAGGAACCAGAAGTCTCTGAATATGTACACTGGAGCAGTGAGAGCTCAATTGCAGCTGCAGTACAAACTCCAGGAGTGCCTTTAGCACACACCAGCTTTGAGGAACCATTAACTTTTTCTGTTGACCAGTTCTCATACAGAGGAAGAAACAAATAAGAGACAATGCACTGACCTCCATTTCTTTGTGCTCATACTTCGTTACATTTCGTGCTCCTTGGCTTTTCCTTCGGATTTTTTTCAGCTCAGCCTGAGACTTCTCTAAAGAATCCAGTTTGCTTCTGTGTTCAGTTTGGTACCTTTTTAAAGTTGCCTGCAATCAAAGCATTTACATCATTTCATAATGCACTCAGCCCTGTATCTGGGTAAGGGACTGAAAAGCATGACTGTGATCTCAGATATTGCTCACACACAACAAATGACTTCAGCAATTGCTGTAGTTCTATAAGGAGCTATGAAGTCATTCAGGGGTTCCCTTTTAAACTTAAATTAGGCAGGAAAATTTTGGCCATCTTTATATATATAAAGTGCATTTCTATTAAAGTTGTATCAATTAATTAAATCTTGGGAAACAACATCTAAAAAACTTCTTTGACGAGAAATAGACAAATAAAAAAAGAGTTTTAGAATTGAATGTACTTACAGTCATGTATTTTACATCCAGGTCTGTTTTCTTCTCCAGTTCAGATATAATTTCTTTATGAAATTTTTTGAACTTTAAAAACAAATTAATTAAGGGTTATTTAAAATTGGCAAAAGTAGTTTATAATTTCACAAGCAAAATTAATTAGAAGAAATTATTTAACTTACACTCTCCTCTAGACTGTCATTAAGTTTCTTGTGTGTTCTTGAGATTTCTACCAGAACTTGGCCTGTTGATAAACATAGAACTATATTGGTTTCTGTCTTAGACTTCTGAAGTTAATTAACAAAGAGCAGTAATAAAATAAAAATTTAACTAAATACTCATTAATGGTTATATTAAGAGGGGTAGGAAATTTCTTGCTGTTGCTCATCACAGCAGCTGAAATGAATAATTAACTCTGGCCACAGACAAACCAAGCAGTACATAGGTGACAGAAGAATAACTAATCATGCGTTGTTATGCAAAAGGGCCCTGGAGTGCCAGGAAATGCTTCCTTCTCTCCAGAGCAGCTCCTGTTGGTTCAGTTAACAGCCTCTTTTCTGCCAAGTCAGAGAATAGCACACAAGTTGTTACTACCCAAATAGCTGCTATCCATTTCATAGTCTGAAAACTAAACTTCAATATTTATTAGGTTACTGCACCTTCAGAGTCAACAAAGCAACCTTTCAGTTCCCTCACTGCACACCTGCTAAAACAGACCTGCTCCACACAGGAATTCCCACCTGTGCTGCATTAACCAACAGCCAAGGCAAAGCAGATTCCTCAGCATCCTCACAACAAACCCTGAATATCCCATTCTGCTCTGCTGCCTCCCAGCACAAACCCACACAGCCCAGTCAGGACTGTGAGCAACTGAAAGCTGAACTGTTCCATCTTGCTTCAGGAGGATACAGGGCAAACATCTCTCCATCTTTGGGTGTGGCTGTACGTGCAAAGCAGTGAGAGCCACGGGCTGGTGCTGCCCTGCCTGCAGCAGCCACTCACCCTGCCTGTGCCAGCCACATCACCCTGCAGCAGCCATTCACCCTGCCTGTGCCAGCCACACCACCCTGCCTGCTGCTCACATCCACGTCAGCACCACGCCCTTCCCCGCCCTGGCACGGGCACACAGACAGTGCCAGCCCTGTCTGGGAGGTGGCAGCACTGTGAGGAGAGCAGCTGAAGGGCCCAGTTTGCACCCAAATCAGAGCAGTCACTGCTCCCAGCTCCTGACCAGGGGCCGCTACCAGAGCTGGAACTGCTGGGATCAGATCCACAAACTGGGCTGCATGTGGAAGCCTTGACTAGGGATGTGTTTTCCTGGCACTCCATTTGCATGGCAGGACTGGCAGGTTCAGTTTGACAGCTGGTTCCCTGGTACACCTCCTGCAGTGATCCTTGTATCCCTCAATCGCCCTTGCAGCTGTCCCAGCTGGATTTGCCACAGGTACCTGCAGCTGTGCTGTCCCTGTGCAAGGCAGGGCTGCAGTGACCACAGTTCTGTAATTCCTGCACATCACTGGCAGTCACTGCACGGGACTGTGTGTCCCTCCTATTTGCCATCTTATGCAGTTCTAGTTTCCTTTTTTTTGAGTTAAAATAGAAAGGATGCATTAAGTGCTCAACACACTGCTGTATTAATTTTGTTTTCTACCATCTATATTCTTTGAGAACCCTTGAGCAAAAACTTATAATCCCATAATGCTTCAGATCATTCAGCTGTTCAGAAAAGCTCCCAAAAGATGCCAATAATTTAAAAAATTGGCTCAATAAATGAATGACAGAACTCTTCAGGAGAACCTTCTGATCTTCTTTCTCATCTGCACAGACACCCAAGCCTGTCTCCCAGAGAGCAGGTTGGTGACTTGGTAACCTTCTCTCATCAGGCAGAAGCCTCCTCATGCCCATGGATGTGTTACCACCTTTCTTCCTGCTAATTTGTCATTCTCCGTTTACATCATCTCAAAATCTTCGCTTCTTTGAAACGAGAGCCACATCTCTTGTGAAGCAGCATGACACAGCAGAATTTCAACTAAATATTATAAAATGTGGGTCTGCATTGTTGTTTATGGGGAAACATCAGGTGGTAAAGGAGGAAGCACACGTGTCTCTCCTGGCTTTTCAGGAATCCCTCTTCCTGCTCCAGTGCCCACCCCTTTCTCTCTCTGCACAACAGACTGCAGGACACTTAGAGGAAAGAATTGGAATGCAGTGAGAACAGACAGCCCCTGACTAGCAGGAAAAGGAATTCACAGTCATAGAGACAGAGGAGTGCTTTTATTTTGTTAATTTTTTTTTTTCTGAGTTCCGTACAGCCCACAGTGCTGTGGTTTTTTTGTTTATATTTAAAGTTGCTGGTGACTACAGCAATATAAATACTATGAGAAGTGAGAGGTGCAATAGTAATTAGTTGCTCACATGCAATAGAAAAGTAAATACAATTAGTTACACAAACACTTGAAGTAACGGAGGTGAGCAGTGTTATTTTAAGGCTCCAGAAGAGAATGCACTTTGTTTCTGTTTCACCAACTCAACTCAAAAGATACATTTTAGACTGTAATGGACTTTTAAAGTTAGAAGAGTTTTGTGAATACTTATCTACAACTTAAAAAGGAAAATATTGATAAAAGAAAGCAGGAAAAATTATCAAGAAATACAAACAAAATTACAAAGTTTGTTCAGTTTTACATGACAGACTAGAGAGCTGTTTGGGAAGCTGTTTTGTTGCATCTATATTTTCTATTGAGAAACTAATACAGTCATTTCTCCATAGACAGCATCCCCTGAGCAAGAAAAATTCTTGAAAGGCTGTCTTGCCCAGGAGATGAAAGCCAAGGAAAGCAATTTCCCTCAGAAACAGTCATTGTAAGGCCAGGACTTCTGCAGAAGTTACACTTCAACCTCACTGTTTGCACTGGCTGATTGTTCAGGTTATTTACCTTTTCACCTTATGTTGACTGTTCTTGTGAAGTCTAAAAGAATTTGTTCAAGTTAGAAACAAAAATGGAACTCAATCAATAGAGTTCTGTCATAGAAACAAGTATCAACAGCTACCTGCAAAATCACTTAAACTTTTAAATACCAAATAGCTACATTAGAATCAATAAAAGTATTAATTACATCAGCTTACTTGAAACATAATTCAATTTTCTTTTATTTAGAGGAGGTTGCTCTTGAAAAAATTCAAGTCTCTTAATAGTGAGACTTTTTTAGATGTCTGGGAACAGGCAAAATGCTTCATTATATCACTCATTTACCTCCTGTTGTCCTGTTTTGTATTCAGGGCAGGTTGATTACCTTTGTGATTTAGAGACGAAACCACATAATTATTTCTATTAAACAAGAGAATGAAAGGCTGAGTCAAAGCTGCACATGGAGACAGCACACTCCAAGTGTGCTATTAGCTGCTATTGCTGGCAAGATGCTCTTTTCTCCAGGTCACCCTCTGCCCAGAAAAAAGGCATTTATGACATGGGAAAGTTAGAAATAAAGTCCTTTGAAAACAGCAGCCCCCAGGAGGTAGTAAAATAGGAAGTTTCAAAGGAATGCAGTGTAACAAATAAATAAATATGATTGAACAAAACATCTGCCAAGCTTCAAACATGTTAAATTTATCATTCTGTGATAGGAAGGATTTAACTGTGCAAGAGATGCTTCAATGAAACCAAAAGGTTTAATGGAATTTAACATATAAGGGAAGAAAATCATAAAGAAGGATAAAATAATGCAAAACTTGCCCAGCTCTAACTGCACTTTTCTTCTGATACAATTTGTCCAGAATGCTTTAACACACTCCCCCCATCTGTAGAATTAATAGTAATATGCACATAAATCACTAGGACTAGGTCAAGTCTGCCTTTCCTTACTGCATGAGCAAACATGGAACAGGAATTCAGGAGTGAATCTCCCTGTAATGCATTTTACAAAATGGCACTGACACATGACCATTCAGTGCCATTTTGTGAAGGTGACTGCAGAAGGTGAAGGAGAGGAGAAAAAAAATAAAGAATAATCAAGAAAAGGGGAAGAGATGTTAAAGTATAGTAAATAATTGTAAGTCCACTCAACATGTTAGCTATAATACCCTGAGGCAGCTAGAGCCATACATAAATAAAATAAAAATAGAAGTAAGGAGAACTTCACATTCTAAATGGCACTCTGAGATTAATTTAAAAATATGCAGAGTTCTCATTAGGGCTGTGAACAACACAAATGTTTCTGTGATATAACAAGCAAATAAGTGAGTTAATTTAAAAGAGATTAAGGGTTAAGGGAAAGAAGTAATTACTTCCCAGTCTCATTGATACAGAAGAGATAAACAGTCCTGAAAGATGCCCAAGTCTAAGTAGTCTCAGTATCTTGCCTCCATGTCCAGACAGAAGCAGTAAGCAATAAATAGGATTGTGCAGGACACTGTTGCTAGTTTTGTGGGCTGGGCACTGGTGGTGTTTGAACTGATGAACTCCCAGTGCTCCACTTGTTCCTTCCCACAGGACTTCACTGCTGAGCTCCTGAAAAATGCATTCTAGCCCATGCTGACTTCTTAAGTGTCTTTGACCACAATCAAATTTTCATCTGATTCAAGTGAAAAAAACCCAAATACCGCAACCTAAAACAGCCTAAAACTTCAGCCTCTGTTTTTATCCAGTCCAATTAATTCTTTCCAGTTATAGCACAGCCAACACACTTGGCCAGGAGTCCACAGCTGCTTACCCAGCACAGAGAACTTTCTAGGCACAAGATGCATCTGTAGGACCAAAGGGGACTTTTAGCATTTACACTTTTACAGCAAATGCTGTACACTAAGTTCTGTCCTTCCCAAATATTAGCTTTATTTTGCAATGTACACGTTTGCCTGTACATATAGAACCTCCCCATACAAGTGCCTGTCTGTTTCTCACTGACACATACTTGGCAATGCTCTCTTGAGCACTTCCCAGTCATTAGGTTACATGTTGCTCTCAGCATGGCAAACAGAATCAAAGAATCCTCTTATTCAAAGATCCTTTTCCCATTTCATAATTAAGCAAACAATGAAGGGATAGAGCACAGTTCACTTCTATTCTAGTAGCCTAGCACCTCTTATGATATCATTTCCTTTTGTAGCCCAGGATCAGAACTATATATAGTCACCCTTTTCTTGTCCTAAAAGTTCATTGATGATCACGTGAAATAGTTCAGGACCACCTAACAAAGGACTTTCCCAATACAGAAGATAGAATTTTAATTACTTGAATTAAAATTATTATTTTTCTTTAAAACTCTGGGATATTTAAATATTAAAAGAGACAGAATACTGCTCAGCTCTTTATACCTTAGAAAGTCAATGCCTGTTTATAAGCCATATTCAGTTAAACTCAAGGATCAACTTGCTTTTTAAATATACTTTACCAAGACTAAAATTAATGCCAAATTCTTTCAGCTGGACACAGGTGACTTTAGAAAGAACTGCACACTTCATACCGTGCTATAAAGTGGGCAGTGAACTGCTAATCCTTGATTTATTCCCACATAAGGCTAGACAAGAGTGAATACTTATGAGATTAACAAGACCATTTTGACTTCCAGTTACTCAGAGTTTGTTCTTGGGGTGATGCTCCTATTTTCCTGTTTTAAATGGAACAAAAACATTAACTCACATTGTATTCTAAAGAGGAATGTGACTTTACTGCAGATTCAGCAAAGTTCAGTCTGCAGTTGAGTTCCCCCATTTCTCACAAGATGTTTTGATCTCTTAGTCAAAAAAAACAGAGATTAGACTTTTTTTAAACATACTATATCACTGAACAGATGATAATCAACATGAAATATTCAGTTTGTCTCAGATGATTGGTAAGCACAGAAACTAAATTTTAATGTTAAAAAAGGAAAGGAAAAGTATATGCCATGTAAATAATGCATGAAAAATTACAAACTTGTTTTTCCACCTGTTACTCCATTACTAATATATATGAAGTCTGCTGCAGGCATTTTTGTTATTATTTTTTTTACCCAAACATATAAACCCATTAAAGTTTGTATGTCAGGGACTCATGTTTCATAGGGCCTTGGAGGCCCTGTGTACCACAGCTTTTCATACCTGAGCTGCAGTGCTGTGCAGGGACTGGTAATCTTCACACAAGGCAGGTGGAAAGAAAATGAGTTACAATAGAGCCACGAGCCTGAACTTGCCTGGATGAAACCCTGCTGGTTTGAGGCAGATTAGTTAAGGAAGATCATACAAGAGAGATAATCTCTGTTTTACACCAGGGATGGAACAAACAAATCATGCTAACCAGCAAAAACTGAAGTTTTTATGGGTTTCCAGTACCAGAAAGGGTAAATATTTAAGTCATCATTATAAATGTTACATGAAATGCAGTAAACCACAAGGAATCACTGCAACTTTCATTACAGCATTTTGGAACTGCCACTGAGTTTCACAGTCTTAGGAGTGACCAAAAAAACCCCAAACCAAAAAACCTCACATCTAAATTGAGTCAAAAGTTTTGATAAAATTCTCTTACTCAGAAGTGCAAGACAATCGGTTTGGTTCCCTGCCCTGCCCTGTGGGACTGGTAGTGACATCTACAATGGGTACAGGATTATTTTTTTTTTTGTTGAGAAATAATTGAGCAGGAAGAGCTGACCGTACAGACTAAATATATCCTTTCACTAAAGGATTTACAAGCTAGCTACCAATATGACGTTATTTTCCTCATTTACTTTCCATTTTTCCTCTCACTGACAGCACAAGAAGTACATTTTCTCAACACAGGCTTATTTCACCTGGGGCTGGTGGTGAGGAAAGGCTGGGACTGCTCAGCATCCTGAGCTTAGAGATGTGGGAGAGAACAACCTTGTGCCCCAAAGGAGCCCCCGGTGATGGAGCTGGGTTTGGGGGGTTCAGGCTGGGGGAGAACACACCTGGAGTCACTTGGGGCCAGCCACACCTGGCCACAGCCCAGGGAACACAGCATGGACACGCAGGTGAGCTCCAGGCAACCCGCCCAGGGCTGCACTGCAGTGTGAGAGATGTGAGTGAGGCTCACATGGAACTTACCCGTTCCAACACAGTGAGAAAACATTCTTTCAGGAGTCCCTTCACTATTTCCTCAGGCCTTTGAGGTGCAGCAGGAAGATACCAAGCCTCACTCATTGCAGGTGTTTTGAATATGCATTTTTCCCTGGAGGGTGTGTGCTCAGAGCATCATCAGGGGTTTCTGAGCTGAAGCCCAGAGTCAGGGCACACAGGCAGGTGCTCCCCCAGCTGCAGCTGCCCGGACACCAGTCCTGGTGCCAGCACCACCACACAGCCCCACACAGCCACCCTGACAGGGCAGGGCTGCAGGAGTGTTACACCCCAGCTTATCACTGACTAAAACCAGGAGAATCAGCTTGGTTTATAAGGTGCAGTAAGACTGGGGCAGGTGGGGAATAAAATATTAAAACTGACTGAAAAATGTAACCTATTATCTAACTTAACATGAAAAAATAGCTGGAAAAATGTCACTGAAATCCTGTGAATATCTGTCTTCTTTTTTTCTCTGCTGCTACTGCAGTCTTTACCAAAGGCCTTGTGTATTTATTTTCATATTCTGCTTCCTCCCATCAGCCATTTCTAGAACCTGAAAATGTGTAACTTATCTGGAAGTCTTCATAACAAAATTTACAACAATATAATTGTATACAGAACAAACTTTTTTTTTTGGTAGTTCTGTAAGAATAAACTGCAGCGTCCATTTCTAGACACATTCTTTATGCTCAGTAACAAACCCACCTCTCATTCACCGTGCTTCCTGAATGCCTCATTTCTGGTTTATATTCCAGCAGGGAAATATTACACAGCTTACACACAAGACTGGCTCATCTCCTTCCACCTTTCTTTTAGCAGACGAGGTTTGTTTGGCACAAGCCTGGGATGTTACTGCATAACTGGAAGATACAAAACCTTATTCCTGTAAAACCCCACAAATACTTTGTATTTCCCTTTCAAGACAGCTCTCTGTGGAGTCTCCTTTTATAGCACAGGAATAGAGTGGCTTCTTCATGTGAAATTCCATTATAAATATAGCAGAATACTCTTTTATTAATGCTCCATAGGAAAAGCTGGCCTGATTCTAACTACTGCAGCCTCTAAGCTGGTTTCCCAGAAGTTTCCACCAGATGAGGTGCTAAAGGTTCTGCAGTTGCTGGCACACTTCACTCTCCTTTCTGCCCAGCACAATCCATTCCAGAGGCAGCACACTGGGATGCAGGGATGCCATGGATGCAGTGAGGTGGGCAGGATGTCAGATCTCTCCTCTCCAGCTGAAATGAGCTGGAGAAGGAAAGAGTGCCCGGTGTCATCTTTCCAAGTGAAATACGATTCCAGCTGACAGGGTCCATGTATATGTGTTAAAGTAAGCCAGCAACTCTCCTCCCTCCCCTTTTTATTTTAATGGAAGCTGAGCTAGCATCATTCACCCTAAACCATGGGATTCTCTTTTTCTGCCTGATTTTCTGACTAGTGAGAATGGCACAAGTGGACAGTTGTGGGCAAAGTTATGGAGACTTTTAAAATTACACCACTTGATAGGCAAAAATGTTTTCTGAATGTGTTCAAATCCTATCTTTTAACCTGAAGAACAGTCTGTTCTTTTGTGCTTGAGAGGAACACCAAGTTCAGGGCTCACCCTCTGTCAGGAAAGAATTCCTCTGTGCACCATGAGCAGTTTTGGGGTTTTCTCCCCTCCTCTCTCTGCTGTAGCAGTCACAAGACAAAGTGCAATCTTTTACTTCAATACTTGCTTCTCTAGATCATTTGTAGTAGTTTTTAACCAAAAGAATTCTTCTGAAAGGAACCCAAATTTTCCCAAATTCTTACATTTTAGACTGCAGATGAGCATAAGCTCTTGCATACCTGTTTCCAATTAAGTTTTTACACAATGCAACTATAAAAAAACAGCCTGTAAACCAGAGTAATCTTTAAATAAATTATCAGTCTTAGTTAGATTAGGAGAGACTTTTGTCTCCTCTGATTGTTCTATTAATATACTGATCTTCTGCCATTCCATTGATCAAAACCATGCAATGTAGTATTTTTCTTTCTTCTTCTATTTGGACAAGCAATTAATAGTTTACACTCCTTGATTCTTGAGCAACAAGCTCTGGGTACAGATCCATAATGTAATTGTGGGTGACTGCTGTAGATACCGTTGCTACACAACAAACTGAGTGGGACTTTACACCCACACTATAAAATGAGATGTAGCTACAATAACTGTCAGGTGCTGGAGAAGATAGTTGGGAAGATATGAGAAGCAGAATTCCATAGGCAAGCAGGAAAAAGTGAAGCCTACAGAGACAGCCCGTGTTACTAGAGGAGATTTTATTTACATTATAAGCACTAAAAATTGACGTGACAAAGCCTGACAAGCCTTTGTGTTTTGGGCAAGACAAAAACAGTCAGCAACACGTGAAAGTTACTATTTTACCAACATGGTGAAATGTCTATGTGAAATTGGTTTATTTATTTTATTGCATTATTGAAACATAGCATTTTGTGCTGGTGTGGTACGCTGAAATTTGAACAGTATGAAATCTTAACATTTTTAAACATGCAATTTCTTGTTTTCTATCTTTTGTTCCTAGAGGGATTTCCAAAAGGTGCTTAGGAAAAGAGGTATGCAAATTCCACACTGCAGGATAGCTTGAAGCACATAAATTCAGATTCTGTTCTTTTAATGCTCATTGCCAAGTCTGAGATCCTACAAGCTCAGAAATTTAGGGAAATACAAAATTAGAAAAAATGTTGACTCAATCAACTCATCCCTTATTCATAAGGATTGTGTTATGACTGCAGCACATTCTTCGACTTCCTCAATTTGTTTAAATTATTCTGTATTAAAATAATGCAGAGAGCTTCAACCAGACTTGAAAGACAGATATACTTAGTACAAAAGCTCTGAATCAGCTGGAATATCCAGGTTTCCTTTTCATTCTCATTTCCCTCTTCTGCTCCAATCTCATTCAACAGAAGAAAGGATTTCTGGCATTTTTACCTGATTTTTTTCCCATGACTTCTCCAGCCTCTCTGCTTTCCACCCTCTACTTAAAAAAATCTCCTTTATTTCTATTCTGTTTCTGTTTGTCCCTTTTACTGTCTCATGTCAGAAGCCCATGTTCTGTGTTTCTTTGTAGGGAGGAAGGCTTGGCTGTGGTTTGATACCAATCTTTACATCACATTGGCAGTGAATGCACTCTAGGTCACCCAGCAGGTTTGGGTTTGAACTGTGAAACCACCTCTAATTTGGCAGAGATAACAGAAGTATTATGCATGACAGAGCTGCTAGTGGTCAACCACTTGTCTTTTGGCAAGTCTAAAGGAATTCCTGGATGAGATTTGCACCAGGGGCTGCAGCAGCTCCCCTGGAGTTAGAATGGGCAAAGTTTGATCTGTCCTTACCCACCCCATACTGCTCAGCATGCACTGCAATAATGTTTTAATAATTACAACACCAAGTGTACAGTAAATACTTTTCTTTTCAAGCACATACTTTTAGAGTCACCTGGGTGTATCATATTTCTTTGGTAAATAGTCCAATATTGTACCCCAGCTTCAGAACTTGTAAGACTTTTTCTTCAAAAATGCAAATGATGTGTCACAGACTCCTAACCACATTATCCTGCCTTTTCCAGCATTCATTGACTTTCCTTATCTCTAAATTAAGTATTCCATCAGCAAGTGTGTTGGGAGAAATCCAGGGCTGCTGTTTGCCTTAAGAAGAATAGATTTTTCTGTACTAACAGTTAAAGCAGCAGGTGAACAGAAAGCAGGGAAGAAGGCCATGTTTTCTCAATATGGTATTACAAATTTTGAAAAAGATTTGTAATTGCAGGATGCAATTCATAGTTAAACAAAAATACATTTTCAATCATAATTCTGTGTTGTCCCAAACAGGGAAAACCAGCTATTTTCAGAAGTCAGCAGAAGATTACCCAAAAATAATAATATTTCCAAATAAGCAGACAATGTCCCACAGTGACAAGTCATAGATCAGCTGCTTCCATGCATCTGACCAACTGCTTGATTGCAAAAACTGTAATTGTGCCTTTTCTGCTATTTCATAAGACTCTGCACAGCCATTTCTTTTAACGGTTCTATAGTTTGACAGCAGCAGCTCTGCTTTCTGTAAACAGCCTGCAGAGCAAACAGAGGAGCTGCTGTCGGGACTGTTTGCTCTGCCCTGTTTGCTGTTCCACCACTCCCAGCCCTCAGCGCTCAGCCACAAGTGCTGTCAGAGCAAACCATGAAAATGCAGCAGCCACACAGAAACCAGGGCCCACCCAGGGATTTGCCCCCTCAATTCTACTTCTCCAGAGATATGAAAGAAAAATTAACCCATCCATGCTAATCAGCTGAATTAACAAACTACGGTGAGTTACAGGAGGAGATGCAAGTTACATCACTGCAAGGGTCCTACATTGCCCAAAATCAAAGGTTCAGAGGCAACACATCATCAAGTTATTTTTGTCAAACAGCAAATGAAGGCGTTAAACAAATGTTTATCCTTTGCTGTATTGGTCCCAGTTCTTTGCTTTGCTGTGACATGAGAATCTTTTGTCAGAAATATCACAAATGCTTTGTACTCCCTTGCCCAGTGCTGCAATTATGCTGCTCAGCCTACAGAAGTGAAGTTGTCAACGTCAAGTGCTGCTGCTGATCTTTCAAATATTCAGAAATTATTTTCAGAGAGTACAGAACTTGAAGTGGATTTATATTAATGTAAAATTAATCTGTCTTTGAGTCTACAGTTTCTCTTTCAAAAGCTCAAGTAGAAAATAAATATAAATGCACCTGAGAACTTTTAGTGATGCACTTGATCAAAAGTAGTGAAGTAAAACTGAACCCTTCACAATGACACTCAACCAGAAAATTGTTTTAGTGTAGAACTGCTGTCGTACATGAGGATTTCTCATACCAATATTATGTTGCAAAAGTATTTCAACATTCACCTCTGCACTAAAAATCAAGATATATGTTTTTTGGTACTTACTTTAGAATTATATGAGCTTAAAAATACATGCTTTTGAATGCATATGAAGATATATTCACCAAAGGAGAGAAAAAAGAGCTAAATTTGTCAAAACATTGTAAGAGTCTTGAGAAATAATATGCCTTAAAGGCATCTAATCCCTTCCACCTGTGTTATATAAAAGTAGAACATACTTTAACTGATCCTTATCTACTTCTCATTTGTTCTGTGAGCTGCCAGCAGGAAAGCAAAACTAAAGGTTATACTTTGGAGTAATTTAAAAAATGAGTTTTAACTTACCTAATTCTTTAGAAACTGGAGAATCTGCTGATATGTCCCCAATCTTTGCAAGACTATCATAATACGCTCTTCCAGCCACTACCATACCTGGGGGCGAGTGAAAAAACACAGTTGTTAAAAAAAATCAAAATATCTTCAATTTTTATTAATGTATGATCCTATGAAGTCTTGTCATCCAGAGCACAGAGTAAGAGAGGGGTACATGGCTACAAGGAACTCCTTCTGTCAGAGAAAGTTATCAAAGTCCCTGTGCTCCCTGCTGATCTGTGAAACCAGGAAACAAAGAGAGAACTCCAGACTACATTAATGACATTTCAGCCTGTTATTTAGCTCCAGCCTCCCTGCATACCCACAGGCATCCAGCATCTAGTGGGAAGGCTTAGCCATAAGCCATTGGTCAGGACACAGCAAAGGTCCTTGGTACAGAGAAAACTCTTGGAAAAACCCAAACTGCAATCCCAAACTTCCTCAAAGTGCTGAGCCAGAGCAGGGAAATGGCAACTGGCCATGACACCAGGGACCTGCAGCTGTCCCAAGAGCCCCTCAAAAACAAATCATCCTTTCCCTCTAAAGCTGGTTGTTACAGGAACCAATATTATATACCATGAGGTTTCAGTGATTCCCAGTTAATCATCTCCTCGTTAGGGCTGATTTAAACAGCACAGCCAGTTTCACTGGAATGAACACAGAAATGTGGGGATTGGAGCTACAGGGAGGCCAGTGGGAGAAACATCTCACACAGGGAACAGAGCCACAGTGGCTACTGGGCCTCTTCAGTGCCTAGAACTGATCTGCACACCACAAAGAAAAGAAATAACAAGGACAAACTGGCAAGCTTTAATGTGAAAAATAACTTACTGAAGTTATTTGTCATAATTTTTTTGTAGTAGGACATTCTTGACCTAAAGTGAAAGTCAAGCAGAGCCTTGCTATTGACTCTAAAGGTGCTTTTCTTCCTGAGAGGAATATAATTGCCAATTACAGGTCTGTATTTTAGAGTTTTTACTAGCAAGGTGACATCTTTTGTTGCATAACAGTATATTCACCGAGAAGCCTGAAAATTCTCCAAATCAAAGAAAGATTCTCTTTGAGGCTGTTGCATTAGAAAGGGTGATTTCTGTCTAAGCTCTGTCTCACAGGTGCTCTGTATTCAAACTTTCTGAGCAGAAGAATTATCCTGGTGCTACTGGTGGAACAGTGTGCCACCTGCACAAGAGGATTTGATGCCAGTCCAAATCTTCCTATCTGTGTTTTCTCAAGACAGCCCCAAGTCACTCTTTTCTCCTAATACAAGCACTTAAAAAGGAAGGAAATGTGTGATTTTCCCTGTGCTAACCAAGCTAAATCAAGAGCCCTGCTTGTATAGTCCCTTCACCAGCACTATGGAATATAAATTATTTCTACAGAAAGGGAAGGTCTTTTGACCTTTTGTCCTCAAAGTGTAGAAAAATACATTATAAATATATCTGGAGTTCTTGTAAGTTTTATGTTCTTTGTCAGCATACTCTAGCATACTTTTGTTAGAAAGCTGCAAAGTGTTTGATTAGCAAGAGTATTTACTGCTTGTTACAGATCTATTTACACCACTCAGAGCTGATGGTGAAAAGATTACCAATTCTTATGAGAGTCCAAAGATGACTTTGCAACAGTTGTTGCAACACTGTAAATATTCATTTGAAATTAAGCATTCGTGCTAGATATGCCTTATCAGCTAGGCTTGAAGGCACATGTAACAAGAGCCCAAATGTAACATATCAACAGCAAAGTGTGTGAAAAGCAGAAACTGGTATAGAGATATTTCAAATGAATATGAAAACACTTGTTATTCCTTCTGGTACTACCTGCAATTCCTAAGGTCAGGTACTAGGTAACCACATGTTAATCCATCATGTTAAGCACTGCCACAATGAAGTCAACATTTCCCTATTTTCATCTCCAGCAGGCTTTGGTTTTATGTTTTTCTCAAGCCAGGTCTAAAATTTGCATGAAGAGAGATTTCAATGTCTGGCTAAGCACTACTTCTGCAGGATCCCATTTCTCAGAGGACTGATGTGCCACAGGCTTGAGTGAGGCAAAATTAGAGAGATTTTACATGGTTTTAATATGGTATCAAGCAGTTTGACAGGTCTGCATGGGGAAATGGAGCAAGCTCTGACAGGTCCCACAGTGCAGGCTCTGGGAGTCTGGAGCCCAGTCCTGGAAAGCCCTACTTAGATTGTTTCTGTGAAGTCAATTATATTCTAAAATGTTTGAGAGACTGGTCCTTAGATTCAAATTAAAATTCATTCTGATTTTGACTCAATGAAAAAGATACCATCAGGATTAGTATTGACAACAACAACAAATCAATCCACTCCTGCAACTTGAACTAATTCACATTGTTCTGTACTCAGGGTTACTTAAGTAGTGACGTGTGTAGGGGAGCAGGAACAGATCTGGAACAGATCTAAGAATGTGAAATACCTCTGGAAGGTATTTTCAGAGAAAAAAAATAACACCTAATTTACATAACTCTGGTTTTTCAAAATGATTATTCCAATGTGAGTTACTCAAACCCACTTTCAGTTTATTTTGCAGGAGCTCTGTGCTTAAGTGTTTGTGATGCAACTTCTCCAGGACAGTGGAAAAATCCCAGAAGGCTGGAGAGTAGGTGCATATATTTGTATATTTGTGCTTGTTAGTTGGGGTTTTTTCCCTCTTAATTAAACACATCCAAAATTCTACTTGAGAATTAGGCCTATATACAAAACCCTCATATCCAATATGTATATTTCAATGGGAATTAAACATTCTTTCTAAATGTAGCACCTGGAAAACTTACCATTAACAGCTTTTTCATAATTCTTCCCCAGATTTATCAAATTCCTCAGCCCGGGATTGAACTGTTCCATAACATTCTAGTGAAAGAAAACAAAATTTGTGTTATAACCAAGGCAATTCCACAATGAGTGTCAGTATTAACCTCAGTGTCACTCAGGGCTACTTCACAACTGAGAAGTCCATGGATGGATGAAAATTGGAGGATTTGAGAGACACAGGAAAACAAAGGAAGGAAGGGAGAAGAAACTGAGCATTTAATATCAACAAACGGGGAAAAAAAGTTAAACTATTGCAACAGGGGATAACAAAGAGTCTGGCTGTTTATAATACAGAATGATATCAAGTGTGTGATGAAAGCTTGTGCAAGATCATCTTTTATGATAGGTGATGTTGGAATGACAGAAAAACCTTCATCCACTAATTGTTTTACAAATTCAGACAACCTTGTGACAGTGGTTCAAGATTTGATTCTAAACTTAAAAAAATGCTAGAAAAGACAAGAAGAAAAATTACACCAGATCTCTGTTTCACATTCTTTGTGGTTTCTGTGTTACAGATGCATCTAGGGAAATTAGCCATTTCGGGATTTTTTGCTGTATTTTTTGTTTGTTTGAAATTTGTGCAAAGCCATGTTTTTTTCAGAAAGAAAATGAAAATTATGACCTTATTTAAATAGAAGGGGAAAAAAAAATCCACTGCAGCTGCTTTCACTGTCAAATACAATTACTGGCTGAAACAATGAGAATCTGGAATCCAGCAGCTCCAGGCAGGACTGCTCTCATTCCTAGCAAATTCTGTAACCTGCAGATTCTGGACCTCCTTTCCCCAGAATCCTCCTAACAAAACTATGGCTGTGACATTACTCTGTGAAATTATACTGTCATGAAAAGAAGATTGTGAGATTCCTGTCGACACCATTCAGTTATTCTGACTATTTTTATGGCAATACTTTTATGACACCACTCACTGCTGTTCACGCAGCAGAACTGTCAGGTTCAAGGAATTCAAAACAGATGCTTTCTGTTTACAGGAAATACAAGACTCAAGACAAGTGAAATACTATCAAGCTTTTGTCTGTTGTACTACTAACAGAATGAAAATATTTATGTTTAGTACACAGGTGGACCCAAAAAGAACAGCAATACTGTCACATTTGACTGTTTTTCAGGCAAGGCCATGCAGACAGAATTCTACTATTTTTCAAAGGCAGCACTATACCTGGATTCTGCTGAACATAAAAAGTGAAGGATTAAGTCAAATAACACTTTAACAGTCATATCAAGTAAAAATACAGATATTTAAAAAAATATCTAAAACTATTAGATTCCAATACTAGTATACCATAAATTACATCAAAAGCAGCCACAGAACAACAATACCTGGCCTCACTGCCTTTGTGTACAAATTAAATGCAACTGGGATTGTTTTCTGGTCTGTCCCATTAAACTCTCACCCACCCAAATGCAATCACTGCAAACAAACCAGCTATTGTCCCCAGGCCCTTGATTTGTGTTAACTCACAAACCACATCCAGAAATCATCTGGGAAAGCTGTTTCAGGTGGAGCCAACAATGCCAAGGGCTATTCTAACAACTGAACAGGATGGATATTCAGGCTCTGGTGTCTGGGAACATCCCTCCTCCTGTCCCAGCTCTGGAATTTGCTGTCAGTGTTGCTGCTGTGGCTGCTGCTCTCCTCCTTGCTGAGGCACTCTGACTGTGAGACACTTGTTCCAAGGAGAAAGTTGTTTCTTCCTATTCCAACTTTTTGCTATTTCTTCCCAGCTGTGTACTAAAGACGGTGTCTGTTGACTTACATGGAGTCAGTGAATCACAAGGAAAAAAATAAAAAAGATGAATTAGGGGATTGTTTCGGGATAAAGAGTTCTGTATGTTCAAGGATATGGGGAAAAAAAGATGTACCACGATGGGGCGTGCCCATGGCAAGTAAGAATCTCAATGCCACCTTGAATTGACACTCTATACTGAAAATAATCTTGAAAGATTCTGCCTATGCTAACTCTGTTCCTCAAAACAAAAAATAAGAGCGAAACCCCTTATTGCCACCTAGCCCAAAATTCTAAGAATAACATGATAATTATTGGCCTTGAAGTACTGATTTTTGGAATGACTGTCTTAAGCATCCAGGGGTAAAGATTCCAGTTTTCCTGACATCTTCTAATTCAGATTTCAAACCAGTGGTTGCACTTGTTTGTCAGTTGTTTTCATTCAGGAGGAAGTGAACAAACCCCAATAAAATTACCCTTAACAGCTCCCCTCTCTGAAGCAGCTCCCACAGCTCTTGTTTTTCACTGGACCTCTAGACCCAGAGCAGGTATTTGTGTACAGCAGACACAGACCATGCTCTGCAGACACAGCAGGTCCAGTGGAACTCAGAGGGAGAGCTCCAGGATATCACATCTGCTCAAGGTACACAAAAAACCACTGGGAAAGGTGAAGAAACAGCTTCCAGGCAGTGCCTGCAGCAGCTGGAAGGAGCACAGCTCATGGATCTTTCCTCCTCCAGCCCAGACAGGCTCTGGAAGGGTTTCAGGCCACAGAGGTTGATTGTCAGCAGAGCCAGTCCCTGGACGTGAACGCCCCAGAAACGGCAAAAACCTCGGCATGGAAATTCCCCTTTGGAATCTTGGTTTCCCAGTTTGGTTTATGGGGATCAGCTGATCCTCCCAGCACTGGGCAAGGCTCATCTCAATCAAGGGTTTGTGTTCAATAGAAAAACTTAACTCTCCCTGAGCCCCCTGCCACGTCTCCAAGAGGACCTGATGAAATAATTCTCAGATTATTTCCCTTTCATGCATTAGGAAAAAGCATAACATGTGATCTTTTTCCTTTCTATTGAAGACTAGATTCCCAAAACAAACAAAAAACCTGGCCATGCTTCTAGTGGTCCTTCAATACAGTTAACCACAGGTAACCACTGCCTGTCTTTGAAGTCCAGGAGAAGCATCTAGAGCATTTTATCAAAAAGGGAAACTGTCACAGGCAACTCCCTCTTCAGAATGAGCTATAGATTTGATATTACCAAGACATTTCAGATAAATTAAAATTACTGTAGTATTTTATTCAGCTTCAGAAGTTATAGGGGACAAGTGCAACTCCAATCAATTTGTACAGCTACTTTTTCTTACCTTGTCTTACAGTTTTATAGCTTCTCTTTTAGCCCAAAGAAAAGGTCACAAAAATGAGTGGGACTGAACACCAGTGCAAAATTTCAAGTCACACAATAAAGTCAGATCTCAAAACTTCTCAAAAAGGAGGACAGAGGAACAGAGAAAAATTTCTCATCAGGAGAACAATGAACTTAAAATTGTCAAAAGTCTCAGAAAATAACAGTATTTTTTATCTGCCTTGGTGTACAAGGACATGCAAATAAAACCTTTGTCTTAATCCAAATAAACATCATGAAGTGAGAGAGAGCTTGAGAGCGATAAAGTGGTTCACAACACATCATTTGCCCATAGAGTGAGGCACACAAACAGGGCCTCCTAATTGTCAATCGTGTGTCCTATATTCCAGTGACACACTACCTCTCATGAACAGAATAATTAACGAGAAGAGGAGGCACATGATCAGATCCTACAGCTTTCTATTATTTAGGATGAATGGAAATAAAGGGAAACATTTACAAAACAGGCAACTGGAAACATCTTTTATGCAGAGACCTTCAGTGCTGGCAAAAGCGACTTTCCAAGGGAAAAAAGCATAAGAGAAACTTATTCTGGTGGTTTGAGTCATTAAATCCTCAGAGAATCTGTTGTAAGAGTTGCTGTGTTCCTTCCACCACATGAGACCAGTGTGAGTTATGCAGCCTGGTAGCAGGGAGCTGGCTGAAGAGGAAGAAGCCCTGAATTTCCACTTGTTGTGTGTGGGTATTAAACCTTCCGCAGTTCCTGATAGTCACATAAACAAGGCTAATCTTCAAACCAAATGACAGCCATTGTAAAAGTGCCTTCCTGTAAATGCTCAGCTTTGCTTTTTACTTAAAGACACACCTCACTGAACAATAGCTCAGCAGGTATGAACACAACTAAACAATGCATAGGCTCCCTGCAGTTTCAAGTTTACATCCTGCAGGCACTCTTGCAAGAGTGAATAACAAAGTATTTGGGTGGAATTCTGAAATTAGGAAACTACCAGAGAAAGGTAGATCTCGATGTCTACGATCACTGCTATTACCATCACTACAGCTATTCATAGCTAAGCTCTGTATAGCTACTGGTGATCTAGTTTAAATTGTTATTTCTCAATTTGAAAATGAGTAAATTTTTAAGAAGTCTCTAGTGTTGCCACACTATATCTGAGACCCCCGCTTGAGAAGATTCAAAAGGTGTACCAAAAGGAAATTATACTGTGCTCTACTGCACTTGAAGCATTTTGTACATTAGTGATTTCATCTCCTCTTTAGCTCCTGAAATTCATAATGCAGTCTTCAGAAGGGCACAGTTGAGCCCTCAGCACATCTCATGCTAAGATATCCCATTTGTATGTTAGTTTAATATTTTAAAACAGGTTTAACAGAATGGAAAAGACTAAATCAAGATGCCAGTGTTTATTCAAAAAGACTAATTCTTATGACTAATTATTAGTCGTCTTGGTGGAACATTTCTTGTTTAAGAGAAACATTAATACATCATCCATCAGGGTGTTTCAAATACAAACCTTTCCAGGTTATGAACACATGCCCAAGGATAGACCTCAAGTAGGCATAACTCTAAATAAGGGCAGAAGAAATAATTTATACTGAGGAAGAACTGGATTTTATACAAACTCCCAAAGGCTCCTCTTCCCCCAAGTCAGATTTATAATGCAGGGATGCAAAGCAACAGCCTGACTGCAGCTTGTGCTGGGACCATAGGTGAGTTTGAAGTTTGATACATAAATCCAGTAGCTTAATATAATTGTGAATTGAGCTTTTAAAAATACAGAAACATGGAATTTAGGACTTTAAACTGAATTTATCAGATCTATTTCTGTCAATGTCTCTGGGGAGCACAAAGGGGTTTTTTTAAGGGGAAGTGTTTTGGGTTTTTTTAAACTGTGCTTTGGTTAATAACTAAAATTTCTGGGTAAGATTCACTTGAATACAGAGAGATATATCTTAAATCCAAGACGAGCAACACAAGTCATGCCATTATCAAGATCTCTGGAAACCTCACCCCACAGGAACACTGTGAGCTGCCTGCCCAGCCCTTGGCCCATCCAGGCAGAAGGACAGGTCTGTACCTCTGCATTTTCCTGCCCTGTCCCCTTTCCCCTGCACTCTGTGTGTCACAGCTGGATACCAAGCAGCTTTCCCCACTTACAGCACAAAAGCTGTGCAGGCTGCAGGGACACAGCCACACACAGCCACATTGCTGGGGTGAGCATCTGAGCATCAGGGGGTCCCACAGTGTCCCCCCACTTGGTCCCACGTCCCCACAGGGAGCTGCCAGGGCAGGGCAGTGTCATACCAGGGAAGCTCTCAGCAGTTCCTTGGCAGGAGGAGGCTCTGGCCCTTTTAGTCATAGGCTCCCACACCCTTGGGCTTCATTGTGCACGTGCCATTCCTACCATGCATTAGAGTGATTCTTCAGATCTTACATAAAGGGTCAATGTCAGCCCTGGTTTTGGTGTGTGCACACACATTTGTGAATTATGCTGTTTATTTAGTCAGGTTAGCTGAAAAACATTGAGGTATTCACTTTGTGGTGTTGTTGCCAGAAGAAAGGAAGAACAAGATAAAAATAAAACGGCATTACTCAGCCACCTGATGACTTCTGTAAATATATTTTGAAGCTTTGTATAACACAGGTTACTAGGTATTTAATAAATCCAGTGGATTAGCACTGTAAGAAAGAAAGAAAAAAAATAAAAATCACACAACACTCCCCCACCCCCCCGAAAATAGCAGGCCAGCAAGGTATTCAATTTAATTTTCTATTATTTTTCCAGGTCACCCAAAACTTGATTTTTTTTTGAGAAGTCTTAAGCCTGTATTTGGTCCTGCAGCACAGATGGCACTGCTGCACTGCACTGAACTGGTTTTTCCCCAGACCAAGCCTTTCTTACAGGTAGGAGAAGCCCAAGCAGTGCTCTGGGTTTTACCATCCCAGCACGGTGGTTCAGGCAGTGCTCTGCTGGGATGGCACAGGCAGGGGCAGAAGTGCCATGAGCTCTGCTGAACAAAGGAGAGCACACTCTCCACACAGGCTGTGGCACGGCACAAAGAGGTGTTCATTTGTTTTACATGGGGGAGCTGTGATTACAGTCCCAGCCAGTGCTGAATACACAGGCTCCTGCTCTCTGCCCCTAAAGGGTGACCAACTGTTTTCAAGATTTCAAATAAGGGCTTTAAAGTGGACCCTGAATCCATCCTCTATCTGAAACAGCCTTTATACCTTATCTGGATAAAGTTTCAATTTTTAATGAGGGCAGGGCAGGAGGGTTTCCAGGCCTGTGAGTACGAGCTATGTGATGCAACATGCCAGACCTCTCAAAATACCTACAGAGGAGACATTTCATCACAATGTCAACATTAACTTTGTATTCCTTTGTGGTTTTCCTGGTAATTTCGATCTTAAAGATCCCTTTGAATTAGTTGAGAAAACAAAACTAAATCACAAACTTTCCCAGGAAATAAGTAACAGGGAAGGTTTTGCTATTTAGAGGTGTCTCATTCCTTTAAAGTCTATTATATTATATCCATTAAAACATACAGGAGATCTTCTCCCCTCTCCTCTGTAAAAATGTTTTGACTGCACTCTGGAAGTCAACAGACAGAGTAGAGCATTCCTTTGTTGGCACAGCCCTGAACAGTCAACTTCCCAGGTTTCTCCTCTGTGAGCCAGTATTTACAGGGTGCTCTTCTGAGAGGGGAATTTATGTTTGCTTATGGCCTTGCCACAAACGTAACTGATACCAAAAAGCACCAGACTATTTAAGATTATCTGCTCTGGTTCTAGAGGACAAAATTTATACCCAGATAATCTCATTTTTTTTTAGTAGTTTTGCATGAATTTGATATCTAAGTCCAAAGAAAGTAAACAGCAAATACAACATGACCCCAATATAACTGGACTACTTAAAGGGAGGAGGGAGTTGATTTAAATGTGTGTTGAAGAACAACAAAAATAACAGTAAAATTTGCTCCTAGTAAATGTTTTTAGAAACCTTTAAATGCTGATAGGAACACCTTCAGAAATATGAAAACATTTTATAATAAACCAGAAAAACTTAGTAAATAGTGAAATAGAACAATCCACCAGAAAGCTTTCCTTAGGGCTCAAAGCTACAAGTGCAGTGCAGCTGTAAGTTAAATTTGCAAATGCATTCAATCATGCAAATTTGACTGCTTTCTCTGGTACAACACACTGTACAGAATGAGGATTACAGATACAATTATGGATTACTTCACCACCCAACCAAAAGTATGATTCTCAAGGGAATTTTTTCCAATTAGAATTGCTGTGTTTTGGAAAGAGTTGTTTATAGGGAGAAAGAGTTCAGAACAAATGTCTGGTGCCCGTAAACAAAATATTTTTGATTCTACAAATAACAAGGCATTTTGGAAAGTTTAAAACTTCCCAACACGAACTGAACTCCCCACAGCAGTCGTACTTTGAGGCAGTGCTAGGGCGCACCATCATAAATCTGATTATCAGCTCGGGACGCTGGCAAGCAACTTAATTCAGCGTTAAGCCATTTTTAGGCGCTGGCCCGTGTGAAGAAACGGTTCAAGCAGAGGACCACAACCACCAGGATGGCCAAACCACCTTATCACCAAAACACACCGAGGGAATTAGGGCTGGCTGTTAAACCGAGCCTGCTGGAGAGGCAGGAACCGGCCTGGAAGCCGCCTGGTCCCGGGGGTGCCGCGGCCGAGCCCGCCCGGGGGCTGCGGGCAGGGGGAGCGGCCGGACGGGATACCCCCGGCGAGCGGGGAAAAGGAGGAGGAAGGGGAAACAAAAAAACAAGAAAAGAAAAAAAAGTAAAGAGAAGGAAAAAAAAAAGAGAGAGAGAAAAAAGAAAGTAAAAAAAAAAAAAGAAAAAAGTTTGCTGCGTTTCCGCGTGAGGAGCCGCGGCTGCCCCGCGCCTCCCGCGGCCCCCGGGGCAAAGGTGGCCCGGGCAGCCCCTCCCCGCCCCGCACTCACTCTGTACGTGTTCTCCGTCAGCTTGTTCACCTCCTCGGGGTCCCGGGACATGGTGCCGGCGGGGAGACCTCTGTCCTGCGGAGCGCCCCGTCCCCAGCGCAGCGCAGCCTCGCGTTCCGGACACCAAGTGTCAGAAACTTGCGGAACCAGCCGGGCAGCGCCGCCGGGGCGGGCCCTGCGCCGCCGCTCCCGACGCGGCAGGACTGGCTCGGCGGGCGGGGAGGGCCGGGCCGGGCCGGGCTCGCATCGCCGCACTCGGCTCGGCGGGCACGGCTCGGCACGGCTCGGCACGGCCGGGCGGGGCGGGCGGAGCGCTCGGACCGCCCCTACCTGAGCCGCCGCCACCGCCCGCCCCGAGCGCCGCCTCCATCCTCATCCTCATCCTCATCCTCCTCCGCCGTGCCCCTGCCCCGCTGCCAAAGCCCGACCCGGGCCGTGTGGAAGGAAACCCTCTCAGGAGGCAGCTCCGCTCCAAGTGCCCCGCGAAGCCGGAGGTAAACTTTTCCTCCCAGCAATTCAGTGAGGGTTCTGTAGGAATTAGTTAGTCCGGATGAATTAGCATAGCCCCGGTGATGGTAGTGCGGTGAGGGGTGATCCCCCTGCTTCCTTCCATAGCAGCCCTCATGAGGGAGAGCAGAGTGGGGAGACCCCCGTTCCTGAGACCCCCTCAGGAATGGGCACAAATATTTTTCCCCCGAGTCCTGGTCTAGTGCACTGCCCGAGCTTCCTGCTCCACGCTGAAGTTTTCTATTTGTTTTAAATACACACCCTATAAAACACTGCCCTCAGTCATCTCTCCTTTGTGAACTGACTTCAAGTCCTTCATGGAGAGGGGTGGTGAGGAAGGCTGCGGGAAGCTGTAAATTTTTGTGGACCATAAATTGTCCAGATTGTGAGATTAAGGTATGCCAGTTGGAATATCTTTCTGTTAAAATAATACAGGCACTGTCTTGAAGGGCTTTGTGGGAATTTCATAACCTTGGGTATTTAAAACTAGGTTATGTAGTATCAGGTATCAAGTGTGTGAGGTGTAATTGCCCTCCTCACATGCTGGCTCCCCTTGTCTTGGTCGCTGTCTTTCCCTCTGTTTCCCTCACTTTATCACAGCAATAAAAAACTGGACTTGGATCAGAATCCTAGATATTGGACTCTGATAAGGGAGGAAGCTGTTACAGAGTTTTGAGAGCTGCAAAAATGTTTTTGAGCACATGGAGGTGCCTTTAGAATTACAATTACAATTTACCATCTGGGGCGGTAGGTGTTCTCTTGAATGCAGCTAAAATGCTGGGCAGGAAGGGGGTTTCAGGAGACTTCACACTCCCAGCTGAGGTCTTTACAGACTTCTGGTATGTATGGTGTTAATTGCTTTTCAGTTTAATTTATAATGTTATCCTATGGCCATAATGGATTGGTTTGGGCCCAAGTCTACAACTGATGTTCCCTGTAAGCCCTGTTTGCTTGTACAAACAGTCCTGTCAAATGTGATGTGGCTGCTTGCCTGAGCATGGCAGGAAGAGTCACACTGTTTATGCCCAAGTCTTTTGTCTGCAGAGTTTATTACAGCTCTGGAAACAGACTGGGTGCTACCAACTTTTGTGTTACCATATGCCAGTGCCTGAAAAGGATGTTGCTCCCTAATAGGCTGGTGTTCAAATTTCAGGGAGCAGGTACCCAAAGGGAGATGCAGAAAAGGACTTTTCCTTCCCTGATTTCTGCTAAAGGAGCTGGGAGTGTCGTGTATAGCAGGGAGTGTTTTATTCCTGTTAGGGGCACAGCATTTCTCTTTCCTCTGAGTGCTGTGCAGCTCTGGGAGCTCACCCAGGATTCAGGGTGTTTGTTTCCAGTTGGCTTGCTAAGTTCAGTCACAGTAGATTACAATGTGAGTGTAAATGGAGTATGCATATCAGACAGAAACAATATGGATAATTTATATAGGCAGAAGTGTTTAAGTTGTTACACTTAACACATTGTAGGAATTCTCAGCATTTCAAAATATACATCTGTAAAGGTCTTTCTTTTTACCTTGTTAAGCAGATGTAAATATTTTAAAGTTCTACTGAATTTCCTACTTCTGTGTATGACCTTTGGCCTTTGGTATGCTCTTTGGTATTTGTTTCTGTAGTCTTTCTGTGGATACATTTTTTTAGAGTTTTTAGGTAATCTTTTTTGTGTGTTTTTAGAGCTGTTCGTTATTTTTAAAATAAGGAAAATAAAGATGGAAATAAATAATATGGTATTATACCAGTTGTAAAGCTATGGAGAAAAGAAACTTAAAAAAAACAGTCTTTAATACCTAAGTGTGAAATGAAGCTAGCGGGGCAGAATCCTTAATTTGGGGTAATGATTACATCTATTATTTAATCTATCTCCAGATTAAAATAAAAATAACCATAAATAGTTCAGATATTTAACTTTACTCTGTGACTGCAAAACTTGAAACTTGACAGCCAAATCCAATTCTTTGAGTATCCAGGTCTTTGCTATTTATCATAAATTTTCAAATTCTCAAGGAGAAGATTCTGCTTGAGCTTGTAATTCAAATGCAAAGGCTTTTTTCTCTTTATAGGGGATTTTTATCTTACATTGTGTAAAGATTAGTGTTGTGTTACTGACTTAGCTGGAGTCAACCCTGATGTGTGCAATCAAGAGGAATTTGGAATGGTTGAATGAGGTTTCATTTTTACAAGTTGCTTAAGGATGCTCTTGCATTTAAACATGAGTGCAGCAGTCTGCTAGTAACACTTTGGTGTGATCAGGACAGAATGTTTAATAGCTTGCAAAGCTGAAACTTTAATGAATACTTCTTCATGCTCCATTGCCTACATACTCCTGTAGGCATTTGTAATAAACATACTATTGTGAGATGTATTGTTTTATGTAGACTTTTCTGGTTTATCTATTTACCAATTACACTGAAGTTTGGGTGTTTGAGTTCTCAGGTTTTGCATTTTGGTATTGTTTCTTAGGGATTCTGAAGAGCACTTGGTCTCTTTGCTCTGGAGAAGGGTTCAGAGCAGGAGTCTAGTTCTGATCACCAATCACATCTGCTCTCTCAACTGATTGGAATTAAAATTAATCTGATTACCTTTTTCTTGATGTTTACTTTTAACAGATATGGATTTGTTGTCCAGAAGAGATGAAGAAGGAAATAATTTTTCTTTGGTGGTGAATCCATCCTGTGGTATAACTGCATTTGTACTTTGTCTCAAGCAAAAACTGCACCTGAAGAATAGTTCAGGGAACTTGCCAGGTTAGTAGCTTAGCTGGTCCAGTCCTCATCAGAGAAGGGCTAAATTCAGCATTAGGTTGCTCAGGGCTTCATCCAGTTGAATTTTGAAGGAGAAGTTGAGGGACAGAACTGAAAGTTTTATTTGAAAGAGCGTGTAACTTGTCAAGTAAAGAAAATCCTCCACAGTTTTATAGGAGACAGTGTTGAACATTTTGTGTTGGTCTATGTCACCTTCCAGCTGAGCTGCCTGTGCTCAACAGGATCCTCTGGCTTGTAAGGAGACCTCTGACTGTAATGTTGCCCATTGAGAAAACAAAACTCCTTCCTCACTACCTGCCATTCTGCCTCACTTTACACTTCCCTGATGTTAAACTGAAATGTTTGAAGGACTGTAATTATATAATATTTATAATTATAATTTATTATTATAGCTGTATAATTCCAACAGTTACCCGTGATGCTGGCTGTTTGCAAGTGCTGGCTTGGATTTCAGCTGTCCTGGTGTCCCCCTTGCAGTGGATAAGGTGCTCCTGAGCAGGGGCAGCCAGGCATGGGCTGGCCTGGGGCTGAGGCTGCCAGCACCTGAACCTGCCTTTCTGCAGCTGCTGCTGGGAAGTGCCTCTCTGGGCCCCAGTCCAGCAGCTCGTTCCACGTTGGCCAAAGGCAGAATCACACAGATTTAGCTAAACTGCCGTTGAGGGACTCACTCAAAATAAGTGCTTATATTTATTCCCTCCAGAAGGCCAGCTCTCCCTTGTAGGGTTTAAGCTTTGGAACATGAATAGCCACAATAAAAATTTCCCCATGTGTTGCCAGCCCTTTATAACAGATTGTAATGAGAAAAGAGTGTTGTTGATGCATCTTTTGAAAATGTACATGCTCAGAAATATTCCCTTGAGTAAACACATGTGTTTCTTTAAAAGCAGTAATATTTTGATGTACAGTCATTTTCTGCATGTGTCCTGTTTGCATGTCAAATATGTCAGAGACATATTCAAACATTCTTTGGGAAGGATTTAAGCTTGCTCTGAAAACCTATTAATATCAGCTCATCATTAGATCTTTAACATGTGTTTTAAGTAACTTAGTAGCACTGTAACTAATTACACAAATTGTGGCTAAGCAGTAATCACAAGTGCATGATCCAGCCAGCTGTGGCCTATTTCATTCCCCGTGGTCATTAGCAGATGTTTAACTTGATTAAGGGAAAAAATTGTACACAGCATGTTATTTGATGATTTTAAACTACATTGAGAGTCAGAATATAATTTTCTGAACATGAAATTAGCGGGACTCTACAAGCTCTCTTTTCTGATTGATGGATATTTTTTGCCCTCTGTTGACTCTTATAAGGAATTTTTCAAGTATTTTAATCCCCTTGAAACTGACAATGCAAATGCACACTGAAACTTACACAAAGTGTCTTTGAAAGAATTATACAAAACTTTCCAGTGGTTACTGACCCTTTCAGTCTGATTCAGCTCTGGATCATTTAAAGGATTGACTCCATTTTAAAATTGATGCAAGCAAGCACAAAATCATTTTGTTCCCTGCTGTTCATTGTCCTGGGCTGGTTTCAAAGCAAATGAGCTGTAACTCAGACTCACAGGTCAATAAGATACTGAGCTCTCTGGTCAAGGAGGACACTTAATCAAATGCTTAATTTAAACATGTAATTAATTGACTGTACTTTGGGGGGTTGAATCAAGGAAGTGCAAGATGCCTTTTATTAACTCTTCTTTCTCCAGGCTAAAAATTAGATTATGTTTTTGTCTTGAAGATGAAGGCTTTGGATGCTTCTGTTTTGTGTCTCAATAGTCTCATGTTGCAAATTATCTTGGCAGTATTAGAAGATGAACTATAATCTGATTTCATCACTGTGGTTTATTTTGTTTTTGAGACCAAAAAGAACATATGGTATGGAAGAAAGTGTTTTTTAAGAGGTTTCTTTCATAAGGTTGCCTAGGACTCGGACAAAATTTAGCATTCAAGGGAATTTAATAGGCAGTCCTGCTAGCTATGATGATAATTTTCTGCTGCTAGCTGAAATATTTAATTCAAAGCTGTTACACTCACACATTTTGTGACTGCTCATTTCCTGCTGAGAGTAGCTGTGCCTTAATTCACGTGCTGTGCCCACTAGATGGCAAGCGAGCTATGCACCATGGAGGGAAAGAAATACACATTATCTGTAGGCATAATGTGTATTTTTTCAAGTGCTTTATAATGAAACAAGATAGATATTAGTGGTAAGCGAATGAAACAGCCTTTATATTGCTCAGACACAGCCTTGGAATTTTTTCTCAAGAGTGTAAGCGCAGTTAGTATGTTCATGCTATTGAAATCTAAATATGCCTCGGGATTTGTAACTTTATTTTGGAAGCCAGCCCTAGCAGTGAGCCAACATCCTGATGAAACTCCTGTTATAAACTTCTAATCCATTTAGATGGCAGGGGTTTATGAGGTGAGTCATGCTGAAAACACATTATTTTAAATACCTACATGTTTGTTATTCTCCCTTTTGTAATTTGTCAGCTGGGGATTAACTAACAACAGGTGTGCACTGTCCCAAATGGATAAACGGGTTTTGCCTGGGGCTGGGTGTAGAGTTGTGCAGCTAAACAGAGATCTACTCCTTGCTGGTCTTAATGTCAATGTATTAGAACCAGAGTAGGAATTTTCAGTGTTTGTTATGGGGTAGAACATAAAGACACCTCAATTGTGATGCTGGGAACAAAATGTGCACCAGGTGTAAAGCAGTGCTGCTGTGAGAATTCTCAGAGAATTTTGGTGCTGTTCTTATCTCTTCCTTTTCACAGTAAGGAAAAGAAAGACCAAGTACATCATATTGGTAATTTGATTGTACTTAAAATTGGCAAAACTCCTAGAACTGCATTTCTATATTGCAAAGAAATTTGTAGCTCATTAACACCTCTCTTTCATGCAGCCTTACTGTCATGGAGAATTACTAGAAAGGTGGTCAGGATAGATTGTATTACTAATAAACTGTTACAAAATACAATTACCTTCTTCCTGTATTGCCATTTAATTGAACATTTTTTAGAAGTGCTACTGATACCAAAAAAGCAGTCCATATCTATTTGTTGGTAATAAAAATATGATTCCAAACGCGTGGATGGATATTCTTGGGTTGAGCCATACTGAAGTTTCTCTGTATGGACATGTTACAAGCCTGCCTTCTCCTCTTATGTTCAGTTGCTGTTCCAGGAATGGAGCACTGCTGTGCCTGCCCACTCCTTGTCTCCAGACACCCACTGGCCACTGACAACACTCACAATACTTTCCAGAAAATGCAGGGGCACTGATGGTTGATCTGAGCAGCACAGATCTTGGAGCAGCCCGTGGTGGGTATTTATAATCCTGCCTGTGCAGCCTGGCAGTGTGTCCTGAGGGTGTCTGCCCGGCAGACCCAAAGCAGCTGCTGTCAGTCACTGTCCCCACCCCTGGCTCGAAAAAACACCTGAGGAAGGAGGTGTTTGGGGGCTGTGACTGTTCTGCAGAGATGGGAAGATGATGATTAGATTAGATTGGCAAAAGGCAGTCTTGGAGGTTTGGATGAAAAGGATGATTGATTAATCACAGGTTGTCTGAAAGGTGATGGCTCTAGGGTCAAAATACCTCACTTCCAGACCCATTGAGATTGGGAAAATAACATGTTTAGGGGAGTTAGAGTGATTACGAGTGGTTCTCAGCTCCTGGTTAACTAGCTTCATTGAAGTCAGCTCAGTTCCTACGAATTTCCTGAAAGTTTGGCTTGCCATTCCTCATTTCTGCTCAGCTTTCTCATTTGAAAATCAAATGTATGGGCTGTATCACAAGGAGTGGTCCCTAGCCTCAGGGCAAGGAGAAGTGGGATGGCTCAAATCCACCCGGTTCTGGGCGGGTTTGCTCCGGGACTTCCTGGCTGCATCCCCGCCTTGGTTTGGGTCGCTGCTGGGCACCACCCGTGGGTTGCAAACCCTAAACCATTGCTTTATTTCGTGTTTTTCTGTTCAAAGTGTCTGAGCTAAGCCGAGGGCTGTGCTGCAGCTGGCCTGAGAAGCATTTGCAGGGAATGGGAGTGCGGGGAGCGCTGCGTGCCCTGGGGCTGGGCAGGAGCAGAGGGAGGATCGGGCTGGGCAGGGTTACAGCAGAAGCTGCTGGGCTGGGGGCGATGGACGCGTCTGGCCTCTAAGGTGGGTCCTTGCCATGAACTTTCCTGGGGGTGCAGCTCCACTTTCTGCTGAAAGGTAAGGTGGCAGCAAAGGGGATCCTGCGTGCGGAGTGGCAGGGTTATGTTGGTGATGGAGAGCCCTGGGACCTCAGGAGCTGGTTTGTCATCCTTACCTGAGTGTGAGGAGAAGGAGGCACTTGACTTCTGACAACAGAGCCCTGGGCACTGCCTTCCCATAGGGCTCTAGGGCAAAACCCTTCCATATTATTGAGCCAGTGAATTGCTAGAGTTACAGGTAATTTACTGGGTAAGAATTGTTTGGGTTGTGATTCAATACAGACATCGCAGCTGCTCAGTTGTTTGGCTTCTGAGGAAAAAGCATTTTATTGTTTCTTTTGTCCTTTTCACAAAAGGGCTATAGTTTCAGCTGTTTCTGGGGATATTTTGAAACTAACTGTTCTGGCACCAGAGAATCCAATTTCTGGATACAGGAGAAAATCAAGTTGCTTCTATGCTGCATATTACTGCTGGTCCACCCTAGAATTCACTCAATTAGATACCAAGAATTTAATTAATTTCAGGGTTTCTAGATGTGTTCTAAATATGTTAAATTTTGAAGCTCTTGTTCATATAGAAAGCCTGTATGTTACTGCTGCTCCAAACTAGGAGAAAAGGGATGCAGTGGACCTTCTTTTGACCATGAGTTTCATGTCTTTGTCTTAAATTTAGGACAAAATTTTGGTTGAACTAGAATTGATGGGAGCTTTTTATTTAATTTAGAAAAGCCCAGCTTTCTTTTTTATGCTCTTGATTTTTTTGTTAAACTTCAAGTAATGTGATTTTTTATAGAGAAAGCAGTTACTCAGAAAACTCTTACACTGTCAGGATTTGTGAAACAATTTGATAATACTTCCTCCCCCTTTGACTCCTAAAATACTGGGAGCTGCTTGTTGTACATGCCACAATTTTATTACCTGCTCTTCATCAGTCAGTTGGTTGTGCTGTGTAGATGTGTTTTGTTATTATCACGGAATACATGTACTTGCAGCTAAACATTACATAACGTTTCATATCTCTACCCACATTTGTTACTCATGTAACCCTACTTAGCAGCTAAAAGTAAATCAAAAGGTCAGTAAGGAAAAAACCCTCTCAATTTCCCTCTTACAATAGAGAGGAGGGTCTAAGTTGCCAAATTCAGATATTAGTTTAGTTATGAAATTTTCAGAAGATAGGGGATTTGGCACTGGTTTTATATTTTTAAATGTGAAAAGTCATTAGAATTACCTGGTTCTGCTTTTGGATGTTCTGTATATAGTATTCACAGACTGAGACACAAGGCTGAACTAAAAGTATTACCATAGATAGTAATGAATTAAAGAGAAGGACAATTATGATTGTCTCATTTTTTGGAATATCCAGAAAAGATGTAATATTGTACAGTGAGTTTATTCTAGATCAGTATCCCAAGTCCCCTTCCTCCCCCAGCTGACAGAACAGATGGTTCATCTCTCTTCTACAGTTTCTGCATCCTTCAAAATCCCACTGTGAGGAGCTGGGGACAGGTCTTTCTTTAAGAAGTCCTCTCCCTCTAGTGCATTTCAATTCTTAATTCCATGGCTAACTCTTCAAATAACACTTCAAGTATCACCCTGTTATGCTGATTTTTCTGGAAATTACTAAGGACTGAGATGGTGTGTAGAATTAATACTGCTGATGAAGATATCAATACAAGTAGTACTTCAGCAGGATAGGAGAAATGTAAAGGGTGAATGTCTACAACCTTTTCCCCAAACTTTTTTTATATAATGCTTCGGTCTTTGAGACTGTGAGAGCTGTGGGCAGTGTAAACAGTTTAGGTCTGTTTATACCCATGAGTGGCACTTCAGGCAAAAAAGGATTTGCAAATTATACAGGTGAGATAAGAGCTGTGACAGTGTCATGATAACAGCATTACCAGCACTGCTGAGGGGAAGGCTGAAATCTTGGGTCTATTATAAGTGACTCTGTATTCATAGTCGAATAATGCCTATAAAAAGAATGAAAACATCCTTGACAGTCAAGGACCAAAATCTGCACTCATGAGAAACAGGAAGGTGAAAGATAGGCAGAGCTGCAGCAAATGGACAAGGAGATCTTGAACCTCCATGATGCAAAAATGAAATCAGTTACTGCAATAACTGCAGGCAAGGGGGGTGGGCAGGTTGTGCAGAAAGACAGTAAATTTCTTACGATTTTCTTTCATTGTTGGGAACTTTCCATGACTTCCAGAGAACTATGGCAATTACGTAGCACAGGGTGTCAGGAATGACATCAAAATGACCAAGTCAAGTGGGCTGTGTGACTGGGAATTTAAACCCATGCATTACTTACATTGATGGATAACTCTTCAGAGGAATGAGCATTTTGTTATGGTGATTCACCAGCTAGCAGCTGGATGCTTTTCCCAAAATATTCAGAAATATTCATCTTGCTGAGTGCAGCCAACAGTTTGTGCTGTTTGGGTAATATTAATGAATTTATGTAAAAGTGTGTTATGTTTTGTTAGTTCTTAGTTTCTAGACAATGTGGGCCAAAGCCACATCCTTTTTTTAACAGCATAAAGTAGTTGAAAAGGCAGAGAGTAGCTAGGTAGGAATCCCACTTACACAGGAGGAGTCCCTTGGTAACAGACAACCACCACAGCAGCTCGATTTCAACTTTTCTCCAGTGCCAAATCAGTTGAAATTTCTGAGCAAAACAAGAGTTGGAAATTGGTTTTTGCTTCTGAGTTACTCCCAGCTGTCAACAGTCCACCAAGAAGGTGGGTAGCAGCATATGAATTAGGGCAGTGCTGCAGCTTGAATTCTGTTTGATGTTCGTGCTGCTCTGACTCAGTGTGATGTGGATTTCAGCACAGCTGAGGTGGAGTTTGAGGCCTGAGGATGGAACTCCCTGGCTGCCACCCACCTGTAGCAGCAGCTACAGCTGGAATCAGGTACAAATCAAATTCAGACCTTCTTCATTGCCAATTTTGTGTCAGTCTCTTACTCTATTTCGTTAATTTCCAATTTGTCCTGCCCCACCTATGGGTACTATTTGCCAATACAATAAAAAGAAAATACTGTGTAAAGCAAAGCACATACACACAAAGTAACAGAAGTCCTGTTTCCCATTTTCAGATCTCTAACATAATGTTCCTTTTCTCCTTGCCTTTCTTGCTCATTTTATGACTCTTTCCCATCTCAGTTTCTCTCTGCAGTCATTGATTACTGATGTAATATTTCCCATATCAAATTCAGAGCTATAAAAATAGGCTACAGTGCAGAAAATATTTTAGACAGAGGCTGGTTTAGTTGAGTTAGTGAGGTTATGTGTTGGAGAATAGTGACACATTCATTTATTTATCTGCAGGGAATTGTTAGTGAAGTTTCTTGTTTATGCCCTCTCAGTCTCTCTACTGATTCATTCTCACCTGTTTTGTGAGACTGCCGTGACCGTGTAGAAATGTAATGTGACCTAAGCAGCTCAAATTCATTAGAACATGAGGATCATGAAGCAAGAGGTCTAGCAGAGACATTTTAAATGAGGATGTAATATAGGTAGCTTTTTACTTCTAAGAAAGTGTGAAAGTGTGAGTTACATTTTCATTAAGTTAAGGCAATGAGGTCTTCAGCATGATTGGTGTACCTGCTGTACAGACAGCACTGTGAAATAAGCCAGAGGCAGCATTCTTCCCACTGCTTCCTCCTGCTTTTATTGATTTAAGTGAGGCTCTGGGGTATCTGATCCTATCCTGATGCCTGAAGATTTATTCATATAACTCCCCATGCATCAGCATGATATTATACCACTCATTCTCTGGAGAAAATAATTAAGTGAATTACTAACGCATAAAATGCTCAAGTTAAAATGCTTAAATATTCCATTTGATGCAGTTATATATAGCTTAATGTAATAAGTGCAGTATCCTCTTAGAGTGCCATGGCTTTAATCTCCATTAAATAGAATATTAATTACCAGTTGATTCCAATTTTGTCAAGGTTGCTTTGTTGTTGTATTCTTCAACAAGACCAGAAGGTGAAAAAGGACTAACCTGTATATAAATTAAAAGTAATCAACAGAGGTCAGAGCAATAGTGTCATTACTTGGGGGTTGCAGTTATAAATACTTTGCTATCACAGAGTTTTTAAAATGAGACAGAAACTTGATCTGTTGACTGACTTGTAAGAGAAGTTGTTTGTGGGGATGGCAGGGTAGTTCATCCTATGTGCAGGTATTGCAAAGAAAGGGAGAGTAACCAAACACAACCAGTGGTGGAATTCAGCCTTTCACTGAAGGAACTGGTGTGAAAATGCAATTCCAGAGCAGCTGCATGGAACACTCAGCAATGAGCGGATGCACATGAAGTTCCCAGTATCCTGCTCAAAAAGCCATCAAATAGCTTCCAACTGTGTGTAAGCTGCTGAGAGCTGCAACAGTTAATTCTTTTTCTGATTACCTTTTTTTTTTTTTGCTTTGTCTGTTAGAAAGCCTAATCCATTGACATTGAACATGAAAGATTGTTTAATTTTTTGGGAAAAAAATTTTTAGTCCTAAAGGTGCTTAGATTTCATTTATAGTAAAACAAAATGTATGGGTTTCTCTATATTGCTTAAAAGAAAACAAAAATCTGTAATATTTTGCAGCATTTTATATTATTTACATCAAATGTTTTCTTCTGCAGATACAGTTTTGTTTGCCTGGGAAATAGAGCTAGTAGTCCCAGATTTTAAGCATGTTTTATTTTTTTCAAGTGTTTGCCTTTTTGTCTTGTTTCACTATGGAAACAAGCATTTTAGCCCAACAAATTCATAGTGAAAATACAGCTGAAATTCGCCTTTTTTTGCAAACCATATAAATATGTGTTTGTGTATTCTGGTTGTATTGAAACCAGTCCCCTCTGAACACAAAATCCACTTCAAGGGCCAGATCCTAATAAGGATTCATCCATCTTCATGATTCCTGCTCTATCCCTTTCCCTTGATACAGCTGTTATATAAATGTCAGTGTATTGTGCTGGAAATTGAACACTGGCAGTGGAGGAGAGGCACATGAAGAGGAGGAGGAAGAATTGTTCCAGCAGAGTGCTCTGCGTGTGTGTTTGGGTGGTGCTGGTGCCCACTTCATTCGCTGCATCCTTTCAGCACCAAGAGTTCAGCTCAGTGCTGGCTAATTCCAGGAACTGAAACTGTATCTAAATGCAAATCTCATCCTTTGGAACCACTTTCCTTTGGGTCCTGGTAAGAAAATTCAGTTTATGCTCGCTCTGTTTCTGTGTGTTGTTAGCTGGGAGCTCACCCACCTATAGCCCATCAATGCCTGGGCACTTACTCCAGCATCTCAGATTTTTATGCTTTGGCTCAGAGTGCAAAATGAAAATTAGATTAAGCTCTGCTCTTGTTGATTCACACTTCCACTTTACCTGCTCTCCATGTAACAGAGGTTTTGATCAGGATCTGTGTTACAGCAGTTTTACAGCCCCCCTCAGTTTAGCAGTTCTGCACCAAGTACAAGGAACTATGAAGTTTGGTTCATCTTTCAAGTAGCTTTGGCATCATTCTGCCTGTCCCCCTCCCTGATATTTTTCTCACTTTGATGCTAATGAGGGGCCAGAGAATCCAAAAGCTAATTAACATTTCTGGTCATAGATGTGCAAACGTAAGAAGAAAATTGATCTGCCAATGTTGATCTAAAGTGTAGAAAGTAGCGATGCATTGCCAAGGTACCTTTCATCTGAATAAAAAGGAGGACTTTTTTCAGGAGCTGCTGCTGCTTTTTCCTGCACTATTTCTCATCAGCATATTAAACCTCTTCTTCACAGGCTTTACTCAGCTGTTGCTGAACAACATTCTAGGTTGTGTAAATTCATGGGAGTGTGGTTTGGGGAAAAGTTGGCAAAATGAAGCTGTAAATTGTTGGGAAGTGTTTAAATTGAGAACAGTGTTGCAAGTTTCCCATGGAGATTTAAGTCTGATTAACTTAACAGAACTGAAATATATTTTTCAATTTATATTCAAATAATGTTCGTTGTTATTTTCTTTAATATGGAGTTTTAAGATCTCCAAGGGGAACATTTCTCCACAGATAGCTGTCTTCTTTACAATAAACCCTAGTGTTGCCATTGACCTTGAGTATTTTCAAGAGAGAAGAGGAGGCAAATAAGTGTAATTTCAGCCCTTGTTTATCAGTCATCTCTGAATGTGCCAAATGTCACAGCTGCCACTGACTTTGAGGAACCCCTTTATTGGTATGGAATCCAGATATAACATTTATTTTGATGGTATTAGAAAATGACAGTTAATGTGTTTCAGTTATTCAGGAATATAATGTAATAGTATAAAAATTATTCTAGGGTGAGTAAATTTAGCTGTAGTGTAGGTTCTCCTGTCTAGAATGCTGATCTTAAAACTTTCCAGGGACTCAACTTTGGGGTACTTCAAGTGGCAGTTCTTGTGGTCAGAAATGTGTTCCTACCAATGAAAATTACTTCATAGAATCATAGAATATCCTGAGTTGGAAGGGGCCCACCAGGATTATCAAAGTCCAACATTTTTGGAAGAATGTATGGAGCTGTTTTTGTAATTCTTACTGGAAGAAAACCAGCAGGATTTAGGAGATGGCACTTTGGAAGGATTAGTAGCTCATTCAAAGTTGTTAAAGGAAATTGGAGCAACTAAAGCAAGGGGAAAGTCAGGGCAGTCATGGGAACTTAAAGAACAAGTCCTGTGACTGGGAAGGACTAGAAAGAAGTCAAATATTGGAGTTATTTGAGGCTTTGTACACTGACTGATCATTATTATATTATCTGCCTGGGGTAATGGTGAAAAGCAGGGTGTCAATACATAGTAATGCCATAAATTTATATAAATTAGGCAATTTTAGAAAAGACTACTAAGAGCTCTAGGAGAATGTAATAGAACTTGGTAATAAGATGTCAGATTAAATTCAATTTAGATAAGTGCATGGGAATTAAAGTATAAATCACTTCAGTGTGTGCAGTTCTAAATCAGTCCTTAAGAAAATGGCTTGATATTATATTGGAATATTTGAAAAACACTACTTTGATTATGTAAGTAAAGATTATAGTAAAAAGTGTGATAAAGGCATAGATATTTTAAAATGGTATAGGCTCTTTTATTGCACTTCTTTATTCCTGATCATTGATTATAATGGTTCTATAAAGTGTTCCAACTGCATGAGGTTGTGCCAGATTCCAGTGGCTTGGTAAAATTCACAGTGGTGGTGCTGGTATCTGGCTTGTAGATTTAAAACTAGAGGTTTAGATAGTAATGTAAATTTCTTTTTTTCCCCCCAAAAAAGAAGGTTCTTGTATTTTTTAAGTTCTGCGTTTCTTTCTGAAGAATTTCTTTTAAGTTCTTTTAGGTTTCTTTCTGAAGAGTTTCTTTTAAGTTCTTTTAGGTTTCTTTCTGAAGAGTGGGTTTTTGAGTTGCATTGAATCTAATTGAGCATGGGAGGTTATTTCCACAAAGGTGTGCAAGACCCAAAGTGTCAAATTCCATGAGCAGGGTGTAGCCTTACAGATAAATGGTAATCCTGTGAGCATCGTTTTTCACTTTCCATAATGAAATGATGGCTGAATTAATCTCTCTGAGTGTTTAAAAATAACAGCCCTAAACAGAAAGCTAGTCTGGGAAATCTGATGAAAATCAGCATTTTCTAGCATGTTTAATTCTGCTGTTTTCCTGAAAGCACTGGAAACTCTGGTTGAGATGGTGAGAGCAGGATTATCACCTGCAAGACTGAGACCTGTGTGTTTGAATAATGAAAATTCTGATGAAAACTGCTCATTGTGGCTGCAATCTGCAGTAAAACCACTTATGACTAAATAATTGCAGATTTGACCATAAGTATTTTCTGAATTCTCTACTAATCTATAGAGGAGCTGATTGCATGGTGAATTCTTGCTGACACTTTCTCCATTATTTTATCAATCCCTGCCCGCTGTGTAGAAGTCTTGAAGAGAACTTGTGCTCTCTGTAACTTTGCAGCAGTCCTCGTGTTGTCCTTGTAGTTCTTGTTCAGTGTGAAATATTCCCTTTCAGAATTAGTTTATAATTGAGCTCCTGTAAGATCACTCACCTTGTCACCTGTTAATATGAGAAGTTCTGTATTATAGAGAGAGGACATTGATCACTTTATTTCTGTGTTAATAATAACAACTACTGTCAAATTATCATGGATAAAGGATGTCTCTTTTTTTTCTTTTTTTTTTCATTACTGGCAAGAGAAGTGTGCTTAGTCACTGCAGTTAATTTTGGTTATGGTTCCAGAGTCTTATAGTGAGTAATTTCAGTCTCTATTTTTGGTTGTCTCTGGAGATTTAAAAAAATTTGGAACAGTTTTTAAAGCAAGGTTTTGATGTCATCGTAAATGACATTGGTTGCCTTTTTCCACATAATTTTGATGAAATCCTTTGCTTTTGTACTTTGTTTCACCAGTACAGCTAAATCTGTCATTCACTCCCAAATAATCCAAGCCCAACTTTCTTTGCAGCTCAGAGGATTAATATAGACTGCTCAGTGTTACATGTTTTAATACTATCTGGGGAAAAAAAAACGTTTCCTCACTATCTGTTTCCAGAAGCATTAAAATGTTTTACAATTTCAGTTCTTATACTTTGTCTTCGATAGCTCTGTTGTAAAACTGTGGAAGCAATAAATCCTTTCTATCTTTAATTGAATCCTTTGATATCACTCTTCAGGGCAGCCTGGGCTTTGCAGTTATTTGCACATATTCAGTAGGAAAGTCTGTTCTTGTAGCTTTTATTCCTTGTCCTTCAACATTGTTGAATCTCATGGCCACAGATGTTTTTCATCTTGTGTGGTTCCTGTTTGTGCCCTTTCTCTTTGCTGCACAGAACTCATGTTAGTTAGCTCCTTTTTTCCTTTAGACTCCTTGAAAATAATACTGGGGCTGTTCAAACCAATTCAGTTCCTGTCCTTGCCAGCTCTAGCATTTAGGCCTAGCTCTGTGCAAATGAAACCAGCTTCAGTGCTGGTGGCCAGAGCCCTGCCCTGGCTCCTGCTCTGGCTCTGCAGCCCCAGGTGGGGCTGGGCAGGGAGGAATGAGCTCCCAGGAGGCTGCAGAAGGAGCAGAGCCTGGTGCAGAGCTCTGCCAGGGGCTGCACCTTCCTCTGTGCAATGTGCTGCTTCCACTCTTGGTCCTCCACACTCACAGGCTGGCTGTGGGTCAAGGAATTGGGTTTTTTTTTCCCCAGGTTCAGACAGATTCAGAGCTGTTCTGTAGGGAAATATTGCCAGTTCAGCATCTAGAAAAAAAAATGTGTGTTTTTCTGAGTTTCTTAGGAAAACCTTATTTTTTAGAGGTAAGAATAGTTCAACTTTTGTACCCAAAATGTGTTTGCAAATGGTAACAGTTGTCTGAAACATTAGGCTTAAGAAGTTACTCTTTTGTGTTGTTTCTTTTTTGAAAAATGAAGTTAGGGCTGCTATGCAAAATATGGCATGTGCATATATCCTGCTTTGGAGACTTTATAACACTACTGTGTAGGCAGGAAAGGGATTTCTTTCCCTTTGCAGTCTCTTTTAGTTTGATTTTTTAGGTAGCAGAGAAATGTAGCTCAATTCCTAACCAAAACACTCTGTTGTACAACATTGTTCATATGGTTATTGAATTTTTTATATTGTATAAAACCATGAGCAATATCTTTGCTGTTCACATGCTGCTTAGTCTTTGCAAATTTTTTCCTTGTAAAAAACAAAAAGCCAACACAAAAACCTCCCCTAGAACACTGTAAGAAATAAAGTATAGTAAAGTAAAGTAGCCAGTAACTGGGATGGATATGACTGCACTGAGAAAAGGATGCCATGCTCCTTTAGGAATTATCTTGTTTATATTGCTTTTAAGTCACTGAACATGTCCATGGTGAAATATAGACTTATATTTACAGAACTCTGAACAGTGTCTAACTGAGTTTCAGACTTATGTAGTTAATAAAAGAACCTATTCTCTTCAGACAGCCTTGAATTCTTATTAAATGTATAAGTTTCATTTTCGACAGCAGGTTTCTACATAATGGAAGCCCCAGGCTAAAGCAAAAAGCAAAGGGAACTTGTGTATGTTTGTAAGTACAGTGCAGAAGGGAAAATTCCTGTTTCTGCTGCTAGGGCTCCAACCAGTTCATTTGTAAGTTGGGTCTTTTTCCCTTTAAGAAGGGCAAGTAAAAAATACAACTTATAGAGAAAGCAGTTTTATTTCTGTTGCTCTCAAGGAGCTAATGTACTTTTAATTAGAAAAAGGCATTGAAGGCAGGTGGGAAAGGGGAAAAACTGTTGTTTCTTAATGAAAAATTTTCTCTGTCCTGCAGAAAGAGCAATAGATATCCTACTGAGAATTTTTACTAGAATTAATGGAATTAGTGGTAGAAATGATGCTGTAAGGAATGAGAAAAAAGGCCTGAATTAATGAAGCCTTACAGTACAGCACTATGCAGTAAGTGCAGAAAATTCTTGTTTTTCACAATCTGAAAACAAAGGCAGAGAGAAGTCATACAACTTGAATATGGCATACTTTTTCTGTTACAGCAAGCAAGTGAATCCAAATTGTTAATTTTTGACACTTTCTTACACCCCAATTAGAAAACAGCTTTTTTTAAGGCTTAGAGATGGTAAAGTCATTGACAATTTTGGGATAAAAGGCCATGTAGACAACATTGTCTAATTTGAAAAGCAGACCTGAATCAAATGAAATAACACATTAAAAGCTGCATTTTAGGTATGGTGATCTTCACAGCCAGGCCACTGTACTTGTAAAACCTACAAAAATCAGACATTTTTTCAGTAACTTGGTTTCAGTATTTCACTGAAAAGATATTCTCATAGCTGAATGGCTGCTGCGAGCTTTGCCATCCAATGTAATTGCTTCCATTTCCAGGCAAAATGGCTCTCCTGAATTCTGCTTTGGGTTTTGCTTTTTCTTTTTTTTTTTGCCTAGTGGAAGGCCAAAAATGCTCCCTCATGGAGGCAATCCCTTATAGCAGAAGGTGAGAGGGCATTTGGAAATGGATGTTTGAAAACTGCTGGTCTCACCTGCTGATGGGTGGGAGAAGTGACAGCAAATTCCACACCAAGCAAGTAGGAAATGCAGGAGTGTCACTGGCACTTCTGCCCGAGGCTGGATCCTTCCAGGTGCCCAACTCAACACGGATTCTTGAAGCAGCTGCTGCTGTGAATAAACATGTGTGAGGGTATTTATCTAGAATGCAAAGCTTAAAAAGCGTTTTGGAACCATATCACTGACATATGGCACAGCAGCTGAATTGAGTGGAATCATTGCTCTGGTGCAGACTTTACAGATAACTGCAGGAGAAGCAAAACTCAGGAAAGGTGCAGAGCATTGTGGGGTGATTTACAGAGGAACTGGGCGTGACAACGCGAGTCAGTCTAAGGAAAAAAAATAACAGCCCACAAGTTAAAACAGTGGAACAGCTTCTCCTCAGAGTGAAATGATGAAGACAAACAGACGAATGTAGGAGGAATAAAATAAATCAGCTGTTAACACTATCTTTGAAAGAACTTTTAAAAGGGAATAAAATTGCTTTTTAGATTTTTCATCCTTTTAAAGAAGAAATTAAGGTGTCTCATGAATCTGTACTTAAAATTGAAGTACATTATCTGTACATTACAAATGAAGTGTTGCCTGATTCTGTGAGCGCCTTCACATTGTGAAAATGACAACTGATATTTGTGAGAACAGGTATTTTTCAACCCTATTTTTTACAACAGCAACAAGATGACTTAACTGCTGTCAGCTCTCACAAATTTGGCCTCCAGTCCAAATGCAAAATTCTGGAGAGGAAATGGGCTTCATGCTGGGAACAGAGAATTAAGAAATATGGGTTAGAGGGTGATGGTTCTGTGTCAAAAACAGTCTGCAGCTTTCTGCCTAGACTTTAGAAATGGAAAGCAGCATCTGTATTTGGATTCTGAAGCAAAAAAGAGCACAGCATAAATAGTGCTGATATAAGATGCTTAATATGTCAGTTCACCTAAGCAAATGATCCCATAATCTCTTCCAAATCCTCACAGAATGTTTCTGACCTTATCTCCTCCCTATTTCTACAAAAACTAGTGCTCTTTTTGGTTCTGAATTGCGAACCTGGTTTCCTGGGTGTTAAGCAATTGCAGCAAGTGTGAAGTTTTCTGTGTCTGCTTTGCCACGAAGAGACTGTTTGCAGGATTGAAATTTATAATCATGGAACTGAAATTATGGTCTAGACTGTGTAGTTCTGGATAAATGTAGAACAAATGAAGAACCTGCACTGGCTCAAGGCAGACTCGAGACTTCCCCAAGGTTCAGAATGAGTTTTTTGCTAAGGTCTCATTTATTTCAGGAGTAATGAGAGTACAGTTCCAGTTTTAAAACAGAAAATGCTGTTGCATATGTCTTGAAGCAAAACACTGCAAACTGATTGTTGATCAGTAATCTGCTTTTTTGTTCCATCTCCTAATCTCACAAGCTGATAATTACTTTGTAATAGCTGCAAAATCATTAAGGAGTGGAAAATATTTACCTACCTGTGCTGATAAATGGTATAATCTTTTTATTTTCAATTTTTATCCATCTCAGCAAATGTATAACTGCATGAAAGATTTTTTTGCTCTAGCCCTACTGGATGCTTAAAAAACTTGAGCAGATTAAAATTAATTTTTGTATCTTATTCAGGTGTGGGTGTTTTGGGTGGGTAAATGTCCCTTATCTCAGTTTGTTTTCAGTGCAATGTAAGACATCTTGCAGAATTGTGTTACAGTCTTGGGTATTTTAGAGAGTATTTCCTCCTGCATCCATTTCATTCTCAGAATAATTAAAAGAGGGAAAAGGTACCAATACTAAGAATGGATGCCTTTTGCATGATATTGTAGACTTAGTTTTCAAACAACAACAAAAAAATACTTATGCATACATGAAAAATAAAGGATTTTTATCATCAGAAACGCTGTGGAAATGGCAGTGGATATTACACAGGATGGCTCTCACATGCTCAGCTCCATTAGTATGGACAGCTCAAGGGGATCCCAGCTGGGTTTCCTGGCTGCAGGTCACACAGGTAAGAGCAGAACTGCTTCTACAGCCACTTGTTAGCAGTCATTCCCTCTCTGAAGCTGCCTGAGACTGCGGTAAAATTGGCAGCACTGTGCTCTCAGTCTCCAATATTTTTTATTCTATTTAAACATCCACATTTGAAAATGACTGGACTTTGTACTTTCTGTTTTTTTGTTGTGGTTTTTTTTTTTCAATTTGCCATTTTTGTGTAAACTTTCAAATCTATGGGCATATTCTGGCAATTTCAGCAAAATATATTGCTGACTAGTTAAAAAGATAGATTTTTGATCATTGCATGGTGGATGAGGTAAAATAAAATGCTGTTAATGGTATAGAATCTAAATATTTGTGTAGATGTTTTATTTGATAACTGCCATTCTGCTCCAGCTGTTTATGGGGCTTTATTGCTTGTTTTGCAATCCAGTGAAGGGACCCAGGTGTACCAGGGGAGGCTGAGTTATGTTGCCTGTGGTTTCACAGAACCATATTAGTGTTCCTTAATCATTAAAGCAACGTGAATTGTGGTCATATATCTTTCAAAACAGCCCATGATTATAGCCAGGAATGGATTAAGAAACTTAAATGTGAATTAAGTACATGAAAGGATTGCTTAGATCTTGCAGGCTCAACTACATTGTAAGCACTTAGTGGTGGGAAAGGATAATTCTTACAATGCTTTCTGTCTGTGGGTTTTAGAAAGGCTTTATAGGGGGTTATTGTACCTGTCTGCAGCTCTGAAGATTGAAACAGAGAGAAAAGAAAAATTTTTCCAAGGCCTCTTGGAAAGCAAATGGTGCTGCTGGAGGGAAAACCAGTCAATTCAGAGGTCTGGGCCAGTTCTCTGTTCAAGTGCTCTACTGCCTCCTTTGCTTCCAACTCTTCCTGTTTTCCAAGAAATAAAACATCTCCACTACAGCTTCCAAGTAGAACGTGGTAAGTATTCTGAGAAACCTCTGCTAGGAATTTCTACTTTTATTATCTGCTTCTAGCTGCATTATACTCATAACCACAAGCCTAATCTTTTTTTAATAGTTGATGCCACTATAATTCCAATGTTCCTTTTGAAATTGAGTTATTCTGTATTTTTGTATACAAAAATGAAGGTAGTTTACCCCAATTTTCTACATTACAATTCTTAATATTCTTCTTTTAAAAAGAGAGATCTTCCTGGTGCAATATATCTCATAATCTGTTTATATGACTAGAAATTGCATCAAATGCAACATTAGAGGAATGGCATTAGCTTTACATTAAGTGAAGTCCTTATTCAGATACAAGTTATTAAAAAAGGGAGAAAAAAAGGGCGAATGGAATTATTTTTCTGTTATTTCTTAACTATACATGGAACTGTTCAGTTTATTTCTGTGAATCCTACTCTTTGGCCAGTTCCTAGAAGTGCCATCATACAAATCTTAGTTTCACCAGACCTGTCTCCTCAAGACCACGCTGCTCTTAGTCTGGCATTAACAAAGCCTGAGTTTATATCTAAGCTTTCTGATGGATCCATTGCTGGTTAGAGTTGGTTGAAAATCTGGTGGAGCTGGTAAACTCTTTTTTTTGAGCTGGTTTCAATCTTGGGGACTGCTGAGGCTTTTAGGTGTGTCCCTGTGGGACCTGAGCAGTGCCACACACCAGGGCTGCTTTCCTTGTCCCTCTACTCCAACCCCTCTGCTGCTGTCAGCAGTATTAGTAAGCCACACAGATCTGTAGAATTTCAAGCAGGATTTAATATGACTAATCATCATCCCACAGGATTTGACTGACATTTTGGTACTGGCTTCTGTGCAGCAGAAATAAGCCTTTAAGAATAAAACATGTTCTGTATGAAAAGGATACCCTTCGTATAACTGCAGCAAACCTAACGTGAGGAATGACTCTTGTGCACTAAAATTAGAGATTATGTGGCAGACAAGGTAAGAGCCCAGGGTTCCAGTTCTACACAAGGATTTGCTAAATTGAATAAACACAAACAGATCTAATTCTGATGCTTTCTAAATTGTGCATGCTCAACTTTAGAAGTCAATAATACTTTTCAAGACAGAATATGTGAGCATTATCTGAAATTGAATAGGAGCCTTTGTCTGTTTAGGAGGCGTTTCTTTATGAGACAATGCAATAATATACACAGAGTATCTGGACTTGTTAAAATGTATATTCTTCCCTGAAAATGGCAAATTAAGTATTCCATATACTTTGAAAATACTAATGCTATATTTTTCTATGAAAACTAGTAACATGATTTTTGGTGACATCCAGATGTGACATTTGCTGTCTTTGAAAAACAGGTTTCCAACATCAGGGCTCTGCTGTAGTATGTCCTGCTTGTTAGTTGAGGCCATCTTACTCTGGTTTTATTTCTGAAATCCAATTATTTTCATATAAATCTAAATCCATAAAATTTATGTAAGAATAACTTTGGTTCCAAGATTGCCATTATTTAATGTGTGCAGACTCGTAATTTTTTTCATCATATTTTTGTTGGTATCCTGTTCCTTGTAATTCCTGGCTAAATCTGTCATACCCCATCATTTTGTGTGGCCTTTTCAGGGCTGCTGGTTGCTCTGTCTCAAAGTTTTCTTTCCTTTTTCTTCAGTCCTGTATATTATCCTGAGACCTGTTTTCTGCAGCAAATCTCATTTTTAACATTCTGGTGCAATAAATGGCAATAAAACGAGGTGAGTTTTCTAACTGTGTAAGGAAACCATGTCATGGATGCTTTTTATTGAAGAAAACATTTAAATACTTTGAAAAGGTGTTTTAGTCATCTTGGCAATGTGCAATGTGTAGAAGCTGAGGATATGTGACTCAGGAGAAAATGTGTTGATACTCATTTAGGGAAAAAACTTGGTTTGTATTCATACAGATCTTGAGCTGAGACCCAGGGGAGCAAACAGAACTCTCTTCATCACATCTGGGAGGAAATCTGCAGCTGATGTAAATTTTTATAACTCAGTTGATTTCAGAGGAGCAACGCTGATTTTATAGGAGATGAAGTTTTTTGCAGAGTGATGGTATTTTCTTTGTTTACTTAAAAGTCAGCCGTGCTTAATGTCAGGCAGAGAAGCAAAATCAAGTTCCCTGTCCTGCATCCCTGTCCTCAGCAAAGCTCTTCTGGATTTCCATTAACCAGACTGGCATCAGTATCTGCTTCAATACATGCCAAACACCAAGAGGCATTTTCTATGTTTTAGAGGCGTTTCTATAGTTTTTGTTCTCTTACTGCTTTGAGCCACTTTGTTGGATCAAAGCAAGTTGAAAGCTGGGCTAACCAGATGGTTTGGGATTTCTGTGAGGAAGGCTGTCCTGGGGAGGCACAGAACCAGAGCAAGGGATTGCTTGCTTGGAGAGTTGCTGAGCAGCAGTTGGGTTGAGTTTGGTTGGGCACAGGTGACTTAAGCTGGAAGAAAGCCAGGCCTAATGTAGAGCAGCCCTAAAGCTGCCCCTGAGTGCACCAGGTCTGAGATGGCTGTGGGAGAGTGGATAGAGGAAGGAATGTGTCCCCTCTTCTCCCAGCTGGACAGGGTGCATTCAGCTTCAATGCAAAATTCAGTCTGTGAGTTAGAATTTTTGCTTGAGGAGCCAGATTTCTGTTTCCATTTGAGCAGTTTTGTGTGCAAACCTTCCCAAGCATCAGGATGAGAGTATTCTCGAGGGTGTGTTCCTGCTGCTTCAGCTGCACGGGTTTGCAATTCATTAAACTCTGCTGTCTTGCATGGCAATCTCAGTTCCCGCCGAACCCAGTGATGTTCACTAACAAAATGGCAAGTGTAGCCATGTGACAGACCAGCTCTGTGAAATTTATCTCAGTTCCTGTGCAGTTTGCAAATGTGGCAGGTGTTACACAACAAACAGTGTCCTTTGAGTGGAAGGTTCCTGCTCGTGGCATCATCTCCATCATCTCATCTACATCATCTCCAGTGCCTCTTCAACCCAAACCATCCATGATTATATGGATCCATGACCACCAATTAAGAATTTTAGAAGTTCTTTACAGTATTTTTCAATGGTTAAACTGGTTTACCTGTTAAAACTCTAAGTCAGAGCATGAGTTTAGTTTATAATGACCCAAAATTTTTGGCTGTATCTAACCCAGACACCACCTTGCTCTCTAGGGAACATCATGAGTGCTGAAATTTGTTAAGAGTTTGGGCAAGTAGTTACCATGTGCAAATGGCTGAATCCCATCACAGCTGAATGGATGATGTGTGTAATATTAGGGGATGATATAGGAAAATATATCCAATACAAATTTGACATATTTGCAAATTTTTTTTTCTCATACCATTTGTATTGTTAAAAACTCTGTCTCAATTTAGATGCACTCAGCCTGTACTTCTGTTGTTTATATGAGTGTGAATTGGCACAGTTGGGATAGCTCTACCCTAGGTGCAATTAACAGAAGAAGGAATTGGGTGTTTTGAAATTTGAATAAATTAACCTATGAAGGTTGTACAGAAATGTAATTCCTTTGGCTACTAAAATACTTAGAGACAATCCTGGCCAAGCATCTTCCTTGGTGGTGGAAGATCACCCTTAGAAAAAGGATTAATCTACATTTCAATATTTATTTATGTGAGTTTTTAATTTTTAGTTTCAGCACACATCCACAGTTGCTCTCAGTCAAAACATCTGTCTTCATATTAACTCAGAGTACTTCTGATTGTTAAAAAAACAATGTTATGAGATGTGGGGGTAGAATAATTATCTCCCTAATACAGCATTAAGAAATTCTCTGCACGGAGAAAGACAGATTTACATTAGCTTTGTCTTATGTGGGTGTAAGAGATAATGGGAGTATAAATCTCTGTAGGATAATAAAATGTATAATTTAGAGTCTTAGCATAAGATTAATGCCACACAGTTTTTTCTTCTTCCCCTCCTCTTTAGGTCACGAGATTAGTATTTTCACCAGTTACAGTTTCATTATCAACCAAAATAATCAACTGACCATAACATATTTATGGGATTTTTGATCTAAAAAAAGTAATTCTTAGGGTCATTATGTGTAGGAATAAAATTGCTTTTTAATAATTTTAGTGTAGACTTTTAAAACTCAATTTTTATTCTGTTGCCAGGACTTTTTATTAGGTATATTTTATGATAGTGTTTTTAGTTTAGGAATTGATCCTTTTTTTGAAATATGGTACCTTGTGATAATGAAGAAGGAGAAATACCAAATAGAAAAGGTAATATGTAAAGAGGGAATAGGGTTTTTTGTATCAATATTAGCACTGGTGCCCATCATGTAATTAAGTACAAAATTTTGTGAGATACTTTGTATTATCAAGCCTATTACCATATGTTCATACTTCTAAAAATAAAAGTTATTGTGTTAGTGAACTCTGTCCAGAGACACTGAGCATCAGCAGCCTCTTAGAGCCCTTTGTTGCTGCTTTGTAAGAAATGTTGGAAGGCAGTGGGATTAAGGGGTTGCTTCCTAGTCCAGGTCATCTCGAGTGCTTTGGCATTTCCCCTCATTTTCTGTGTTTCAGTTTACCCAGTGAACATAAGGGTCACAGTGCAAAGCTGCTGGAGATCCCAGGACACATGTGTGTGATGGGATGCTGTTCCCTCATTTTGCTGCAGGGAGTTCATGTTCAGCATAATTGTTCCAGTAAAACCTCATCCTGTTCTTATTTATCAGCTTCCAAACATTGCTTCTCATTGCATGAGACTTCCCTCAGACAAATGGCTCCTGTGAACATTTTGTCTTTTGAATCTTTGGATTACTTACTGTCTAATTTCATTTTAATGCTTAGCAATTGGATTAGATCCATTTTTTTTTTTTTTTTTTCTCTTTGAGGCTAAACTTTCATATTCAATCTCTAATTAAACCTAATCTGGAATTTTGGGGTTTTTTTTGGAATTGAAAATAATTTCCTTTGCCAGGAAACCATTTAAGGATACCCATTATATGCATTTTACATGCCTTTTATATGTTCATTTGAACTACTCAAATGAAAGAGAAGCTCCAGTATTCTCTGGAATTCAATGGGATTTAAACATTTCTTGTTGATACCATGTGATGTGTACTGTAGTAGCCTGTCCTTAAAATCTTTTCCCATAAACTCAGACTTCATGCTATTTATTTTTAGAACTTATTAGAGAAATGCTTCTTAAATATCCTTCAGCAGAGGTGGGTGTGTGAAACATGCTGCAAAACCTCAGTGATTCCAGCAGTTGGGAAACACATTTTGGTCTATCCAAGAAAGAATTACTCAATTATTTTTCATGTTTCCAAGCAGAGTGCACTGAGCCTCGCTGAGTGTCCTCTCCCTTCACTCTGCCCTGTGCCATCTCTGTCATATGACAGTGATAATGCCACTATTTTAAGAACCAGTTCTTAACAAAATTAGCCATTATAATGCAGTTACAGGGAAAAAATGCTTTGAAGGTACCTGGCGTGCTATGTTTGCTGAGCTGTTGCAAAGACAAATGTTTACACCTCATAAGTGAGTTTATGAGTGTATAATTTCTGGCAGAGCCCGGTTAGAATAGAATTAGAAAAAGTGGAAATACCGTCAGAGGCAAACAAATTACTTTATCTTTTTCCTAAAATGGAAACTGAGAGTACTCTGAGCTGCTTTTTAAACATTTTTACTGCACATTGTATCCTGTTTCCAGGAAAAAGAACAGGCTCACTTTGTTCCAAATATCTACTGTAATAGGAAACATTAGCACAGAGATGCTTCCAAACCACACTCTTCAAGGTCTGAAAGTGCTTTTTATTTTTTCTAATTCTTCAATCCATCTCTGTTTTAAGATTGCAAATTACAGAGCTTGGTCATTTAATTCATGTTTCTTTGTATTTATGCCATAAATGTGCCAGAAAATAGCTGTACATACTTTCTTTAATTTGATACAAATTCTGCAGCATTTTCTTCTTTGGTGAACTTTAAATTGAACAACAATAATAGTTTTACTTAGCTTTCAGGTTGTGCTTTACTGGGTTAAAAAAGACTGTGTAAAAAATCAGTTAGGAAAGGTTTAATGAATAGCATTGTTTTTCCTTACTTATGCCTCTCATTGTGCTAATTGAAAACGCTTTTGTTCTTCTACTGTGAGAAGCTGCACTGCATCAAGGCCAGCGGAGTGTTTACAAAGAAGTGATGTACGAGCTCTGTGTAGCCATAAAATAAACTGCAGCAAGCTGACATTGGGTTGGCTTCTCTAAGTTTCAATTATTACAGGTTTGTAATTTTACTTGGGACATGGTGAAAGTTTATTTATATAAATGCTAGTGATGTTGTTAATAATTGTGTCCAGGATCAGCATAGAACATCATTGATCAAACCCATTGAGGCTTTGTTTTAAATCAAGTGTGAGAAATTTGACAAGTCCATAGTTGTCTAATATGGATTTTTTTTTCTGATATGCTTCAGGTATCAAAGTTAGAATTGCAGGAACATCAAAGAACGAACTCCAATTTACAGATCTGTCAATATAAGCAGCCAGCAGCATTATGATTGATGTAATTTGTTATAAGATTACATGGGGGAAGCTCAGCACAAATGATTTCTGCAGCACTTGTAACTTATAGATTTTACAAGCAGTAATATTTAGAATAATGACCATCTAATATACTTCTCTGCAAGCACAGATAATAAATTTCAGTTATTGGTTCTACTTGTGAATTGGTGGCTCATATTGAGATAGTTACTGTTGACAATTCTTTAGGTCCCTTAGTCAGAGATTACAATGTTTAATTTTGGCATCACACACCTTGTATTTGGCTGTTTAGAAGAGCCTTTGAGTCCAGTTTACCAAACAAACTTTGTAGTTATTGCTCACTCATTTCCATTCTATCCATCCTTTTGGAAACATGATCAGCTTTAATTGTATATTTGTATTAAAAGAATACATCATCTCACAGGCTGAGAATCAGTCTCTAGGAGGCTTTTCACCCCAAGTAATTGATAATGACTTACTAGGAAATGTAGTGTGAAGAAAGTATTTTCCAGTTTGATGTTGCCCTCTAGCTTCTGGGTATTCCTGTCTCTTAGAATCAGCAAATTGTGTGGTATCGAGTTCAAAGCCTAAAACATGCTCAGAAATATGTTGTTAACAATTTCTGCCACTCTGTTAGTGGGAGTATTTGATCTGACAAGACTTATGTTCTCCCAAAAGCTGTTGAGTACTATAAAAGAGAATTAATCCTCTAAGAGTAATTAATAATCTTTAATCAGATATTGTATGATTTTCCCTGAAATCAATATCCAGGTGGATGACTCAGAGCAGTATGACTCACACTATTTACTCTTTTGAAATATTGACAAAACAATTTGTTTTAGGGGAAGTATATAATTTTTCTGAAATTGAATAAACATGAAAAAATGGTATCTTGAGACCTGTCTACGATGCAGTCTGTCTCCCGTTGGCATTCTGCAGGAATAAGGAGAATTGAATTAGGTTTGACATCAGCAAGTTTGACTCAGAAAGGATTATTGGTGGGGGTTTGCTTTAGGGCTCAGAACTTGTTGCTTCCTTGGAGCTGCCATAAGAACCTTGTGGCTTCCCTGAGCTGCAGCAAAGCACACCCATTCACTTGGGCTCTCAGAGCTGCTGCCTTCCCTTGGGAATAGATCTGAATATAAGGAGATTTACAGATTTTAATGCTGATGTTGGAGGTTTGTGTTGCCATAATCTTAACAGTCGGGGTGAATTTTTGTGGGCAATAAAAACAAAATCTGGAGAAGAAGGGGAAGAAACCTGGCATTAAATACTTGTGCTTGTGGATTGCCAGCAGTGGTTGAAGTTGAAGTGTGAAACAGGCAGAGGCACAGGCCTCCCAACACATGTCAGACACCCATTATTTCCTACAGGTGAGTAAAAAAATCCTTGAGCTGGAAAATCAACCACTTTCCTTCAGTGTGAGAGATATTCTGCACAGATCTAAGAGCTTGGCATGTGTTGTTGTGGCAGAGTTGAGCATGGCTGCAGTGGGACCCTCAGCAGTGACCTCTGCTCCTCACTCCTGAGAGAGCACAGGAGGAAGCTTTAAATTTCAGCGACAGCCCATGATCCTGCAGCAGTTCCAGTCCTGAACCTTTTGTCCCCTGACAAGAAGATTTGTTGTAACTTGCAGCAGTGTCAGAAGTACCATAGAGGGGTTGCAGGTTTTAGGAATACTTTTCACAGCTCTGCTCCACATCTAAGATTGAACAGATCTTCCTCTGCATGGGGACAGCATTTTGTTTTGTACCACAGCAGTTTTCAGTAGGTTTGGAAGCACAGTATTTTTCCTCAAAGATATAATAAAATTGGATTGTTGAGAACCTATGATCAGCATCTATCATTAGCATTTTGATTTAACATCAGTGAATACATATCCTTGTTCATAGCCACACTACATTGCTTTGAATTATTTTAAAGCTATAGTCATTTGAATAGTAGAAAATTATCTTGTGAATGACCTCAATTTTAGCTTGGGGAGTGCTTAGAAACATTTAATCAGAATTGTCAGATCAATGGAAAGAAGTTTGCATAATGAAGACTAAAGGACTTGCAGTAGTATTACTTCAATCAGATAGGAGAGTTTAAATGGATTCTTATTTGTTGTTTACCGTTTCAGCTTTGTTAAGCTCCCATCTAGTTTTTAACATTATTTGCAGAAGCCACTGTTCTGGCTTGTTGTTGTCCTGTTTTTATGCAGTTATTTCCAATTTTAAGCATTACTTTAACTTGTCTAGAGTCTCCTAACCTGGGTGCTTCCCTCCACTGATTATATTTTAGAAAACTTCGGCTCATGATTTATTCCCCAGGTTCAAAGTTGACTCCTAGCAGCCCATATCAGCCAAGCAGACCCTGTCTCCTTCCTTCCCCCTCAGGACCCCTGGACATGGATGTGCATTAATCACCCAGCATCTGTCACAACTCTCACATCACCTGATGGAGAGGTGATGTAGGTGATGAAAAGTGACACCTTTCTCTCATATCCAGAATGTTTAGAACATCCAGTGCTTCGTCCTCACACCCTGGGCTGGAGACCAGGGAGCCCAAGTCTGTGAATTTCAGTGAAATTTGTGGTTGTACATGCACAGGCAGGGTGTGAGGAAGGGATCCACGTGCAGGGACAGGAGCAGGTGCCCAGTGAGGGCACTCCAGGTGCCCCTGGCCCAGCCAGCTCTGCCTGGAGCTGTCACACCCAGGTTTGCTGTGCCACAGCAGCTGGGGCTGCCTCTTGCCTCTCCCAGTTCCAGTGCTGGTCTATCCCACTGCTCCCTGCAGAGCAAACCTGTGTGCCCTGGGTCACTGCAGCTCCAGATCACTTCTGAAACCATATTATATAGGATATGTAGTATATAAACATTATATTTGGAAGCAGAATTTTTCATCCACTGTTTGTGTGGTGGAGGGATGAAAGGGGTAATTGTTTCTGAGCACAAATTAAGCCAGACATTGAGTGTTCTTTCTTTATAATGCATCTTTCCTTTTTTTTTTCCTTTCTTTTTCTTGAGTTAGTCCCTGATGCCCAGTGTAGATTTGCTTTCGAGCTAAGTATAATTTGGTATTTTTCCAGAAGCATAGTTATCTGTAAAGTACAGGCTCTGACTTTCTAAAGAGATGCTTTGGGATTGTGTTTATCAGATTTGGGGAAACCATACCTTATTAAGTGTTTTTTTTCCCCTGCCTGAAGGTGGATTTTTTTTTCCTGAAGTACATCAAAGCTAGCAAATGACAGGACAATTACTTCTTTTAAAATTTATTCAATAATAATCAGTAAACAGATACTGTCTCATACCCACTCAGCATGTTTTGTGTATGCAGTTTGGTTTTGTGGAGGCAGATGGTTGTCAAGTTAGAAGCTTCAACACCATGAGATTCTATTGACAGGAATTTGATCCCATAGTATTAGCTGAATCAAGGACCAAGTTTTGGCACTGGCAATGGTATTAGCTGTGAAATAGTTGCTTTTTTCCTTCAACTGATACCACCTGGCATATAGTTTCTGCATGATAAATAGCCAAAATTAAATAGTTTTAGATTTTTATTTCATAATTTGTATGGGTGATAGTGTTATGTTTGCTTTTCCCCTTTGACCTGTGAGCCCTGTGTGCTTTCTGTGCTGCAGAGCAGTTGCTGTACAGGAAAGGAGGGAGCTGCCTCCAGAACAGGCACAGGCTGGGAGCTTCCCTGGGACGGTGGGAGATGAGGTTTGCCGCCTTCCAGGATAATGAGGAAACAGAATCTGGGTCTCCCACTACTGGGAAGAGTTTTCTGATCTCCAGGCTGTTATTCAAACACCCATATCAACATAAGCACCCCCTTTTTTGGGAAAAAAACCCTTAGCAACTCCGTGTTACTCTGGCCACAGGATGTCTTGCACATACCCTGAGAATAAAACCCTCAGCAATCTAGATTTTAGGTGTGCTCAAAGCGGGGAAATTGGAGCACAGAGAAGCTCTCAGCATTCAAGGAGCTTTAAGGGCAAAAGTGAAGTGCCTGGGCAGCAGAGGCTCATCGCTGGTTGGGAGGCACCTGTGTATATACTGATATAAATATGTACAGAAATTGATCCAAATGGTACAACCTTCTTTTATAGAAGTGTGGGTATTCTACTATTGTCTTAAGGGTCACAGAACAATTTGTATTTTTGCAGTGTGAAATAAGTGAAGGCTGGCTAGTTGAGATGACAAGTGCTTTCAGCAGCTTTCCCCACTGGCAGAGAGTTGAATGGCACTCAACAGTGACTCAAAATGTTTTTTCCTGTGCGTCCATCATTGCAGTGCAGGTATTTTACTGCTGTGACTGATAAAACACAAATTATGCATCAAATTTTAAAATTACTGTGTGGTTTCATGCAAGTTTGTTAACTTTTTGTACTGTTGGCTTAGGATGATGCTCTGAACAGTCACTTGTCATGTACCCACAGCCCAAAAACCCCAGACAGGTTTTTGTGTGAAAAATTCATGCTCTGTATGTTGGACCAGCAGTTAAATGGATAGCTATAAAAGCCTCTATGGTGGGTTCTCTGTTGTGGGATGTAATACATTATTCATGACACCAACCTGCCTTGGCAAGCTTAAATGTATTTCCAGCATTAACTCAGATATGTATCCAAATCCAGAAACTATATGTGGCATAGCATCTACCACTTTGATCCAGGCACATCTTACTGAGCCTCTCACGTCTCTGTCAGTCACTTGGGAGGAAGGATGGGGATGGTTCACCTGAATGTTACGGGATTTGAAATTTATTGTGGAAAAAAATGGTCTTTGGCTGCTGCCTTGCTAATTTATCTTCATTCCAAATGGTAAACATGTTGGTAAATGTGAATGAAAAGCCTCCAGAGTATAAATAATAAATGCTTCTTCCAGCTGTACTGAGTGCTTTACGTTTCTGAAATGATGCCAGTATTTTTTCTGTTGCTTTTAAATGGATTACATTGTTACACTGCTCTCTGCTAGGCTCTGTGAAGGCCTTTATCTGTGTTTGTAAGTGTTGATTTTATATAATTACTAGCATAAAACATCATATGCTGCAAATTAAATACAAACAAATGAAATGAATATTCAGGGAATCCTTAGCAATTTGTAGTATTTTGTACAAGCTCAGTGCAGCTGTTTAGGAGTTTCTCAGTTCTGGACAAGTAATAGATGATTTTGTTTAAAATGTCTGAATTGTGAATGTATTTATGTGTTTCCTTACTAGGATAATGTTTGTGAATTTAGCTTACCCAAATTATAATTATTACATTAAACCCACACAAATTATCATAGTAAGTGGAATTAAAATGTGTAATTTTGAAGGCACTGACTTAGATTCCTTCAGGAGGGAGAAATTCCTTTACCCCCTCCAGTCTGGCTTCCTGAATGTACAAGATTCATGTAAGTGTATCTTAGGCACAAGACAAAAGTATAAATTAGCTATTTTTCATAATGCCTTTGAAAATCACAGTATAAGGTTCCAGCAATCACTTAGGGGACAGACACTGACTTTTCTAACAGTGAAAGGCTAATGCCTGTCAGAACAAAACACCAAGTGAAATCTTGGGAGCAGAGATTGAGCTAACCTTGGATTTTCTTGGCAGCTGCTGTCGTGTATTTGCTTTGTGTAGATCTGAGCAGGAATAACTGCTGTTAACAGTGAACTTACAGAGCATTCAGGTACATGGCATGGTGGGTCTGCAGTGTCTCAAAATAAATCTGGGGGCACTGCACATTGTAAGAAAGGGGAAATAACTCAGTGAAAACAGAATTATTTTCCCAAAGTAGTCAATTTATATGATTCCTCTTTTCAGAAGTAACTTCCAGTTGAGGACTAGAAAATAGGTTTTATTGTCTGGCAGCATCCTGTTGAGCTAGAGCTCAAAGCAAAGCATATAAAACCAGTGATAGGTTTCTCTGCTGAAATGGTGTTTACTCTTTAGACAAAGTGAAAAGGTGTAAGTGTGTAAGTGAAAAGCTGAGTTGGAGAATGTTTTGTGGGAGTCACAAAGAAACCAAGCCACACCAGTCCTTAGCTTTTGCATGGTTTTCCTTTTCCAATGGGAACAAATCTATTGCTAAACCACTGTCTACAATTTCTTTCCTGAGCTGTCTCTGTTTTAACATGGATGAAATTCCAGCCAGCCACCTTCCTTTCCTGAATGCATGATCATCTAATATGACTCTGCATTAAATAGTATCTGCAGACAGAAATTTGATAATGGCGCGTTAAAGATTATTATTCCATGGAAGTAAATGAGTATTTGAGCCATCTCTATCATGGGATGTGTGGTTAGGGCAAAAGTGCAAGAAGTTTTTCAAAGAAGTCAAAGCTTCAGTGATGAATGGAGAATCTTAGCTGTCAGAAGGCATCTGATGTGGAACTGTACAGTGAATTTAGAGCAGAGACTTGATCACATTTCCTTTAAAAGAAATTCCCTCTCTCTTTTTTAGGTATAGGAAAATCTCATGAGGAATTGGTCATCCTTAGACTGCAGAATGAGGTTCTTAGCTGCTGTTTTGCTGTATTTGCTGCTCTCTGGACATGTATTGCCTCAGGCTGTTCATTCTCAGCTTGCCAAGGCATTGAAGCTCACAATTTCTTATGCTCCTTTTGAGGGCAAAAGTATTTGATCTCTACTTTGTGCAGTGCAGTGTTCTGGCCCTGTTTCATCATCATGAGTTAAATCCTCTTCAGAATCCCTGAAAACCTCAAAGAGTCTTGACACAGCAGAGCTTTTGGAGCTGAACTCCATTGTGCACCAGGAGCGTGTCTCTGGCTGTCCAGAGCAGTTTTCTGTTTTCCAGCCTGGGGAGGGCTGAGCAGGCAGCTCCCGAGCTGTGTCTGAAGAGACCTCAAGAGAAAGTGCAGGAATTACTGGGACCATTAGTGGAACCAAGTGGTAATTGTGGAATAAAACCACGCAGTCAATAGACACAGACAAGGAACAAATAGACACCAAATCTGTGAGCTCATTTAGGGTTTGGCTCAACAACTGCAGTAAATGGGAGCAGATGATAATCAGCTCCTGCGCTGCTGCTGCAGAGGGTAATGAATGAACACTGCCTGCTGCTGCTCTGAGGAGCCCTGCTGAGGGAGCAGCAGCATTTGGCCAGCTTGGCTTTGATTCCATTACAAGTGTCAGGCGCTGGTGTCTAGACTGGTGCTTTGGCAGCTAATTGATCTCTAGCATTTGATATGCTAATTATTCCTTTCATAATATGCTAATGTGTGTACAGTGAAAAAACAGCTTTTAAATGCTACGAGGATCTCAGAGGCATATTTGGAACTGGGAAGTAGGAGCTGGAAATCTTGATTTATGTCAGTACAATATACAAGTGACTGAGGGTTTCTAGTTGTGGGAATTTAGTTGGAAAATGAGAATGTTAAGACAAATTGTTTAGTCAGGCAGTGATTGTACAGGGCATGTAGCAGGCTATCCTGCACAGCCCAAACAGAGAAAATTGGTGTGGATTAGGGAATTTGCTCTTCTGTCCAACACACTTTGTTTTTTTGCTGCTGCTATATGGATATTCTTTTTTTTTTGTCAGTGATTTGGATGTCATAGTTTTTGTCATATTTCCTGCAGTGAGAGAAGGAAAAACAAATAGTAGAGAAGTGTAGTTGAGTCACCTCTCAGTTCTCCTCCAGGGTAGTACCTCTCTAAATTACAACTACTTCTCCAGGAAACTGTTACTTGCTGGCTCTCTGAATTCCTACATTTGACCATTCAAAATCTGATGGTAATTAACTGTTTTATGTTCATTCCCAAATATTTTTTGTTCTTTTCCTCTTTGGATTTGCTTCACCCTGTGAGTACTTTAAAATAGAGTCTGATGAGTCTCAGTTATCACCTCTCTGAAGCTCCATGTGGAATTTTAATTGTATGTGTTCTTCAGGCTGTGACAGAAAGGAGCCATCAGGGAGAGTTTTCATACACATTTACTTTTGTCCATCTCCACTCAGATATTCTGAAAAATACTTTTATTAAATTCATATTTGATAGGTTTGAAAGCTATCAAAGAAAGTTTGCTGGAAGATAATTACTGAGGAGCCCTCCAAGGATAGAGCTGGGAGCACACATTATTCATGCAGGACAGAGCCAGAGGCAGAACCAGGATCCTTACTGACCCTTGGAGGTCAGCCATGCTTGGCAATTGAACTATTTAATTGCATTATATATTTTTGAAAGAAAGCTGCTAGATTTTCTTCTCTGCAGACAGCTTTTGCATAGACTAACAGTCTGTCCCAGTGCCACTGAGTAGATAGTAATTAGATTACTAATATGTACTTAAAGTTTTAAATAATAGGGAAATGTCTGCTCTAGTTTGGCTCCAGTCCTTGGCAGCAGACAAGATGAACACCTATCAAGTGTTATAAGTGCATGGGCAGACTGTGCAACCATTACTGGGAAGAGATTCCTGCTGTAATAAGCTTATCTCTATGCTCAAAGCCCTAATCACCTTCTTGTTGACAAGAGAGAACTTCAGTTTTACTCACATTGGCATAAGAACCTGATTACTTAGCTCTGCAGACCAAACCAACCCAAATAAAACCACCCTTTCATTTTGGAGAGCAAGGTGAGTGAACTGATTGATGAAAAAAAGTCAGTGGAGTTGTTTATTGAAGTCCAAAGCAGCAAATCCAAATACTTCCTTATGTCAAGAGATACTATGTACAGTTAAATTCAGCCAACAAAATTCTGCAAAAGCTGTGGAATCACAGGAGTGTTTTAGGGAAAGGCAGATATATTTTTATAATAGAATTTTGTGTGTTATTCATAGTTTCACTTTGAGCTTCTTCAGAACTCCTATGAAGCTGGTGACAAAGGAAAATTTCTCACCCTGATACAAGTGTAGGTGATAAAAGGATCTGCTCCACCATCAATGACATACATTCCTTCTTCTTAAAAAAATTTTAATTTCTTCACTTGCAAATCTAATTTTTGAGAGCAACAAGTATCAGATGTCCTGAATCTCCCTCCTTAGCTGGATTTCTTGAGGGAGGAGTTTTAATTGGAATTGGCAAAATGTAATTTTACATTGAAAGAAGGACTCCTTAATAAATCTTATTTGTGGCCCTTTACTTCTGCTTCAGAAAATGGTTTCCAGGATCCACTCAAACCCTGCAGCAATAGACTTGAGAAATAATGCTTGGAATAAATTGTGGATTTTTTCATCTTTTAGCCCAAAGGATTCCATCTGGTTGAAACCATGTAGTTATACCATAACTGCCCCCTTGAGGCTTCACTGATGAGGCTAAAAACTTTGCCACTTTCATCTATGTGCATAATATATTACAAAAGCCACAGACAGTAATGCCTTGATATGCTTGCAGCTTATTCAGACATAGCACTCAGAGGTGTTATTGATGCAATTTTTACCAGGGACCTACTAGGACTGGCTGGATTATTGAAATATACCTTAAGTAAGAAAAATAATTAAAAATTTTAGGTAATTTGAAGTTAAATGTAGTGACTTCACTATAAAGAAACTTTACTGCTACAGAACTATAATGTGCAGCTAAATTGACTTTAAACAAAAGTGTATTTGAATGTTGAGTAGAACTTATTTTAGCCATGTTAGTGCCTCATGCATTTGCTTTCTATAAATATCCTATACATTTATAAGTGGGAATGTCCACCAAAAAAATCATGGCACAACCATTATTAGCACAGCAATGGTCTCCATAAGATACAGCATCCACATGGAAGGTTTGGTATTGTAAATTCTGTCCCATCAACAAGAAACAGGAAACATATCTTTGAAGAATTGAGTTAGTTGTGTCAAACTTGTAATGCTAAAAACATGGGGGAAAATTCTAAAAATGAGTAAATCAGTAGGGATGAGGAGAGTGGGCAGAAAACTGATACTGCATGACATCAGTGAATGGTCAGGAAGGAAGAAATCACATGTAGAGCAGGAATTCTGTATAAGACTTGTGTGCAAAAGAGTTAACAAATTAATGGAAGTATAAAAGGATTTCAGCTAAACATGGAGAACTGTTCTCCAGAAATCTCATGTGCAAATATATGTCCCCTTAATGTGCTTTATAATGGCCTTCAAATAGCAGCATACCCTGTTGAAATGGGGCTGGGTACCACACACTGACTGTGCAAGGCGCAGTGTGTGCTGCCAGGAACACCCCCCTCAGCAGCTGCATTAATGGCACCCAGTGGATTCATTAGAGCCTGCTCTGCTGTGTGTGTGGAACGTTCTGACAGCTCAGTGATGCACCTTGGATACGACCAGTTGTGTTCTGCAAAGTGGAGTATTCCAAAATCATTGTCTCATGTGTGATTTTTAAGTAGTGCTTGAATTTTTAAACTTTTCTCAACAAAAGCTTTCAGATAAATCAGGGACCTTTTCTCTAGCCCAGCTGAGCTTGGAGCTACCCTGCCTTCCTTAGTTTGTGTGTTTAGGTTCATTAAACATCTGCTGAGAAATGTATACAATATACTGAATTATAGTGCTTCTGAAGGAACAGCAGTAGGTAAATAAACCATGTTATGAGCTCTCACCAAGAAGCATAAGCCATGATTTTATGTATATGTATAACAAGGATTGCTGACTGGCCTTAGGAGGCAGCTCTGCCCTGGAGCTGGTGACTTATGACAGCCTAACTCAGGGGCCTGTGCTCACCTGAGTGCTCCCTGCCTTTGAGTGAGTACAGTTCAGAGATAAATGCACCTCCCATTTTTACACAGTGCCTCTGGGCTTAAGTATCCTATTAGGCCCTATCCGTGATTTTTGAACAAATAGAAAATAAACACCTGTAATAATGAAAACCATGACTCAGGAGAACAGAGATGATGTGAGGCTACACAGTGAATTTTGATCTGTGATATTTCCTCTATGTTAGTAAATGTCTTATAAAATCTGCCCAACCTTCTAAGGCACAGAGGCCTATGCTGTAGATAAAAGGTCTTGATGGTGGTTGCTTTTTAAGTGGTTCTTACTGGGATAATCTACTTGTCATAATCTGGAGCCCTCTGGTTGCTGCTCAGCACTCCGTTTGTATCCAGGTTCCACTTACTACAAGGATCAATCCTTTTATTGAAGAGTCCCAGAGCTGCAGTCAGCAATGGTATTTTCATGCAAGTTTTACCTTTACTGAAACTGGAGGGAAATTGTGGAGTAAATCTGATTTGTAATGACCCTCATTCACATGAGCACTCTGCCTTCTCCACAGCAGTGCTTCCACTTGTTCTCATTTGGTGTTACTGCGCCTTTATAGATTCCAAGCATTCAGAGCTTGTGTCAAATCCCTCCAGGGAAAAAAGAAAAAATCAGTTATCAATAACTTATTCTACACTGAAACTTAGAAATATTACAAGCTCTAACAATAGTTAGTTTTTTAATGATGAGATGATCTTTAGTTTTCCCAGCAATTGGTTTCATCAGTGTTGCATTGACTGTACCTTGTAACTTGGCAAATGGAGAACAGGTCTGGTGATTGAGCCCAAAGCAGTGTTTTATAAAGCACAATTCTGAGTGGGATTTGCACAATGGCAATTGAATCAGACAAGGTTTTAAAAAGATTCCCTTTACTTTTCCCTTTATTTTTAGAATATTCCCTTCAGGGGCATTCATTCCTATACAGTTTTGTGTAAGCATAACACAACAACATTACAAATTAAATGCGGATGCAGATTAGTAAATATTATTTTGCAGAAAAAATGATGGTTTTCATTTATTCATACACTGGGGATGAGATTCCAAAATCTCCTGGTTTTAAGACTCTCACTCATCTCTCCACAGCACGGTGATGGGAGATCAAGCCAGACCCATCTGTGACGCTGCTGTGCCTGGTGCCTTTGACTTCCCAGCTCAAACAGCCACCTACTCTTTTACCAGTGCTCTGACTGAGCCTGGGCTTTGGCACAATACCCAGCATCAGGATCTGAACTTACACTTCTGGATTTGCAGCATTTCCTTGAGCAGCTCTGACACTGAGCCTGTTATCAGATCAAACAACGGAAAAGAAATTCCTTGGCTTATTTGGCTGTGGTGGCTCAATGGCTCTGTACTGAGTTATTTGCCATTGGTCCAGACTAAAACAGAACTGTACATCAGCTCCTCTGTGCTGAATGACTTTGAGTCACAATTTTTGGAAGGTATCTGGGTGAAGTCGTGTTACAAGCTAAGGTGATTCTCTCACTTTTATCCTTACAATTTTCAGGGTCTATGAAATATTACTGTATTCCCATAGTCACAAATAGAAATTATTTTGGTGTATGATTAATGATTTTCAGAGTTAGGAGAAATATCTGACTAAGGCCCTTAGCATTGTACAACCTGATTGGATTTTGATGTACAGACATCTCATTATTTTGAAATGTAAGTGCTCTACTTTATCTTTGCATCTCGTTACCACTTAAATTTTGGATAGTTTTATGAGAGCTTAGATTTCACTAATCCTCAGTTCTTTTTAATAATTTCATTTAGAAGGGCTTTAGCTTCATAAGAACTGCTGAGAAAATGATCTTTAGTTAAACCTGTGAAGTGCAAAAATCATCTGTCAAAGCAGATGTACAACATTTCCACTGTTAATATCTCTTTGGCCTTTAATCCTATTTTTCTGGTTTGTGTGGGCACTGACAGTTAAGTTTCCATCAAACCTGGACAAATAGGATTTTTCCTGCCCTACAGTCGGCTAGTCAGACAGCCAGTGATTTTTTTCACACTGTTCAGAGACTCATTAGACCTTTGTTCAGACTGGCTAAGGCACAGCAAGGATGTAGAACCTGCTCTTTCATAGTCCACAATATTTTTCACAGGCTGAAGTTTAAGGTTTTATAGGCAAAATATTTTCCATTTTATTTGAAAATTTAATCTTTGTAATTTGCAACTGCAAAATTTTGACGTGCCTTAGAGAATGAAAACATTGAAGTGGGCTCTGTTTCACAAATGAATAATTTAATGCCATTCAGTTAATGATACCTGAAATGTTGCTAAGCACTTAAATGCAAAGGACTGAAAATTTTAACACTGCATTATAACTATTTCAGTGTATGTTTTCTAATGAATACCCATCGGTCTGCAAAGAAAGAAATTCAGTTTGTGACATCATTTCATGATGGTATACTGTGTAAAAGATACTGAGAAAACCAATTAAATGTAAAATTACCAGTGAATTTAGCTATTAGATAATAAAAATGTAGATAGGAATAACATCATTACAGTACTCAGTACCTGTATTTAATGTCAGTGGGGAGTTAGCTGAGTACTGTAAAACACACAGAAAATGGCCAATCACTTCTCCAAAGGTCTTGTCACCTTAAATGATGAAAAGATAACAGATTAAACCAAAATGGAAATGGGCAAGTGGTAGGAGGGGAAAGGTAAATCTATTATGAGCATTAAAATCAAATAACATTATTAAGATCTACGTCACCTAAAATATGATTGCAGCCTTGCCAAATAGAGTTAGTACAGTCATAGGTAAATGCATTATTGACAATAAAAATTTACAATTTTTTTGGCTGGCTAACTCTTCTCACACTCAAGTACCTTTTAGTACAAATAACCTTTCCTGAGCCAGGGGATGAAATACCCTGCACAGGTCAAAAGTGGAGCTGCTCTTGAAGCCCAAAAACTTCACAATCTCACTTTATCTGGTGTAAATGAATTAATTTCCAGATTCACTATCAAATCTGGCCCCAGGTGTTTAGTCTGAAGCATGGTGCAGCATCCTTAGCTGAAGTTATATAACCCTCTATTTTGTAATCTTCCTGTGTCAGTCTTCTTCCATCTGTGCACATTCTAGTTTCTTGCAAAAACTACCTCCACAGACAAATGACTTTTTTTTTCCCTCAGCCTACCAGAACTTTTGGATCTTCTCCATGTGTCATTACCTTCTCACACTCATTAGAACTTGAAATGAAACCTATTGAGGTGACTTAACATCATCTCAGAACACCTGGTGCTTTGGCATTTCACGTGTCATATGGGTCATGACATAATAGCATTTCTAATTGTCAGTCACAGAGCAAGGTACAGAAATAGGGAGTGCAGAAGGGAAATCCCTGGTGGGAGAGCTCAAGATTATCTCTCTGCTCCTGGCAGAACTGAGAAACAAAATCACCCACATGAAAGGCTGGGCTACTTCTATGGAAAGGCACAGAAAGATGTTCTGCCTTTTGTCCTGGATTTCTGATCTCTTGTATTCTTTTCTCTCTTCCTTTGTCACAAGGTGGGTACATTACATTCTATTCTGTGGATTCTAGCTCTAAGTCCAAGGGTGTATTTCTATATTAAAAAATACAGTTAGTGTACCCTATGTCCTGTGAGTGTGTGTGAGCATCTTGCACACACACGTAGAGATATGAATAACTGGTACAAACATATATTTTTGTTTTATATAACTGTGTAATGGAAAGAAAAAAGACATTTCTAACACCATAGTGACAGTGATTGGTCAAGGGACACAGTTTCCCAGCCAGCTACAGGGAAACCATTCACCTGCTACTGGACTTTAAAGTTTGCAGAACTGGAAAGATTTCAAAGGACTGCCTTAAGCTTATTGCCTCTAGAAACCCCCCAAAGCATGGGCTGTAATAATTATCCACTCTGCAGTATTTGGAGGTGTAACAGGAGGCACTGAGACACCTGCAATGGAGTGAATAGTTCCTGCTCCTGCTCTGAGAGCAATATTCCGTGTGGAAAGTGGTGCTAATGGAGTCTGCAGAGAGGAAATGCTCTCATGTGCCACACAAACAAGTGTGATATGAGGGCTTTTCACAGTGGCCTCTTACTCTTCAAAAACACCAGATCTAAGTGGACTTAGAGTTTTGAAAAGTGAGCAAAAAATCCAGATCTAAACACAATGCATTTGACACATTGCAATATATTTTGTACGTATGCAGACTTTAGCCAAATTCTGTAATTTGTCTTGCTCTTGGAGTTGGACAAAATTCACACAATTTCAGGGAGGTATGCATTAATAATAACCAAGTAATAAAGGTGAAGCTCTCAGGATTTGTTCTCCACATAACTAACCTATTTCACTTCTCAGATGTATTTCTAAGCCTGACATTTTGGGCTAAATGTCTGCAGAGTACAGGAAGGGAATAGGTCCTGCAGTGGCTGCCCTGCTGTCGTGCTGGTTGGTGAGCAGTGTCGGGCTGACAGGCAGCTTGTGTGCACTCCCACAAAGGCTCCTGCTCCTGTCCTTCAGCCACCAGCAGCATGAGGGAGTGCTGGAGGCACTGAGCTCTCTTTTAAGTACCTGATGTGCTTTGAAAGTTCCTGCAGTGAAGCTCTCTGACAAAGTTCATTTTTTCTGTGAGTTTTGTTGTCCTTCTGCTAGGAGGAAGATCATGCAAATTAATGATTCTCAGAAAAGTGATGTATCATTTAAATGATCTAGAGAAATCCTGAATTTATTCAGATCAATGGAAAAAGTCCCACTGGCTTTACAGGGAATGCATTTCTCATTTATGATTTTCACGGACCAGCTTAGAATATAGAAAGAAAAAGGGAGGATGTCTCTTAATGGTTGGTTCCTTCTAGTATTTGATTTTATCTATCAAAACTATGAAAAATGGGAATATAAAGAATTCCTAAAGTGTGTTGAAAAAAATTCTCATGCTGCAATACTCCTGGGTGCTGTGACTTTTAGTTTCTCCAGGCAAACCAGAGATTCATATCCTTTCCTGAAACTGGTTAATTGCCTCTCTTCCCCCTACATTTCCTGGTACTAACATTTGCCAGGTACCAAGTTTCTTGGAATATGCTTAAAATGTTGGAGTTCGGTTTTGTGACACCTCTCTAATCAGTAGCCAGGGGACTTTTATGAAGTTAGAAACTGATATTAAATAATAAATACAGAGTCAGATCACATCTGATTACTTCAGCGAACATATTAAGAAAGTACTGAAAAAATTGCATAATTTCAGGCTTCATTGCTGGTGAGTAGTAGTATAGGTAATAGAGTAAATAGCTAAACTTGTCATGGAAGAAGTGGATTGATACATTTGACAGTGATTCATACTTAAGGAATTACACAAATGAAATTTTTTTTCACCTTTTGGAAAATGTAAATGGCAGCCCAAGTAGCAATTTCTTAGAAAAAAAATGGAAAAAATAAATTAATATAACCTAGCTGATATAAACACTGCTCTGATACAAATAAAAAACATTGAGTCCCATTGTGATGCACAGACATATATACAGGACATACAGGAATAGACAAATTTTGTCTGGTGTGAGTTTATAATCTGAGAAATGCTAAGGAGATGTAGAGAAATTTGCAAAGTTGGACAGCTGGCACTTTTGAAAATTTCTTTAGCCAGTTAAATGCTTGACTTCCATTACAATAAGAGCTGAATTTCTAAGTCACCTATGATGAGGACCTAAACCTGTATCAGTTGGTCTAGCTTAATTCAGGCCTTTCAGATATTTTAGGTGAATAATTCACAGAAGATCTGGATTATAATGAGTGGAACAAACGTGAAGTATCAAAAGAAAATTTAAAAAAGCCAATCTTTCATCTAAAGTCACTTGTACACTGCCTTTCATGTGCTTAAGCTTCACCCTAAAAAGGAGGCACAGTCTCCTAATTTATTTAGAAGTTTTTGCAAAATTGTGTTAGTGATAGTGGCCAGACAGATGTGTGTTAACAAAGATCTGTGTCAGATCCCCTGAATTGCAGACCTTCATCCTAAACACCAACCCTTTATATTATTGAGAATCCCAATGCATTTTGCACAGACACTGAAGTTCTGGTGTTAGACACTCCAGTTAGGCATCAAAGACAAATAGCAGCTAGCATACAAGAGCTGCTTCCAAAGAGAATAAAGCCCTTTTGAAGGCAATAGAAACTGTCAAAGTTAAATTAAAAATTAAAAATCCATTCTGTGGGCTGCTGACACACTAGGCTGCCTGACAGCCACAGAGCCAGAAGTTTCAAAACCCTCTCAAATGCAACTGTAAGTTGCCTGTGCTCTCTGTGCTTTCCCCTCTAACCCAATCCACTTTTATCCTACAGTGAAATATCATCACAGTGCCTATGAACTGATCATTTTGGTCATAAGGAAAAAAACCCATTTTTATTTTAAAATACATTGAGTGATCAAGTATTCAGCTAGCTTATGCTTTAGTATGTGATGTATTGATGTAAAAATGATAGACTTTCTCGGAATTTTAATGATTTATTATTTATGATAATGTACTGCTGCATGCCAGTCTCTCAAAATGAAGATTTATATGGACTTCAATATGAAAAAACACTGCCTACAGTCACAAGAAGTGTTTCAATAAATTATTACCTGTGTTAAATTTAGGTCTTAGAATCTGCAAGTAGGGTAAAGTGGGGTAAATCATGTTGTTTGGGTTCACAGAGTCATAGAACCATGAGAGTATCCTGAGCTGGAAAGGACCCACAGGGATGTTTGAAATCCAGCTCCTGGCCCTGCACAGGACAGTCTGTACAATTCCCAAACCCCACCCTGGCCCTCAGAGCTTTGTCCAAATGCTCCTTGAGCTCTGCTGGGCTGGTGCTGTGACCATTGTCCTGGGAGCCTGTTCCAGTGCCAAACACCCTCTGGGGGGAATTTTTTTTTTTCCTAATATCCAGCCTGGCCCTCCCCTGATCCAGCTGCAGCCATTCCCTTGGTCCTGTCCCTGGTCACAGGGAGCAGAGACTGGAGCTGCCCCTCTGGAGGCTGTTGGAGACCACACTGAGGCATCCCCTGAGTCTCCTCCAGGCTGAACAGACCAAGGGTGCTCAGCTGCTCCTCATTTGGCCTCCCCTGCAGACCCTTCCCCATCCTCCAGGCCTCCTTTGGACACTTTCTATTAGTTTCATGTCTTTTTTTATATTGTGGTGCCCAAAAATGCACACAGGACTGGAGGTGAGGCCACCCCAGAGCAGGGCAGGGCAATCACCTCCTTTTATTCTGAAAGCACTGAAGCACCATAACAAAATATTAAGGATATTAAGAAGTACAATGGATAATACCTGTCTTTCCCTGTGTCCTCCACATTTACACCCCACTGTGTGGTAACTGACATTTCTGAGTGTCTTTATTGGGATTTGTTCCTGTTTTACTGACCTCCCCTGTCAAGAAGAAACAGTAGAGTAATAAAGGACAATACTTTTGTTGTCATGAGCAATTTACCATCATATACCTTACAGAAGTCTGAAAGTCAGATGTTTATTGCTTGCAGCTGCTTGTGTTACTCCTCAGCTTGTCTGAATAAGAGATCTTGACAAAAATCTATCTATAATTAAGCAAAACATTCAAGCTATACATTGCCTGAATTTAAAAGGATGCAAAGCCTTTATCACTGTCATGCATTCAGTCAAAACCTGTTTGGGATCAGGTCTGAATTGTAAAGTGGGTTTTAAAATCAAGATCAGGAGTTTGAAGTTTATTTTGAAGTAATGTGAGGTTATTTGCCCAGGATGCCATCATGATTCATATTATAAAGGGTAGACTCAAGCTGTATAAAAGCAATTGACTACTGTTTTCCTACAGGCTAAGTCCAACATTTTACAATTATTTTATTACTTTTTTCATACCGCTTCACATGAAATTTGGGAGAAATGAGCTGCAATGCAATACAGATGAGACTGATTAATCTTACATGCAGAGCAATAATTCTGGTACATTATTCTGTGTAAGCTGTAATATTGCCTTGACCTGTGTGGACTGGAAAGACCCCGTGTTGACAGGTGAGATGTTCCTGGTGCTTGCATGGTGCTCCTCACTGCAGCACCCAGAATTTTAATGAGCCAGGTGATGAAGACACCAAAGACACGATGTGCTGTTGATTCTGATGGGAGTTAAATGTCTGCCCAGGCATTAGTCAGAGCCTCTGCACTCGAGTGGGTACATTTCATTCATCCAGGAAGCAGCACAGTCTCCTGAGATCTGGTTTCCAGACAAAGGGAGCTCAGACAGAAATCGGAGCTTCTGGTTGCATTTTGAACTCTGCCTGCCCCTGGTGTGCTCTCCCTTGAATGAGCAACAGGAGCTGCATCTCAACCATCTGGCTGAACAGTGCCTTTGACTCATGTGACTTTAAACAGGACATTGCTAGAAGGCTTGAACAAATAAACTGGACTCCATGAAACCATCAGATTTAACTGTCCCTGTGGTACACACTCCTGGAAACTTGTTAATTCATTATGTTAGAAAGCAATTCTCGTGCTGACTGAAAAAAAAGCCAAAATTATTTTCAATTACATATTCTTTTTTCTTATTCATTATTATTTAAAACATTATGTATTTCATAGTAGGAGCTACTTACGCTATGGTAAAATGTCTTTTATCTCCATATACCAACTTTCTAAAAATCTGAAGTTCTACTCAAAGATTTGGGAGTCCTAAGAGCAGCCTCTGCTGATGCATAAGGAAATTGTTTCTCAGTTTTTCCAGTCGAGTAAGAGTTTTTATTGCATATCCACAAGAAGTTTGTAAGAACTATTCGGTGTTTGTATGTCACTTGGAAAACATAAAAGCCTTCACGGATTATACATTTAAAGTAACTGAATAAGAGGATCAGCATTAAAAACATTGGATGCCACAAACAATATAGCAGAAACCACAATGGTTTTATGGTCCAACAATAGAATTATGTACTCTAGTGAGTGAGATGTCCGTGTCTCTTTCCCCTCCATAATCAATGTGAATACTGACGCAACTTGAACCGCTCCCGTTTTTCTGGCGGCATTATCCTGTAGCTCAGAGCCGCTCCAGGCCGGCCGTAGCCCAGGCTGTCGAGGGGAAGGGACAGGGACAGGGACAGTCCCTCTGCTCCGCACTGGCTGGGTCTGGTCCTGACCCGCTCAGTAGCAGAAAGGCACTGACAAGGCGGAGCGGGATCGGCACAGATCACCGAGGTGTATGGAGCCGGGCTCTTCGCTGCGGGGACAAGGGACAAGGGGTGTCACAGACGCACGGGAGCGCCAGGCTGGGCACGGGGAGATGGAGCGGCCCCGCCGCGGCTCCGGGTCCCGGTCCGGGAGCGCTCCCGACCCCGCGCCCGCCCGGCCCGGCTGACGTCACACAGCTCGCAGCCAACCAGCGCGCGCGGCGCGAGTCGGACCCCGCCCCCCAGCGCCCTCGCTGTCCATAAAATCCGCGGCCAGTGGCGGGCGCGGGACCGGCGTGAGGGGAACGGGACGGGACGGACGGGACGGGGCGGCGGGACCCGCTCCTGGCACCGCGGCTCGGCCCCGGCCGACCCGCCGAGCGGGCGCTCCGCTCCCCAGCCGGGATGCTGCTCGTGGCCGCCGGGCTGCTGCTCGCCGCAGCTGCGGGCGGGCGGGGGTCGCCAGCCCCGGAGCAGGAGAGCCCGCCAGGCAGCCGCTTCGTGTGCACCTCGCTGCCGATGGACACCGCCGGCGCGGGCTGCCCGCTGCCCCCCGTGCCCATGCAGGGCGGCGCGCTGCCCCCCGAGGAGGAGCTGAAAGCCACGGTGCTGCAGCTGCGGGAGACCGTCCTGCAGCAGAAGGAGACCATCGGGAGCCAGCGGGAGGCCATCCGGGAGCTCACCGGCAAGCTGAGCCGCTGTGAGGGTGCCGACGGCAAGTCCGCCGCGGGGGCGTGGAAGAACGAGGTGGGCAAGGGCAAGGACACGATGGGCGACCTGCCGCGGGACCCGGCGCAGGTGATCGAGCAGCTGAGCCGCACCATGCAGACCCTGAAGGACCGCCTGGAGAGCCTGGAGGTAGGGCCGGAGCCGCTGCACGTCCAGCGGGCACTTCGGGCACGAGTGGTGCCCTAAATCCGTGTGGAGATGGATCCAAACTGGCCCAGCCCGCGGGCGAGAGGCTCGGTTTGGCTTGTCGTGGTCTCTTGGTTATTTATCTCCTGTGTTTAATAGCAAATACCTAAGGGGCTGCTCTTGAATGTGTGCTCCCACTGCGTGGGGGGAGATTATGGTTTCCCTGCTTGTCACCAGCTTAGTTTCTGTATTAATAATGTGTAAATCTCCCTTTCTGGGGATGTGACTTCATGTGGTTTGAGGTACAAAGCTGACGTCTTGGGCAGTAAGACCTCAGCATATGGTGCTGAACAGAGCAGTGGTAATGAGGAGATTGTGTTGGGCAGATGGTGCAGATAAGATGATGCACTCAGGGCTGACACAGAATGAAAAGAGCCCGATTCTGTGCGCCCCTGAACAGAAAGGGGATTTGCTCCAAGCCCACCGATGAGTGATTTCCATGAGCCTCTGGACAGTGCCCATGGTTTGAGTGCTGCTCGTGCAAAACTTTCGTAGAGAGGATTCTCACAGGATTTGTGCTGGTGTTGTTTTGCTTTTCACACCCTGAAAGCCTCACATGCCTGCTCCTGCTGTCCTCCAGTCAGTGCTGATGTGAGGATGGCGAGTAACTTCCGAAAGGCTGTTCTGGGAGTGCTGCTTTGCAAGTGCAGTTTTGAATGAGCTGATAGTATTCATTCCCTCCTTTTACCACTATTGCTGTCTTTCTGAAGCATTCTTTTTAGCGTTGTAGAAGAGAAACTCCTCTAGAATAACATGGTAGGTGGAAATGTTGGTTTTTTAGTATCTTTAAAGATACCAGTGTTATTTGAGAGTGTGAGGTGCCTCTTTTTTCAGTTTGAATAAGAATACTTTCACTGGTTAGTACTTAGATAGATTTAAGGAACGTCTTACTGTGGTAAATCTGCTTTCAAAGTAGCTTAATTTTTAATCTAAAATGAAGTGATAGTTTTTCTGTTTACTTACATTGGCCATGTCACTAACAGCAAGTAAAGCAGAAATTGATCAATGTGCCACATGTATGTATACTAATAGAATTACATCAGACCTGCTCCCTACATGATGTTATTGAACTTAAATGTATGAAAACTCTTTCATATTAAGTGCTTGAAGCCTCTAACAAAAGAGCCCTTTAGTTTCAGGACCTGTTTAGCTCCAGTGCTGGTAAAAGCACTGACCATGACAAATGCTAAAAAGCAATATCTCTTCTGTACTTGCTGGACAGCTCCATGATCTTACTTTGCTGCTTTGAGCCGGGAGCATACCTGCATTTCCCAGTTTCTGTGTCAGGAATGACAATATTTTCCCCCCTTGTTTTGCCCTGAAGCACCAGCTCCGAGCCAACGTGTCGTACGCAGCGCTGCCCAGTGACCTGCGGGAGATGCTGCAGCGCCGGCTCGGGGACCTGGAGCGGCAGCTCCTCAGCAAGGTGGCCGAGCTGGAGGATGAGAAATCTCTGCTGCACAACGAGACCTCAGCCCACCGGCAGAAGACAGAGACAGCCTTGAATGCATTGCTAGAAAGGGTGTCTGAGTTAGAGAAAGGTAATTGCTTGGAATCAAAACTCTTCCCCATCCTGGTTAATTTTGTTTACACCTTCCTTCCAGAGCAGTAGACTAAATGTGGGCCTTGAGGGAAAGACATTGAGGTACTGGACTAAATAGTAGGTGACAGTGCAAATACTTGGATTCTCCCTTTTCTTTTATCTCAGGCTTCTTGCTTGACAGGCAGTTGCCTGGCTTTGGCTTCCTGTCTCTTAATTTGGCGTGTGTGGGTGGCTAGGATGAAACTCTTAGTGTTTGTGGGATGGAAAGATCTGTAAGGAGGCAAGTGGAGATAGGAATAAGTATGGCATGGGTGTAAATAGCTACATAATGTCAAGCACACATCTGAGTAGAGCTGCCTTTATTTGGACTGAGAGTCATACGGGCTAAATTTAATTAGCACAACTACCTTTGATGTAATGAATGGCATTTTAGACCAGCTTTGTTTCCTGCTGCTTTGGAAGTATTGATGGTGGCCTTTCCTTTTGTTACTGGTTATGACTTTGGGTAACTGCAGCTACTTGAGTTATGCTCTATTCTAAGCTTTCAGCCTTCAGAGTTTACAGTAGATTACACATGGCCCACAGGGGGATACTCTCATAATCCTAGTCATTCATTCTGATTCTTGCCTTAATTATTACTGAGACCTCTCTGCTTGAGTAGAGTCTGTTTATTTGAATTACAAATGTCTGTGAGCACAGAACTCTACCTTTATTGACTGTATACATGTACAGAGTGGACTGTGTAGGGCTGGAGTTGCAGTAAATCTCACTGCCCAATCCTTAAGTGATTTTCCAAGGTGAATAACTCTCTGCTTAAAAGCAGCTTAATGGGCAAGCCTTCCAAATGGTGCAAACATGCATATCTCATGAAATTAGAAATGCAGCCTAATGGGCTTGTGTGTAATACTGTATCTATTCTTTCTTCTAAAAAGAGTGAAGGAGGGGAGAAGGAGGAAGATGATTTTCTGCTGGCTCTGTCTTTTGGTATTTCCTGAGAGCCAAGATAAAGCCTAACCTGCAACTGAAGTTATGGAGAATTAGTGGCCTGTTAATGTCTTATGAGTCAAGTATAGATAGTCCTTGTCTCTGAAAGATGTGACTCATATCAGAAGGAGAGAGTGGTGGGAGAACAAGAATGTGTAATTCAGCCGGGCTAAAAATAACCTGTTCCCACCTTTATTTTTTTGTGTGGGGAGTGAGGGCTGTCTTAAGTCTCTGGGGAAGTGAAGAATTTGGGACAGGAACCAAGATACAGCCTTTCTTTTACTTGTGTAATTTGCTATTACTGTACAGCTTAGCTCTTCTGGTTCCTCTGCCAAATCAAAGTGAGGATAATAATGATGAAAAGTTTGGGTTTTTTTTAATACTCACAATAATTGGTCTGGTCTCATTTGAAAATAGTATTTCTGTTGTGCTTTTATTTAAAATGCAGTATTGTTTAGCATTTCTTCCCTACAACTAACTGGAGTGTCATGAGCTCCTCATTGTCCTGAGACTAAATAGAGGGGGAAAAAAAATAACCTTATGAGGTGACACTGTAAGCCTTTAATTTTATCTGTAGCTGTGACAGCTGTTTTAATTACCAGTGGGGCAGAAAAGTTTAAAACTTGTATACTTGTTGTGATTCCCAAAGTTTTCTGTTAATTTCTTCAGTGGTTGTCTCCATTGACAGCAGAAGAGGATGCAGTAGAAAAAGCAGGAGCTATAATCCTGCAAATAGTAGTGCCTGGACTTCAGTGTGATTCCTAGCTTTGCTGGAGGAACAAACAGATCATTTACTACATCTAAACTTATTTTCTCTATCTCTGAAAGGGATTAACAGTATTTCTTGCCCATCTTGCCCAAAAATAATTGTTCTTTTGATGGGATGTGTCTCTATTTTTTCTGTGTGAGATTGGTTGTAGCAGCCTAATGGAGGTTGTTCAGTATTATCCCCAAGACTCTGGTGTTTATTTGCTTACCAGTTAGAACATTTCAGGTCTCTAAGGTTCCTCAAGACAGATTCAAGCCAAAGAGAAGCTTTTTCTTCTCCCACCCCCTCATTCTGTGAAAAATGCAGCCAAAACACTTCAGTTGCTTCTGAGAAGGGGAAATGAGAGAATGCCAATGATTTAAAAAATACATATGAGAATTGTGGCAATCTTTTGTGACAACAGCTTAGCTTTTCATTTGGACTGGAGTGTGAAGCTTGGCAAGAATTGAATTTGTTTCAGGAATGTGAGCAAAGGAAAGGAGGGAGACTCAGAAGAACAGGCTGCTAAAAAGTTGAGTGTGACATTGCTACAGAACTGTGGGGTTCAATTTGTGGCACAATGTGGGATTTATTTCTTAATACTTCTAGAAAATTACTTATGAGCATCTAAACCAACTATATGATACAGAGTATTGCAGCTTCAGGAAGTTTTGGTCTTAAGGGTTTTCAATTTTGTAAGCATGTCTAGAATATCTCACTGGTTTTTACCACTTTTTTAGAAAAAGCTAAATAATAATTTCTGCTCTTACAGTTAATCAAGTGTCTAATCTTCCCATAGTTCATAGCTTGATATTGCATTTTTAATTCGGATCACTTTGAACTTTTCAGATCTTGTCCTGTTCAGTTGATGGGGCAGAAATCAGTTCTGCTGAATGTAGCTGGACTTTGTCAGTGTAGTCTTATTTCAGATTTGCTGCTCAAAATGTGTTAATGGGTCTTAGCCTGACATCTTAACACAGAGATACTGCTTGTGTAGCAGGAGCAGGGAAAGAAATCCTGGTTGTGAAGCACTGTGATGCTTTAATAATGAGCACAGCAGAGAATCCATTTTACTGACAGAAAATGTCTTGAACCAGTTTGAATTGTTTGAAATAGGGAGGCCTCCAGCCATGAACTAGGCAATGAAGGAGACTGCCATCTATTCTTTTGCTCTAAATAAGCAGAAATAAACTAAATAATTATCACAATGTGGATAAAATCTATTTGCATTTTTGTGTGCAGCAAAATCAACACTCAGTAAATACTACTTCAATATACTTTTTTTTCTGTACTTCTCTAAAGTGATTAAAGCCAAAGAATGTCAATATCAATTGTGTCTTAGCCTGAATTATCAATGCATGGTATTGCTCACTGTTGAGGGTTTTTTGCTCCATGTGATTCCAGGTAACAGTGCATTTAAGTCACCTGATGAGTTCAAGGTCTCCCTTCCTCTCCGCACCAATTACCTGTATGGGAAGATCAAGAAGACCCTGCCAGAGCTCTATGCTTTCACTGTGTGCTTGTGGCTGAGGTCAAGTGCTTCTCCTGGCATTGGCACTCCGTTCTCATATGCTGTTCCTGGGCAAGCCAATGAAATTGTCCTCATAGAGTGGGGGAATAATCCAATTGAGCTGCTAATTAATGATAAGGTGAGATCTGATGAGCTCTTTGTTCTCAGTGTAACCAGAACAGGGCCTGACCCCTTGGTATCCCTTTGCCCTGACTCCTTCCTTCCCTCTGAGAGAAGCCTTTGAGGTGCTGCTGTCTGCTTCTCTGCTGTCCACTTGCTGATTGCAAGTCCATAAAAGCACTTGGAACAGAAATTAAATTGTACAGATATTTGTGTGTCGAGACCAAGCAGCTTGACATTAGATGTGCACACACTTGTGTTGTCTGAAGTTACAAACAGGTCTTGGCCTCTTGGGTTTTTTTTTTTTTTTTTGTTTTATGAAACACAAGCAAAATTTGAAGCCACAGCATTGTAAGACCTGTGAGATCTAAGCCAGTTGCAGTATTTCTGTCTTTCTAATTCTAGAAGTTACAAATGTTAAATGAATTTTGTAGAAGACAGAGAGCAAAAGGCTCTCCACATAATGGTCTGGTTTTGTTATGCTCAGTGACTGAACATCAGTTTAAATACAATTTTTCAGACTTTAGATACAGCTACTTCATACCATTGATGGTTTCTGACAAGCTGGAAAAAAACATTGAAACTTGTCATTAAACCAGTATCCTTTCTCCCCACCTTCAGTTAGGTTTCCTAGTAACTCAGTGCTCTCTGAGGGATCAGGTGTTTGCTACACAACTCAGGTGGTTCATCTTGTGGCCGATTATGGACTTGTAACAGTCCTATCATCCTCCCAGATCAATAACCAATTATTTTTAATGGTTTGTGGAAGAGAAGCAAACTTGAGTCTCCTTATGTCTGCAATATCAATATTCTGAGAGGCTTTTATTTCTTCCACATCACAGCTCCATAGCCCACTGCACTTGTGTCTTGATGTTGACCTGAGAAGGTTTTCAGATCAAACTCCTAAAGGAGCATAATTCCTCCTTATTGTGAGGCCTGGGGAACAGTTCCCACAAGTTTTCCTGGTAGCAGACTGATCCATTTGTTAAAGTTGCTACTGCAGATGGTGCTGGCAAACCCCAGATTTTGAGAGGAACTTAATGGGAGCACCGGATGGAATCTCACTAAGCACTGAAATTTAACAACAAATGCCACAGATTAGTGTGCAGGGTGGGGGTTGATCTCTACTCCCAGGTAACAGGCAACAGAAAAAAGAGAGGGCTCCAAGTTGTGCCAGGGGAAGTCCTAATTGGATATGAGGGGAAATTTCTTCACTGAGAGGGTGGCAAAGCACTGGAACAGGCTGCACAGGGCAGAGGTGGAGTCACCATCCCTGCAGGTGTAGATGTGGCCTTGGCACTGCTGGGTCAAGGATTGCACTTGGTGATCTTGGAGGGATGTTCCAACCTAAATAATTTTATGATTGTGTGGAATCCTACAAAGTAGGATGTAGACTAACTCTTGCCTCTATAAAGTTTTTCCTTTTGAGGACAGAGTAAATGCTATTTCTCTTTACATGTTGGGCTTGAACTTCTAGATTTGGGTTGCTACCTGCATTATTCTGTTTTTTGTAGGTTGCTCAGCTCCCTCTCTTCATCAGTGATGGAAAATGGCATCATATCTGCATAACATGGACAACCAGAGATGGAATGTGGGAAGCTTTTCAGGATGGAGAGAAGCTTGGCACTGGGGAGAATCTTGCTCCTTGGCATCCAATTAAACCTGGAGGTGTCTTGATCCTGGGTCAGGAACAGGTGAGTGAATGACAGGGTGTTCCAGAGTTTAAACGAAATCAAAACTCCCCAAACAAACAAGAGCTGTGAGAATTTCTCTGTTAAACACTTGGTCCTGTTGTATACACAGTATCAGAAAGACTGGAACAAGGCAACAAATACTTTATAAAATCACACACTGGTACGTTTGTTTCACTTATTAAATATTCTGAATATTCATGTTGGAGTTAAGAATAAGTCCTTTTAGAATATTGAAAAAAAAACCCAGAAGATTTTGAAGATTTTTGCCTTTCTAGTTAACATCTCATAAGTCATGAATTGTGTGGCTCCTGGCTTCACACTATTTCCTTACTTACATTATACATTTACTAAAAAAAGCAAATATTGTAACAAGTAGCAGGAAACAGCCTTTCTTCAGGATTCCCAAGTTCACAGTTGGAGCAATGAAAAATTAGTTTTGTGTTGATATTGGTTTCAGTAGATATTTATCCATGACAGAAATGACAGAATGGCAAGTTCAGTATCCTAATACACTCTGCAGAGCAGATGCTCCAGCTCACTGCAGAGTGTCTGGCAGGTTTCCTTTATCTCTGCCTGCACTGGGCTGGGTTATGTCCTGTGCTATCAGTTCCAAGTCAGTAGAATGACTGAATTCATTCAAAAATGAGTGATTTCTGTCCTTGGGTAGTGAGTGGAGCAAGAAAACACTTCTAGGCTTATGCAGTGGCAGTTTGAATCACTCATTTACAGCCAGACAAAGCCAGGGTATTTAGATCAGAGATCACATCTCCCAGTCCCTGCAGACAGTTGGGCAAGGGCTGCATTATGGTTTAATCTATAGCCATAAAGCTTTCAGGGTAACCTTACACATCCCTGCAGCTCTCCTGTGCTAAGCTTGCACAGTGGCTCTTAAATGAGCCTCAAAGTTTAAAGCTGCCTTCCTGCTCTACTGCTCGAGGGCAAGGTTGGTTCTGTGCAGCCTTTCTGTGGTGCTTTGCAGTCACCACTGCTTGCCCTCAGTTGCTTTGACACAATCCAGGTTGGAGCTTGTCACTGAATGCCTTGTTCAATGTAGCCCTTGTAAAACTCAAATTTGTTCACCTCTGTGACCAAACTCTGCACCCCTCTCTAGCAGTGGGGCTGGGTGGGGAGGGACTTCAAGTTTGAGAAGGTTATTTTGGTGTTTTCTTCATCTAATCCCATCTCTCATGTGCCTAAAGGACACAGTAGGAGGAAGATTTGATGCAACTCAAGCCTTTGTTGGGGAGATGAGCCAGTTCAATATATGGGACAGGGTCTTAAGAGCTGAAGACATCATGAATATTGCCAACTGCTCAATCAACATGCCTGGCAACATCATCCCCTGGGTGGATAACAACGTGGATGTGTTTGGAGGTGCTACTAAATGGCCTGTGGAGACGTGTGAGGAGCGTCTGCTTGACTTGTAGCTGTGATCACTTCCCATCCAAGTGCCCCCTTTAGTAGGACAATCTTCTGTGCAATCTAAAGCACTTATTTTTCTCCTTGCTCTTCCCCAGTCTTAATTCCTTGAAAGAATAAAAAAAAAATTGAGTAAACTGCCTCAATGCAAAGATAGCTGCTAGTTTGGGGCATTGAGCCTGGCTATGACAGGAGCACTTCTCGACCAGAGCAGCCCTTGCTTTCCTATGGCCTGATCCAAAAATGTGCTTTGGCCTGCACAACCCTTTTGGTTGGGCCTGAGCTTAGACCATCAGCTCTTCTGCAGGGAGGGAGAACAGTGTGCACACTTCACTCTCATGTTCCTGAGAATGTGCAGTGCTGACAGCACCAGGAAGAACAGGCTAAATGTGAACCCTTCCTTCCAGTCTATTGTCTCCTCTTCAAAATGAAGCCATTCTTTTTTTAGCCCTTTTTAAAAATAAAAATCACTTAATCCTTACACTGCAGTGGTTATGGTGCAGCTATGGATAGAGCAGAACAGCCACTGTCTGAGTGCAAGGCTTTTGCTTCTTAATTTGCAGATTAAAAATCCTTATTTTATGATAAAGAGGTGATGTATTGGAGACACATTGTACCAGTTCAATTTGAAGAAAGGGCTGTTGAATCAACACAGCTCCATTGAAGCAGAGGTGCTTCAGGTGAGGTTCTGTCCCAAAGCCTGTCCTTTGCTAGCCAGGATCGGCAGCAGGTGGGTGGATCAAAGATTGTACTTGTATTTTCTGTAGGCTGAATGTACTGAATTCCTAGTGACCTGGCTTGTACACTTTTCTCTATTGTTTCCTTGCTTCAATGTCTTTATTTTTTTTAAATATACAAGCTGTGATTAAGTGATTTTCCATTTTGTTTTGCTTTGAAAGGCCTTTTTATGAGCAAGTGCCAAAGTTCAGTTTCTGCTTGCTGAGAATTGGTATATATTTTTCCAGCATAAAAGTCTTCTGCACTGGTTTATATGTTATTATAATGGTCCTATGTAATATGAAAATGTGCTGCTTTTTCAATTCTTGTTGACTGTCTCTTCTGTAAGCACTGGGCTGACTACTATATTTTTTTATCATTTTCTCTCAATATTTTGCAAACAATGTTGCTGTTTCCTTGGCGTTGCTGTGAATTCTTGGTTTGTGGCTCGCAGATAGCAAATGCACTGTACTGGGAAAGAGTTAATACTTTTGTTATTTAAAAGAAAAAGGATTTAAATGGGGGGAGGGGGAATTTATAAAGCTAAATATCATATTTTATTTTTCATATGTTTGAATTGTAAGAATAATATGGTGACAGTCCCATTTGTAGGGTAAAGTTACATATTTCCATGAATATGTAGTATGCTGTTCTTAAAAGAAAATTCTTATAATGAACTTTTAATTAAAATGCACTGTAAAATGAGTCTCTTAATTCTTTTATAGCCACACAAGACACTGAATAGTCTTTCATAGCTTCTATGAGTTCACCTGCTGTCTCTCTGGACTGGTAGAAGGACAGTCTTGTAAGCAGTTTTTTTATTTCCTAAATGTGTCAAATTTATTCTCTAAATGCCTCAAGTGTTCTTGTTGTGATTGGCTTTAAAATAAACTTACACACACTGCACCCTCAGCCTACAACAGTGCTTTCCCTGCCCCAAGGAAAAAACAAACACAAAACTCACTTCACATCAAAAGAATCTGTGTTGTGAGATGAAGAAAAGTGCAAAATTCTCATCTCCAATGGGCTGGTGCCCAGAAGAGGCATCAGCCCTCCAGTCAATGCAGCTTCATTTATCTGCTTTTTTTAAAAGAGGCTGGGGGAGCTGAGCTCTGGAGTTTTACATATTTCACTCTGTTCTTAAAAGGTGCAACAGTGAAACTGTCTTGGGCACTCTGCTGAATGTCCTGGAGCCTGTGTGGGTGGTGGGGGCTGCTGTTTTATTAAACACCAGCACCAGTGTTCAGTGCTTGGTTGAGGGAGGTCTTTACATCTCTCTTGGCCACGCTGCTCTTTATTCAGAGTTATTTAAACACATTCACAGCCTTTAGCCATATGCACCTCCATGGGAAGGTATTAATGGTGGGGACTGTACTTTGTTGGGTGGTTTGGTTTTTACTCCTTAAATAGTTCAGATGGTAGGAATTTTGGAGGAAGGTTTTGGTTTGTTGGGGTTTTTGAAGACACTGACTCCTCAGGAAAAGCCAAAGGTACGTATTTCATTGAAAAGGGTTTCTTTCATTATTTTTTAATACCTATACAGGTATATACACATATACATATTATTCTTTTTTTTGTGCAATAGTGCCTTTTCATTAAGAAGAAAAGACGTGTTGATTTTTGTACCTTTATCTGTTTTTCTGCTGCTCCACATCCTGGGAGTCACATGTTTTATGTGAATATAGAAGCAGATGGCAAAACAGGAGTAAATATTACCACATTCCAGCATCCATATTGTTTATGGAGTGTGGAGCTGACAGCACAACCTTCAGTTCCCAAACTGCTCTGAATGCACAGAAGTAATAACTTATGGAAAGCTGAGTGGCAGCACTTGGAACAAGCAGTAGTGCAGATTTCTAGAAAATGTGTTTTTATTTAAAACCAGGCAGAGCTGGGACCCCTAAAGCAATATCAGTGATCCCAGCAAGCCAAGGTGCTGGGAGCTGTGAGTGGCCAGGTCTGCAGGCGCCTGGCTGGGAATACTCCTCAGTCTCTGTTCTGCACCATCCTCTCTGTGCATCCTTGGTGCCCTGGCTGCTGGCTGACAGCAAGCTGAAAGTTTGGTGTGTTTAAATCCAGTTTTATTTCTTCACAGACAAGTTGTTTGCCTACATGCCAGGCCACTAGAAAGTGTAGTCATCTCATGTGTTTTGAGTTTGCTTGAAGGCTCCAGGTGCACAGCTGCTGTCTGTAGCTGAGGGGAGGAGGATCACCTCTGCCTCTGGGATCCCCTGCATGCTGAGCTGCACTTGCTCCCTGAAATCCTGGTTTAGGTCTCAGAAATGCAGAGAAGACCAGCAAAGCTCTACTTGTAGGGGGATAGAATGTAAGAAAAATAAAGATAGTGTAGAAAGTAATCTTACCCCTAAGGAGTTGCAGCTGGGCCAATTATCAAAGATCAGGATCAGACCTGACTTTTACAGGCCACTGTAAGCAATGAGAAGAAGAGTGCTATAGAAGAGTGGGGTGGCTGGTGGAGAAGGGAACTGGAGTCAGTTTGCTGCTTTGTGGAGAGGAAAGAGTCAGTGCTCTGAGGAGCTGCCCACGAGAAACACCAAGAAGGTATGGAACTTTTGTGATAACGAGACAACAGTATGGAACCCCTGCAATAAGATGATAACATCTACCCACGCTTCCCAAGTGAGTGAATATCTGGGACTGCCAGGGAGAAGCTGATTCTGTTTTGCTTCAGACACCTGATTTCCTTCAGGCCTTTCCCAAAGGTGAGAAGCAGGTCAGTAGTGAAGCTGCTGTGTTGTATTAGGAGTTTAAAGCTGGCACTTTCTCAGTCAGGGTAATGGTTGTTCTAAAAAAATGCTGCTGTAACGATAGGTTAGATTTATTTCTTCTTTGCTAATGGCACCTGACTCTGTGTAAGGATTCTTCATCCAGCTGATTTTAGTGACCCAGGTTGGGAGGGAAGATCAGCCTTCTTCTATTGCATTATCCTGAATCCTGCTAGGAGTGCAGGAACCTGAAAAGAGACACTGGACTGGCTGAGGCTTCTGCCAGACATGATGATCCCTTGATGCTGCTTAGAAATCTGAGGCAAGACACAGCAAGAGCCCTGCTGATGGAGAGAGTCAGGCACTGCCAAACCCCTCCAGAAATGAAAGGTCTTTCCTTTTAGCCAGGGAATTGGGGTGGGCGTTGAAGGTGATGTGGGATTTTTCCAGAGGTCTTTTGCCAAAAGGTCTCTGGATCTTTTTCACCCCTTCACAAAGAGAAAGTTGGACCTTGAGAATGTTCATGGTTAGCTGTGAGGCTTAAATAATACATGAATATTTTCAGAGCTAAAAATCTTCTGGAAAGAATGGAATTAATTGCCCCCCTGGCTATAGCTGTTCCTAAAAGGCTGTGCTTAGAAAAGTATAAATTTGCACAAGGAGTTCAAGGGGCCATTTCTTCCTCCACAGGAGGGCTGGGCTGATGTTTTGGCAAAGCTTCAGATACAGAAGCTCCCTGATGGCTTGATGGCAGTGAGAGCAATAGTTTTGTTTATGAAGGATGCTTTGGTGTTTGACCTGTGCTAGCCCCCAGGCAGTTCAGCTCCTGGCACTGCTGCTCCCAGGGGCTGCTGCAGGAGGATGCCAAGCCTTTGTGGTACCCACTGGTTCCCCCAGCCTGTCCTGAGGCTCAGGGGCAGAGCTGGGCTGCCTGGAGCCTCTGTGGCTCTGGCTGTGCTTCCCTTCTGTGCTAAAAGGAGTTTGCAAGAGGCTTGTCCTGGTTTTTGTGTCACCAAGCTGTTCCCAGCAGCAGTTCTGGAGTGCTTTTTAAGAATAAGTACTGAGAAAAGTACCAATGGCTATTTCTTAGGAGGATTTCGGTGGTTTTTGAGGTAATAGATGGTCTTTTACATTTTGTCTTTTAAAACACTTAAACCAGCTTATGAGTAACTTTAAATCCTTATGTTCCTGTAACAGAGCTCATCACCCAGGCTTATCTCCACTCCTGGAGATTGCTCTGCTGACCTCTCCAGATGAAAGGAAACCTCTTTAGAGGGCAACCTCATTTATTAAACACAGGATGTTAAAAGTTGTGGGTAACAACACTAGCTAAGCAAGGGATTTATAACTTCCCTTTTGTTTAAATTTTTTTATTTTGCTTGGTGTTGGCTGTTGATTTGCAGTGAGAATCCTGATGTGCTGTCCTGCTGTGGTTCCAGAATGGCTGCTTTTCCTGTGCCAGGCAGGAATTGGTTTTCCTCCCACTGCAGAGGGCACAGAGCAGGCAGCTGCCTCCTCCCTGGAGCAGAGCTGGGAAGAGATTGTCCTGTGCAGCTTTATTGCTCCTCTGCAGCCACAAAAGGGTCTGGGAGAAGGGATCTGCACTGACTTTTAATTTTATGTGAGATTTCCCTGCAGGAGATATTTGTGTCTGACAAAACAGGACAGACCTAGATTTGCTTTCCAGGGATGCTGTAGCTCACAGGAATGAGCTGTGTTTTAGGCAGGAGTTTATAATTTTTTTCTTTCTCTTGCTTTCCTGCTTTCTTTATGGTAACTTATATACAGTTGATAAACACCTATAATAAAATAGAGATATACACAGTCAAATCATCCTTTTTTTCCATTAAAGAAAGCTGTTACTGTGTAGAGAGTACATATCCTCCTAAGAGATCAAATTATTTATGGCAGTGCACTAATTAGCTTTTTCAAGGCTTCTAAGGTCTTGCAGATACTTGGAGCTCCAGGGATAAGTGCAGTAGGTAAATACCTCTCTGCATCAGGGATAATTTCATGTATCTGGCCAGAAGCTGTGCTTTGGGCCTGTTGGGCCAAAAGCTTTGCAAGGCAGTGGTCACCACTGGCTGCTTGGGGCACTCAGGAGGCCACAGGGATCCACACAGCTCAGGAGGCTCCCAGAGCTGGTTTTGCCCCATTTTCATGTGCTGCCGTCTGAGTTCTGAGGCTGTACCAGCACTGTCACCTGCCCACCCTCACTCTCGGTTTGGTCTCAGGGAAGAGCAGCTCCAGCTCCCTCCTCACGTCCATCAGCAGCCCCAGGCTCTGCTCAGAAGTGTTTGGCATTGTTCAGATGTGCTGCTATGGTTACTCAGGCACCACTCACTGCACAGGTCAGCTTGGAAGAGCTTTAGACAAAGTATTTGGGACAAAATGCAGCTCTTGATTGTTAATTTAAGACCTGGCACATCAGTTTGAACACACTACGTGGGGGATGATTTTTTTTTTTTTTTGTTTTCCCCTACACTTGGGATTTGGAAAAATCATAAAAATATTGCCCAAGCAATGACAGTGGCTCCTGCTGAAAACAGCAGCCAGCCTATTAGTTCTGGGAATGGCCTGGAGGCTGCTGGGCTCTGTGTGCACAGGTGAAGGAAGGAGGATGCACAAGGCCTGGGGAGCAGCAAAGGTTTCTAGCTGTGGTGAGCAGAGCCTGGGGGGGCTGGCTGCAAACAGCCACGGGCACATCTGGCCAGGGGAAGGGGCTGGAATGGGAATCTCAGAGCTCAGGCTGCCCCTCCAGGGCTCCCAGCTCGGCTGCTCATTCCTGGAGGCTGGGACTGGCATTTCCAGGGGATGAAGGTGCTGGAGCTGCAAGGGTGACCTGTTGAGGGCTGTAGCTGGGATTTTAATCTTCAATCCTGTTCAAATCCATGAGCTGCGTTGGCAGGAGGTGTTGTTTAGGTCCCAGAAATTCAGTGACATCTGTTCTGCACTTTACCATGGGCAGAGGTTGAAAAGGGATGACTGTAAAGGGATTTTAGAGATGTGCAGTGGTGCCCTCACTAGGCTGTGCCCTTTAATGTCTTTTCTGATTACTTGATGAGAACTGAATGTGCCTGATTTTATTTTTCTGGTTACACTGAAGGCAAAATTTCCATAGATTTGAATGAGAGAAGAACAGGAAACTGTTTGAGACAAGTCTGAACATGCTGGTAAAAATGAAACAAAAAAATCTGGTGTGACTTTAAAGCTATTTTTAAAAACACAAGCTGGAGCGGGTTCTCTGATTCACTGGAGTCTGTTATGTCTTTTTTTCCTTTTTCTTTTTTTTTTTTTGTATTTTCACTCAGTAATTTTAGGACACAGTGAGAAGGCAAGTTTTTAGAGATGGGTTATATGTGTTAAAAGGGGAAATGTGCTAGCATTTGCTGAGCACAATAAATATTACTGCCAAATGAGTATGTCCCTTTTCTGACTAGGCAGAAAAATAATTGTAGATAAGAATTTATACCAAGCCATTTCAGAAAACAAGAGAAGGTGGAGGATTTATTGCTTTAATTGAAATATTAGCTTTGCTATCTTCCTTATACGTTTATGTGTGAAACTGGGTGTTGTTTGGCATTTGCAGGCTAAATCTTGGGCAGCATTTTTGGTGGATGTGTTGTGTTAGGCATTGTCTCCCTCATTCTCTCCCATCCTGCACCAGCCCTTGGGGCAAGTTTCTGGCAGCTGAGGGTGGGGACTGAAAATAAAAATAATTTACCTTCACTGTCATAGGTAATAGCAGAATCCTGCTTGTATCTCCTGGCTTGGTGCCCTGGTTTTCCATTCAGTGCTTTAATTCAAAGGCTGGCCATTCATATTCTTGTTTTTCCATTGGAGGGTGCAAATTTCAGTGGTGTTCATTGAGCTAAGAGGTTGCAGTTCTCTTTATGTAGTTATTCTCCTGTTCATGGTAACAGACTGCTTGAACTTGAAGAAAGGGAGGGGGTTCAAACGTCATAAAGCACTTGAGAGGAGAAGGGGAAGGAAGCTGCGACCATGGCAGGGTGTGAGGTAAGGGGAAAACTGTGTCTGAATTCAGCAGTGGATGTTGGAAATAACATTTGTTGTCATTGCTGTAGATTTGCAAAGAATCATCTTCCCCCTGGGTTTGGCAAAAAGTCAGGTTTGTATTTCAGGAGGCTGGACTGCACCAGCTGGCTTCAAACATTTTTTTTTTCATTCTCCTGTCCTGTGAGGGGTGTGTGTATCAAACACTTCTTTGTTACCAGAAGGACAATCATTTCTTTTTTCCAGATGCAGACAGGAGTGCTCTGGAGCAATCTGAATTAAATGCCAAGGTGAAAGAGTGTTGCTGTAGAAACCCATGTCAGACTTGCAACTAGTTCTTGTGTGCTTCTGGGGATATCTTACTGATAAAGGCTCTCCAGCTATTTCTATTTTTCTGTGATATTGAGAAATGATTCTTCCAAGTTGCTTTTTAGTAGATCTCTGCTACAGTTCAGAAAGGCAGGGATGGGATGAGCAGGAATCTGCTCAAGCTCTGGGAGCCATCCTCTGGCTTTAGAGGGCTTTGGATTGTCTGCTCACTGCAGTCTATGCAACATCCAATGTGTTGCATCCCCGGTTTTTTAACTTCCAGTGAGGACTTGTTAACGTGGGAAGAAATCCCAGAAAACTCTTCCATAGCCCTGCCTTCTCCTTTCTACTGAGCACACAAAGCTGTTGATGACAATTGTTTATAGATTGTGTCTTGAAGAGCTCACAGAGACAACCTGACCCTAAAACATTGCTGTGGCACTCCCTCAGCATCCCTTTGATACCTCTGCATCCTCCTGGATTAGCGATGCTGCTGCAACAGTGCACAGCACAAATCCAGTTACATGAGCTCTGTTATTTGAGCGTCCTCTGAGCAGCATTTCAGACTTTATTAAAACTTTTCTATATGCATTTTGGCTTTGAAAAATACAAATCCAAAACAAAAGCCCATAAATCTTTGTTTAATCAAAGTGTACCTCTAAGAATGGTGTACATGGATATTGTATAACAAAAGAGTGAATTCCAAACAGGACTTTGAAAATCCGTCTGGAGCAGAAAATCAAGACTGGTGGGAGATTTTTAGAGCTTTGCCTGCTTCCTGGAAAAATTCACTGTACTATGTTGCATTATCAATGCTTAAGTGACAACTGCAAGTTGATTCAATTAAGAGCTGTGCTAAGGGATATTGTACTTGCTAATGCACAGTTTATCTCTGAAGTTGTGAGTGTTGCTGCCTCACTGAAACTGTATTGGTTTCAGTGACTGAGGCTTGTCTGTTGACAGCTTTGTCAGTTGAAAGCATTAGAAGAAAATGAAATTACACTCTGGGCCTTGCCCCAGATGGGAATTGATGTAATATTTTAGACCTCAAAAAGGATGGGAGTGTAACAGAACAACATGACAACATCAAGATTTATTAGAGCTGCTTTGGTCTTGGCTTTGGGTCATCTCCTGTCTGCAGAATTCCTGTTGATGTCCCATCTGGATTTATATAGAAATTGATGGTTGGGTGAAGCTCTCTGATCCCATCAGTTCACATTTGCATCACTTTCTGTTCTGGATGTGCTGCAGAGGGCTGGAAGCACGACTTGTTAAAGTAGTTAGCAGGCAAGCAGAGGAGAATGCAAGGTCAATTTAGCACTTGCAGAATTTAAATTATTTTCTGAATTGGAAGGGAGGGGGAAGGAAATCAAAGCCGGTGTCTCTGAGTTCAGCTGCGTTTCTGAAACAGTCCCTTAAGATATAAAAGTACTTGAATGGAACCATTAAGCCCTAGTTTGCTCTATATTTTGCTGCTATAATTGTTGCAGAGGTCATACTTACATGCACACAATTTGGGTTTGATGTCTGTGTTCCTCTAAACACAGATGGTTGCTGAGAAAAAGGAAACTTCATTGTGGCTATTGATTGCTACTGAGAACGAGTGGATGAAGTGTTCAAATCCTGATCTAACAGCTCCGTTGGATTTGTCTGTCCAAAGGTTTTGTGTCCCCTGGAAGTCTTTGTTACCCCACTACTTCTTACTGGTACAAAAATCCGGACACTGGCACCTGTTACAGCTTTTTTTCTGCCCTCCCTCTTTAAGCTGCTTGTGTTATTTCAGTCTTTAAACCCTGCAGGTGCTAAAAACTAAAACTAGGGGGGAGCAGGAGGGAGGGAGTCAGTTTGAGTCCTTGAGCAGGACATGCTCCAGACCTGGGTGTACAATCCACCCTGAAATGGAGATTTTGGGCGTAGGTCACATGAATTAACTTCCAAACAGGGGATGTGTGCTTTGGGCACCCTCTCTGTCCTGTATAGCTGCTGACTGCCTTGCCCAGGTGTCCTTCAGAGAGTGTCCCCCTCTTCCCTCTGGCTCCTGACAGGACAAACATTCAGCTCATTCAGCTACAGGGAGTTCTTAACTCCCTTTAATCAGATGCTCCACCAAAAAAAAACCCCTGGCATTCAGGTCATGCTTCAAGCTGAATTAGTTTGCATTATCTGCTGTTACTTTTGGACTGAGACAAACTGTTTATGTGTATTCTGGGTCACTGATGCAAACAGAGAATTACTGTGGGTCTGAATCAACATTGCAGCACAGCCATCAGCAGCCCTGCTCTCCTCGTGGGGACCAATTTATTCTCCAGATGAAGCTGGAGTGAGTGAAGGCTCATTCCCCAGGAAAGGTGATTGAGTGCAATTGCAGCTGGTTGATTAAGCTGGACAAAGAGAAACACTCGTGTGTCACTCAGCTCTCTCTGCTACATGAAACAAGGGGATTAGATATGGTGAATTTCTAGTAATGAAAGCAGGCAATCGGGTCCGTCATAAAATCAGCTTAAAAGAGCTTCCAGAGGGAACCAAAATAACTTGACCTACCTTGGTCCTGTAATCTTTAAATGCTGCTTAACATCTGCTCATCAGCACTTGGCAATAATATTTATTATGGAATTTTTAATAGCAGACACCATCATGTGTTGAAATTAATAATGCAGAGGGGTGCATGGTGGAGGGGAAAACATCACTACACAGAGGTTAAAAAGGAAATAGAAGTATTTTACTTCAGTGAAAAAATCTTTAGGAGAAAGTTACACCTACAAAAATGTTAGTGAGGTCACCAGCCTGGCCCAAGCACCTTTCTAGTCCCCTGAGGTGGTTAGCACAGAACCAGTTCTGCCTCAGGGACCTAAAATGAGAATGGGGAATTGTAGAAACTTTCCTTAAAGACAGATGTGCAGAAGATGCCTTTAAGATTTGAGATGTTATTTGGAAACAGCTTTCTTCCCCCAGGACTGACATTTCTGTCTATGTTATTAACTTTGGAGATACAGAAGGTGCCTAGTGTTAGGTGCAGTGGATTTGAGCCATTATAGGCAGAGGATAGTTTGAAATTCCTTACTGCGCACTGTGTATCCTTGAAAACTGTAGTACAGGAATTTGAGAACTCTTTACTCCCAACAAAGAGTTACCAAAAAAGAGTAAATTGCAATTCTTGGCTTAAAACATCTTCCAAGTAAAAATCTCTGTAGACCCTCACAGGTCCCAGTTATTTCTCAACTGAGTCTGCAATCTGCTCTGTAAAATGGATTCCCTGGAAAATGGTCTGGAGATGTCAGCAGGTGCTGAATCCACATTTCCCATTGCAGTGTGTCCCTGTCAGTCCTCCCAGGCCTCACACCACAGTTCTTTTTGTCCTAATTTGATTTTGCCAGCAGGTTTCACTTGCTGGTCCTTGTCCTGCACCTTCCTTCCTTGCAAGCCAGCTGTGGCCATCTTCTGCCTGTGGCACAAAGGACTGGGAACATCCTGGGCTATTTCTTGCACTGAACATTTTGTGCCTTTTTTTTCTCTGCTATGATGAGTCTTTCCCCAGGATTGGGTCTGAAGCAGGAATTGGTTATTGCCAATCCCCTGTAGTGAAGTCAAATATCATCTGCACTCCCAGACATTGTTCTTGGATTCATATATTCAGGGATGATATTAGACAGCTTTGCCACTGGGAAATGCCTAACAAATTGCTGGTTCTTTTTGTTGTCCAAATGCTTTATTCACTCTGCTTTCTAGGATGCAGTTTCTCATGCTGAATTTTTGTTGTTCCTAGACACAGAGCATTGTGTCTTGGCTCTATGGGAGCCTGTTTTGTTGGAAAAAGCCCAAACTTTTAAGCCATCCAGGCCACTCTATTGGCCTCTTTCCATCCTTATTTACTGCTGTGTTGTCCTTTGTACAGTCTGTAAGTTTTCTGCTAGTAGAACATGTATTTATTTCTGTATTGAGAGTGGTGAGTATGCCAGGCCTGGTGTGAATCCATGTGGAACAGCCAGTTGTTTGCTAAGGCTTCCCTGTAGACATCAGCTTTTGAAGATCTGTCCCTTACCCCACCCTTAATTCTTTTAATATGGACTTTCAATTGAAACTACAAAGTGATACAATAAATATCTTAAAATTGAAATCCCAGTAGCCTTCAGCCATCTAGTTTGTGCACGGTCTTTCCTCCCAGCAATTCCCCTAGAGCTGATCAATACCTATTCACTTTTCTTTTTTTTTTTTTTTTGTCCTCCTTTTATTTAGGGGATGGATCTCAGACTGCTCAATACAGTGTGTACTGTTTCCCTACAAATAGGTAGTTCTTGACATTAACATTCTGCTGAGACTTCTGCAGCTTTCAGCACTGAACTCCTGTAATATGCCTCTGAACTTTTTCTATCCATTTTTTAAGCTTTTGTGATGTACATGTTAACTTTGTCTTTCATGGCAGCTGAGATAGAAGGGCTGCTTTGCATTTCTGGTAAATGTGCGCATCCTAATTCAGGGAATCACTTCAGCATGTCCTGATCTGTAGAATTAGGCTGGAGATTGCTATATCATTATGGTAAATGCATAATTATCAAGGCAGGAGGTTTTGTGTTTTTATTTTTTGTTTGCTTGTTTGTTTTTGGTTTTTTCTTTTTCCATGAACTGCAGCAGTTCTCTTTCTTCTCAGGGGGAGAGGATTTTTTTTTTTCCCCTGGAAAAACCAGTCTAAATTTTTGCTCTGCAAAGCCATGCAAATTCTACATAGAGAAACAATTCTGCAGAGTGTCTGCACTGAGGAGAACTCGTGGTTTTCTGCTACCCAAGATGTCCTGTCTGGTTACTGTCCTTTACTCTGAAGGCAATTCTGTTAAGGTGCAATTATTTAAAAAATAAAAATTCAGGGATCATTAATAATGTTGACTGCTAAATCTGGGTGTGTTTTTCTTTTGTGTGTCTTTGTGAGGTCTTGAATTTTCTAGAAATCTCATTTATGGGAGAGGGAGAGCGATGAGCTATTGTTCTCTGTGCTGGTCTAAATCAGTTGGGCTCTGCTGTCCAAACTAAGAGCCTCACATTTGGTCCACAGGCAGTTCTTGCATCCTTCCTGCCTGCCAGGCCTCTCTCCAGGGCTGCTTCAAGCCAGGATTAACCATCCTGGGGGGAAGACGGGAGCACGTTCAGGGAGGGAATGCTGCTGCACCAGATGAAAGCTACGCTGTCCCTTGGAACCCCACCAAATACCTGCATCCCTAGGTTTTGCAAGAAAACACTTAACAAATCTCTTATTTTAAAGCTGTTCTACCTCCATTGTTATGCTCAGAGAAGTATTACTTTGTCCTCCTTGTTAAAAGTGAGCATTCCTTTCTTTGCTGTATCTCTGTGCACAGCATGTCTTGTTGTTACATTTAAGTTGCTCTAAACTCTAAATCAATAATCCCATTAGGAAGAAAAAAAAGGGGTCTAGTAGCAATAAGTACAATTGCAGAGTTAATCAGATCATTTTTATTCCTGTTGTAGACTCTGTTTCCCAAAGATGTTCTAGCTCTGCAGAATCAATAAGGGCACAATAAGTAGGTTTATTTCCTGGATATCAGCAGTATAAGGGTGGGGGTTGGATGCCTGGAGGGAACCAAGGGATTTTGCTGCCTGTGAACACAGGAGCTGTAACTGCTGCTGCCATGGAATCAAGTAACAGAAAGCAGTGTATATTTTGGGGACTCAAATGTCTGGGAAATATCTGGAGGAGGCATAGATCCAGGAATTTCTCCCTTCTTAGTCCATCCCCACCAATTTCACAAACAAAGTGTGTCTAAAATAACACTGCATTTTAAATATAACGTTTTGAGTTGGTAGCTGCTTGTTTTAGAATGTAAAACCCACCTAATTTTACAAACATTCTTCAAAGGGGTGGATGACGTGTTCTTACCTCCTCTTCCCATTTCAATTTCTAAATGTGGTTCTTACTGCTGATCTCTTCTAGTTGCATGCTACACAGCTATAAAGGCTCCAGTGGAGATGCATCTGGCTGGTCTGTACAACGAGATTTAGTCTTTCCTAACCCAGGCTGTGCACAACTCCTTTTGAGTGGAGCTGAACCCTCTTCTCCACAACCATTTCCCTGTAAATAGCTACTGAAAACAATAAAACTGGAGCCCTAAAAAAGATGGGCCTCCTTGTTGTTTCATTATTGTTAAATATGGCCCCTGCTGCGCTGTGGAATAACCAGCGCCCAGCACTGCTGTACCCTGGTTGTTACTCAGTGGTCCTTTAAACAGAACCCAGCTGTACATTCCAAGATTAGAGTGCTGCTTTCTCCTTGCCTTGTACATTAAGCTGAAAGTCATGAAACTGAGCCTTAACTATTCAGTATGCCTGTGTTTGCTAATAAAGACTTCTTAGGAGAAATCATGTTTCACGGTGCCACCCCAACACTCGAGTGCAGCTGCCTGGGAATTTCTTTCTCCTGTCCTGTTTGGAGATGTTGTGGCTGCAGCACAGACTCAGCCTGGCAGAGCTGGGAGTGTGGGCAGAGGCAGGGAGGTGCTGGCACAGGTGATGCTGTGCTGAGGGTGCTGCAGGTAAAGTAGCTCACAGTGAGATGAAGCAGCATCAGCTGTGCTGATCTGTGCACGCACTGGCTCTGTTCACCTAAGAGAAGTATCAGAAAGTGCATGGTTAAGAATAAATGCAGTGGTCATAACACAAAGCTTGGAAAGTTTGGAGTGGTTATAAGATAAAAAGTTTCAGTGAGATACACACTGCTTTGAAACGGGCTTTAAAAAAATTGACATTTCCCAGAAAAACAAGAATCTATATATGAGAGATGGTCTACTTGCAAGAAGCCTTAGGGCTCAGTGGATTTCTTTTTGTTCAAGTCTTTACAGTTGTCTACCCAATTTGAGCTGTAAATTAAACTCTAAGTATCTGGAAGGATTCTTTACTTGGTGTGAGCACTGTGACCTGCATGGTTGTGAGGAGTGGGAGGTGAGTCCAAATCTTGAAGGGCTCTTCCTGGTGGCAATTCTGACTTTCAACCACACCATTGCTTATAGTTTTATAAATTTCTATTTTCAGTTTATTTACCACCTGCTCCTAAGATTTGTATGAAATATGCCAAGACAAACACAAACCCAAACAGCTAGAGCTTACACATTCCCAGAATGTGATCTAAAAAGAATTGCTGCAAAAAAGTGAGACACAGTTTACAAATATTACTGTTTAAGAACTATATAAACTATATAACTGTATAACTATAAATAATAATAACTAGATAAACATAGTATATAAAAATACATATATTTTGTGCCTGTGTGCAGGTACATCTATACAGACACATGTACTTTTATCCTTTGACACTTTATCCCTCAGCTGACCAAGGTGGAGACTTTGGTCAAATTTAGCAAGAAGCTTCTGAAGTTCTACTAAATAGTTAAAAAACCTGCTGTGATTAAAATGAAAAACTATTGCTGCTGTACCACAGCTCAAGGCTACACAATAAAGTGTGCATCTCCTTAGATTCAGAAAGGTTAAGTTGTAATGACTTAGCCCTATTGTTGCATAAAATTACCATAAAATTTTCAAAATATTAAGCTTTCTCCTCAGCAGAGGAAAGGCTGCATGTATTTAGATAATAATATTGGAGAGATAGAAAATAAAAATGGAAAAGGAGCCAAACTGTAAATGCCAAAGAAATTGCTGGCCACTGTGCCCATTATCTCAGAAGATGGTGCCGTTTTGAAGAAGGATAAACTGGTTGCTTTAAATGGACTTTGAATATATATGGGTTTATTTTTTTCTATTTTTATTTTTTCTTTCTGATTCCAAGCCATTATTTTTTTTCCCCATGGAAAATAGCTTTAATGTGTATACAAACTCTGTGTGTATGCCTGTCTTGTCTGAACAGATTTAATACATATATAAAGTGTTTGTGTGCACACAGACATGCACACACTTCCCCACACGTGTGGGAAGAGGGAGAGGCTGAAACCAAGATTCAGGATGTGCTTCAAACCACTCTGGCAGAGCAAAGCCACCCACAGAGCTGAGGCCAACCCCATAGGAATGTTTCCAGGGAGCCACAGGAACCCTGTTCTTTTCTGTGGTGGGTTATCCAGCATTGTGTGTATTTTGTGTCAGTGCACCTGTGAATACTTCACATGGACACCAGGGGTTCTTTCACACAATTTCAGCTGAACAGCTGCAGCTCTACAGTCACTTTATCAGCACCATAACATATAGAATGAATAATGTATGCATTCCTGAAGAAGGAGCACTGACTGGGAGAAGATTCAAACTGAATCTTGGGAGCAGAAGAGTGAATCCTTGGCTGGATTGCATTTTTTCTGAAGGTCTTCGAGGCAGTCAGGTGGTGGAACAGAGCTAGGGATGTGTCCAAATGTGGTATTTTAGAGAAATATTTAATGTGGATCATGCCCCCCATCACTTCAAGCATATGGATGTGTGTAGGGAAAGGAGGGTTAATCTTGTCTGGTATAAATTAGTAAGAGCTGTGCAAAAAGAACTTTTCAAAGACTTGCTTGCTAAATAAATTACTGGTCATGTTTTATTGAAAATGCTCGTGCTGCCAGCAGAGAACATAGCAAACAAGCACATTTTCAATTAAAGGAACAGCTAGGATTTTCCTTCTGGCACTCTTGTGACTTCTTGCACTTGTTCAGTTTTATTGCACGTCACAAACAGCAGCAAATCCTGTGCACACACGTGGCACACGTGGCATGGCACCATCCAGCTGTTTATCCCCTGTCCCTGGCAAGTGTCCTTTTGGCAGAGCAAAGCTGGGACCCCCAGCTAGGGTTTTTAGGGTCTCTAATGTAGGAGCCCCCTTGGGCTGTGCTTTACCCCAAATCCAGCGTGGGGCTGGGGCTGTGCCCTGTTCCCACCCATGTGCTGCAGGAGCTGGGGGGATTGGTGCCAAGCTGCACACTGGCAGGGATGGGTAGGGAGGATTTACATTTCTGACAGGACAGATGTTTGCCTTCTTTCCTCCCAAGCATCTGCTCCCATGCTCTATTTTGGGAAGTGGTGAGCAGGGCTTTAAGGGCAGCACTGAGGTTACAGGAGGTTGTCAGCCTTATCCTTCAGAGGCCATCGTGGGATTGCTGGCTGTTCTTGCTTTCAGGCTAACAGAGGAAATGTGTGGAGGAGGTGTTTTCTACCTCAAGGATGCTTGAACATTTCTGGAAAAATTTTCAGCTGCAGGACAACATACAGCACCCTATGGAACCCTGGAGGCACAAACCTCTCCTTTAGCTGATGGTCAGGCTTTAGGTCCAGAGATAACTCTGTCACAGGAGAGCATTTGTTAATTTCTGTGTCAGGTTTTTCTTCCCCAACCACTCTCATGAGGCACACAAAGGGCTCATTGCCATCAGCACTGGGAAGTGTCAGTAGGTTTGTGCAGTTTTCGGTAGGTTAAATATAGAATAGGTCTTTGCTGCCTTTACCTTGAGCATAACATTGATCAGTTCACGTCACAACTTCTCTCTGAAAAATCAAATAAAAGGGCTTGTTGAAGTGGCTGGAAGGCAGGGGATGGTGTAGAGGAATTTCTGAGGAGATGTGGTATAGCTGATGATGTGTTTCTTTGTGCCTAAGATGCTTTTTTGAAAGAAATATCTCCCAGGGGGATGACAGGACTCTGAGACTCTCCTGGGCTAAAGGAGCAGCATTTTCCAAGTTTGTGAGACTTCATTTGGCACTGATAAAGAATATCTGAGCGAGCAAAAGGCAAATATTTGGGGCAAATATGCATGGTTCCAAACATTTGGTAGGGTATTGACACATTCAAGGTATTTATCATTAAATGCAATGGAAAGAAAGCCACCAGCCTGTGAGGACTTAGAGATGAACAACTGCTATGCTTGAGACTTTGTTGAGGTGAAAAACAACAGACCAGAGGAAAGCAGAAAGTTCCAGATAGCCCAATGCACACTCACTGCCTGGGAACACCAAACCTGACCCTCAGAATGGTGACACCCTCCGAATGGTGACACTTCTCTTTGGGAAGCACAGTCAGATAATTCGATTTACAGAGAGCTATGAAATCACTTCTGGTGCAGGATCTTGTTGCAAACTAGAAGCATATCTTTTAGTGTGGGGGGGTTCTAGAGGAAGACTCAAAATTGCCGCTCGACGCTGTTCATTTGCATTTGTAAATGCCATTTCTCCTAAAACTTCTTCCCTTGCAGTCTCTTTTTTAACTTGTATTTCAATGGCTCTAGTTAACCTTTCTACAAATTTCAGAAAAGGCTCTGATGGTAGCTGCTTGATCTTACTATAAGGTTCAAATGGGCCCTCAGGTTGAAGGGAAAAGAAGGCTTTTTCAGCTGCTTCTCTGACTTTCTCGAGTGTTTCTACAGGAATTATGGTAGCTTGGATTGAGGGTAGAGACCATTGGCCCTCGCCAGAGAGATGCTCAATGGTAATTGGCATGCCATTGGTATCTTTCGCTGTGTTTGGATCAGCACGCAAACCTGGGAGAGCATCTTTTAGCAATTGTTTCCATGCTAATTCCCATAATTTGAATTCTGTAGAGGTCATGAGGCATGAGAAAAGCTGTTTTAAATCGTGTGGGACTACTACAGTCCTACTCAGTTCAGATTTTAAAAGACCATGGAAGTATGGTCTGTGTGGGCCATACTCCTTGTGGGATTTGCAAATCTCTTTAATCAATTCTCGTCCAAAAGTTTTCCAATTAGCAGTTGGGGCTGCTCCCCCTTGTGCTGCAGGCTGATACGTAACAGGAGCGAATGACAAAGTGGGACCCTGTATTGGTCTGCTGATCCCTGCCCTGTATCCTTTGAATCGGAAGCATTGGGATCACAGATACGGCTGTGGGCACATGCAGTGGGCGTGGCCCCACAGTGGGAACGCGGGGAGGGGGCGGGGACAGGGGGCTGGCAAGGGGCGGGGACACAATGGGCACAGGGGGCGGGGACAGGGGGCTGGCAAGGGGCGGGAACGCCTGGTGACATCACGCCCCCTGGGAGGAGCAGAGGGGCGGAGCTGAGGGTACAGCAGGTAAGGGTGGGGTAGGGAAGGTGTGACGAGGAGCAGGAGGGGAGGGGGATGGGGTTTTGGGATGCTTGAGAGGATCTTGGGAAGAAGAAGACCAGGTATGGGAAGGTGCCACGTGGCATCCTCCATCTTGTGGACCTCCTAGGGACTGGGGGCCATTTTGGGCATCGCTGCTCTCCGTAAAGCTGACACATGCTCTGGGTTTCAGAGAGGGGGACACAGGGTTTTGGGGAAGATTCCACGCGGTCTGGCCAGGACGTTGCGGACAAAGGAACTGAGGCATTCTAAAGTGCTCAGGGAGTCGACTTCCCAGAGCATGAGCAGAGTGTGCTCTCTTTAAAATACCAAGTTTTGGGGTAAGAGGTTTAGAGCTGGGAGGGGGAGAAACAGGGAGAGCAGAGGTACATTCCTTAATATTTGGCCTTTTCTCCCATTCCCTTTGTTTGAGCAAGGCTGTTCGAACTTGTAAACTCCACAAATTTAGCTGAAGACGTATTGCCAGACTGTCCCAAGGTTATCAATTCCTTCCCTACTTTATCCCAAAATTGAATATTGTGGACTTCTTCAGGGGAAATTTGTGGGAAGTGTAGAAAAAGCCACCTTATAAACTGTTTCAGTTTTCCTTTAGAGAACTTTACATTTGCACTGACTAAAATTCCAACAATGTGATAACACACTCCTTTTGGTGCTGCGCTTAACTTCCAGCCTGTTTTAGATGTAAAAGGCACAGTACAAAATCCCGCCCGACCGAAAACAAAGCTAAATCAGCTGCCGTTTTCTATAAAAACCACGGTTAATAAAGAGAGAACGAGCAAACGATAACCTTTCGCAATGCAGCTGCTTATACTGCTTTTAAAAATGCCGCCGGCAGCAGCACCGAGTCGGGACCCTCCCTGCCGCGCCGAGAGAGAGCAGCGCCCCCGCACCGAGCGCGGAGAGCCGAAAGCGGGGCTGCCCCGCACCGAGGGTACAAGTGTAGAGAGCCGAAAGCGGGGCTGCCCCGCACCGAGCGCGGAGAGCCGAAAGCGGGGCTGCCGAGCGCAGAGAGCCGAAAGCGGGGCTGCCCCGCACCGAGGGTAGAGGGCCGAAGCCGGGGCTGCCCCGCACCGAGCGCGGAGAGCCGAAAGCGGGGCTGCCCCGCACCGAGCGCGGAGAGCCGAAAGCGGGGCTGCCGAGCGCAGAGAGCCGAAAGCGGGGCTGCCCCGCACCGAGGGTAGAGGGCCGAAAGCGGGGCTGCCCCGCACCGAGGGTAGAGGGCCGAAAGCGGGGCTGCCCCGCACCGAGCGCAGAGGGCCGAAAGCGGGGCTGCCCCGCACCGAGCACGCCGCTCTGCCGAGCCGGGGGGTGAGGCAGGCAGAGCTCTCCCGCTCCTCCGAGCCGGCGCCGCCAATTCCAAAAGCGGCAAAACCAGGCCGCAGTGAGCTAGAGCCTAGAACGCGATCGCTCCCGCTCCGCGGGGCCGCGCAGCCTGATACGCAAGAGCGAAAAAGAACAGAACTCACGGCAGAGACTGTTTTTCCAGCTTCTACCCCCCCACCAAGGAGCAGAAATACTCACCGAACCCGGAGCTGTTGCAGGCAAGGTCAAGCAGGGGTGGTCTCTTCACCTCTTCACCGGAATAGGGCCCCACGGGCAGGAGGGGCTCCCCTATTCTCCTCTGGAAAAGTTCGCTCCCCAGAAAGGAGCAGCACTTTCCAGGGCCGCCGAGAAGTCCGGGAGGCTTCTTGTGGGTTCAGTCCCAAAGTCTCTGCTGGGAGCAACGCAGCCAGAGCTCTTCCAGTGGGTGCTCAGCTGCCTCAAAGCTTTCCCGAGGTTCTGAGATTCCTTCTTGGGGCTGCAGGTTCGATCAGCCCCACGGTTGGGGGAGGGAAGGGGTAGAAATGCCACCAGCCAGGTAGGCGGGGGGGAAGGCTCAGGGGACAATGACACCTGGATAGCCCAATTGTCCCCAGGGCTGAGAGGCATCTTTTAAACTTCGCCAATCAGACAATGGCCTTGCTGGCCTACTGACATTGACGGACAGCTCTCAGCAGCAGGCAGGGAGAGGGGAAGGTATTGCCACACCTGGGAAAGGACCGGGGCAGCTAAAACAGGGATCACAGTGCAACAGGATTTAGCATATGACAGTCCCTTTCTCTGCTCCCTGTGCTAATATCTAATGCACAATGCTACATCAGAGGAGTTGTAAGCACAACAAAAAATCTGTGTCCAGCAATCTGTGGTCCTGGCACACATCCTTCAGCAGCATCTTTAGTGTGTGTTGAGAAAGCCATTCCAAATTGGTGGATGCTTTTGGATTATATAAAGTTTTTGTGTTAGCAGCATTAGGTCCTCTAAGGAAATCACAAGATTGGTTTAAAATGCAAATATGCACATTCTGTCTTCAGATTTTTCAGCATTTGGCCATTATCAGAAATCTCTTCCCCAAAAGGTTTTCTTTAAAGGAAATTTAAAAAGAGATTTTGGTATTACCACATATGCCTGTTAAACTCAAGTCCTGCCTGAATATTTTGGTATTAGCCTTGGTGGTAACTGCATGAACCATACTCAGTACAGAAGATATCCCATATTTACAAACAAATAGCTAACAGTCTACTAATTAATCCAGACTTTAATTAGGCAGCACCTCATTAATACTTTTCGAGATTCTTGTAGTTTGTTGTCTTGTTTTTACGGGGCCCAGCTTTAGTTAACTACTCCCAGAACCATTCCAAGATTATGAAGTCATTTGGAAGACAGGATATTTTTAATTACATTTCAAAAGCTCCAGTGCTTTAGTCCCCTCAGCAGTGAGGAGATTAGGGCCCCTGCCAAGGGACTGCAGCAGCCTCTGCCAGCCTGGGGCTGCCTGGCCCTCAGCAGCTTCCCCAGCACTGGGGTTTCCTGGGGGTGCAATTGCAGAACTCAGGAATGAGCAATCTTGCATAGGAAAGGTGAAAGAACCTTTCCTGAGGATCTTGCTGCGATGTTTGGACATGCAGGGTACAGCAGAGCTCTGCCTCAGGCCACCCAGAGCTGATCTCCCCACCAAAGCTGCAGAGGTTGAGCTGATTGTAGAACAACTCCATGATTTACCAGCATCCTTTCCAACCTTGCTTTAGCTCCTCTAGAAGCTTTTCTACTTTTTCCAACATTCCAAGAGTGTGTCTGTAATTGTATGGGCAAAATCTAAACCTTTAGGTCAGACAAAAATTGGTAAATATTCATGGCAATTTCTAAGTGTAGTTGCTTGATAATATGTGCCTGACACACGCAGGTTTGCTAAAGAAAGTCTTGATAGTGAACTCACCCTGCTTCCTACAAATATTTCAGTCTGATATTCAGATTTTTTTTATTCATATTTAAATTCAATCTCCTGAAGCTTCATTATATCTAACAGTGCTTTTCCTTCTGGGTGTTTTTATATTCCAAGGCCAGGTGTAGGTAGGACTTTAACCAAATCAGGAATGCCTCACTGCTACTTCAACTGTGTTCCCAGGAAAAGCTTTACACCTGCAAAGGTGCACAATGAATTCACTTGAAGACAATGCACAAGTGGCTTTGTCTGGTGCAGCTGTGCTTGTCAAGGATTTGGGGACTTATTAAATCAAAAAATGTATAAGCTGAAGAAATTAAGATGTTTCAAAAAGGAAAACCAGAAGAAATGAAGTAATGGAGTAGCATGCACAAAATATTTGCAAAGGGAAACTTGCTGATTAGAGGAGTAACTCAAATTTTAACTAAGAAATAAAAATAAGGCTTTGAAACACCTCATACAGCAGTGTGCCACTAGCACAAAAACAAACCTTCTTTGGCCAGGCAAAGGGCAGATATTTCACAAACACAGAAATCTGTCATGCACAGATTTTGAGTAGAGAACAAGAGGAGGACAGAATTTTTAACTTTGCATTCATGTAATGCTGATTTTAATGCTAGTTCCAGTGCTGCTGCTGCCTGACATCCAGAGGAGGTGGAGGTGGCAGTTCTCACTCTGTGGTTTGGAAGGTGTGATTGTTATTTGTGTAGAAAATCCGTCTGACAGGTAACCACATGTTCCAGTTCATCTCTGCTGGGCTATAAGTAGATCTTGTATCAAATGTGGTGACTCAGTTACTGAGCCTGATGCTGATGTCCCTGACATCTGCTTCAGCCTCTGTGCTCCTTAAAAATGGATTGGAATCAGGCTTTTGGGTGAATTTCTATTAGGGTAAGCCCCACTCAAATACTACAGGTCCCAGTGGTATCTGGTGCCAGTGGAGGTGCATTAGGATAGATTTGTCCCAATGTGTTTTTTGTTGTTTGTCCATATCCAAGGACACAGCTGCAAAAGATTGGAATGGGTTTTCTGATGCATTAAGAGACTAATCTGTTATTTACTCTGGGAAAAGCAGTCTTATTTAATATTAAGTTCCAAATTTCCTTTATGTGTTTACCAGCCATCCAGCAGATTAGCTGCATTAAAATAGTGAGTGTCCCTTTTTAATAAATTATCTTCTGCCTCTCTTGGTTTGTGAGTAATGGAGTCCACCCTCCTGTGCCTTGTGTAGCACTTACCCAGGACTAGCATATTCTGTTTTTTTGAACCACGCTGGGTCAAGATACAACTCCACCTGCTTTCACTACATGGATTCTTTGCTCTGTTAACCAAAGTCATGTTCCATTTTCTCTGTCTCACATCTCGCTTTGGACTGGAGTCTTGACTAGTGGGTTTAGTCTGTTTATAACCTGGAGTCTGTAGAGGAAAATCTAAGGATAAATTGATTAGGAAGTTGCACATTTAGGGCTTTGGGATGACCTAAATGAGACCCTGAGATCAGGCCACTCTCTCAGCTGCTCTCTGGCAGTGACCACATTGCCCCATTTTGCTTGGATACCACCAGCTGCATTATAACTGTGAGCTGTCCCTGTGACTTGGTTAAAACTGGCTTTCAAAAGCTTGGGGTAGAAACAGAGCAAGCCAGATTCAAACCTCTGGTGCTCGGGAATCTCCTGACACCAGAGTTCTTTGTCCAAGTTTTCTGCAGCTTTCAGATCCCCTGCCAGACTTGTGACTAACCATACAAGTGATGCAAACTATTCTTATCTCTAAAATCATGCACAGATAAGAGATATAGATATATATATAGAGCTACATTACTATAGGTTACATGCTATGTGTCTAACACCATCTGTCACGTACATGTGTGGGTTTTGTTTAAGGGAAGATCTTTAAAATCTGAATCATTCTTATCTGAAACTGCCTCAAAATGTTAAAATAATTTCAGAAGTGGACTTTGACTAATGATTCAGTATATTGGGGGAAATATAGCTTTGCACCCAGGCTTTGATCACAATGGAGTTTGATTGGCATCAACTTTAGGATTTAAAACATTCCTTATTAAGCTTCAGGAAAGGCTATGTAGCTTTAAGAGCTTGAGAAGAAGATCCCCTTGTGCTTTTGCCAACATCCTGTTACAGATTTCTCTGCTCCCCTCATTCTTAATGATTTTAGTGGGAAATATGATGGATAGCAGAAATAAGATCATTCTATTTCCAGTGAAAGTTTCACTACATTGATTTCTTTTTCTCTGCGTTGCTGTTTGTCAAAAGCAGCTGATGTACAAAATTCAGGTGTCCCTGGGAATTCAGCCTGTCACTTCTGTTAAATTTTGACTACTGCTTGCGCCATGAAAAACTTAACTGCTGTGAAAGGTAATTTATTTTTGCTGTAATGGCTGATCATTAATGGACTCAGTAGAAAACTGCACAGCACTAGAATAAGCTCCTGTGTGTAACTCCAATAGCACTTATTTCTATAGTATAATGCTATGTTGATATAGCAACATTTGGTGCTTGTATCACTTTTTATTGTGGGATCTGAAGTATTGAACAATATTATTCATGCTTCATAACAGCCCAGTCAGTGCTATCATGCTGGCTTATTGGACAGGGAGGCTGGAACAAAGACAAGCAGGGATTTGGACAGAGATGTGATACACTCAGCCTTGCAAAGCCCTATCTATGTGCATGGGCTGAAGCACGTGCTTAATTCTAGCCCTGTTCAGTCACTTGGATATTTTACCAAATCTGTGTCTATGTAACCAAAATTCCTGGTCAATTTGATTAACTGTCAGATGATTCTTCCTAGAATTCACAAGAAATCAGTAGGATTTACATACAGGATTATTGTTCAGCTCCAGGTTAGCTGTTCTGCTGGATGGGGGCACAGGTGAGGGCATGTCCTTGAAAGCAGTTTATGGAGCACTGAGCAGGGTACCTGGCTGCTCCCATCCTGGTTCTGTCATTTCAGGCAGCACATTTCATGGGCATTGAACTCATCACTAACAGGGAAATGCCTATTTTTGGACTACCTACTGCAGCTGCTGTAGCAAGTTGCCCTCTGGAGCTCCAGCCTTGCAAACAAAATAAATATTTACCTGTAGGCTGTTGTTATTGGAAGAATCCTTCCATTCATGTTTACACTGCAAATACTTGCAGTAATTTGGTTGACAGGGTTTGAATGCTCTTGATTCATTTTACTGTAAGAACTCTGAGTGAATGGCAGTCAAGGCAGTGGGGAAACACAGCTATTCAGAAAAGTGTGGTTAATTTATTTTCCTACCTTCCTGGAGTGCTGATTTTCTGGTTTTCTTCTTAAAAAATACTGGAGATCCAGACAACATAAATAATTCAGTATGCAAGTATCACATTTCTGGGAATGCTAGCATGGAAATTGTTAAATATGCATTTAATTTAAGCTTGATTAGTCAACTGATTCTGTTCTAACACAGTCATAATTAAAATTAGGGTTGTGAGGTTTAAGCCATTCCAGGGACCCTGTGCTCCATGTGCAGCATGGCTAATTAGAGGGGTTCCCTTTGGATGCCTCAGAATGTGGGGCAGCACCTGGGCTCCCAAGTGTGGGGCTTGAAAGGGTGGTGGGAGAGTGGCTCACCAGTGGAAGAGCTGAAACATTGCAGAGGCAAAGGAAGCCTCCCCTGCTGCTCATCTTGTTTCCCTGCAAGGGATGCAGTGGCAGTGGAGTGGGTGCTGCACATCTCCATGCCTGCCCTGCTGGGAGTTTCTGTTGCCTGCTCTGGCCAAGGGGATGGGGGGAGCAGCTGAAATGAGCCTTGGGATAGAGGAGTCTGGATTACACCCAGGCTGCCTCCCCTACAATGCCTTCAGCAGGAGCTGGGCTGTGGATCTCACCAGAGACCCATCAGTGTTATAAATGGAGTGCTGGTGGGAGTAGACTAAAGGAAAGCAATTTCCTAAAAATTGCTTGGGCAGAATCACGGGGTCATGGAGAGGTTCTCCTGTTTTCAATGGTGTTCTTGCTCTCACTTTACCTTTGGGAAATTGGCAGTGGTATTATTTTTGATATGAAGCCAAACTGAAGGCTGTGCCCTGCAACCCATCCTTGCCTGAGACAGAAGATATGCCCTGGAAATGTAGATAATCTTGCAAAGCTGGGTTACTGAGCTGCTTTTCTGGCTGGTGGAAAGGTGAGACCTGCAACCAGAGATGGCTGTGGGTGAAATCCTGGTGGCCCTATCACCAAGACCTGGCAAAAGGGGCCCTTAGAGGGTCTGGCTGGACAAACTAGGGGCAGGTGTCCTGTGCTGTGTGACAGAGCTGGGCATGAGTGCACCACCAGCGTGAGGCTGTTGCTTTCCAATTCTGGTTTATTTTGTTTTCTTGTTCTTTGTTTTTTTTCCCCTCTTCCCTCTCTAATCACCAGAGCTCCCTGCTGCCTGCAATTTGTCTGGGCAGCTCTCCGAGCCACAGTGAACATGTCTGACAAAGCTTAAATCTTGATCTGAGCAAATCTCTTTTAGGCTTTCTCATTTCAGCAAAGCCCTTGTTCAGCTGCAGTAGTTCCAAGGAGTGCCAGGCCACTGCTCAGTCCATTATCTGGAAGCCTGCTTGCCTTTAGCCCACACACAGAGTTTTGACATCTCCCTAATTCATAATGTGGGAGCAAACTCTTGGGTGGGGTGAGAAATTCAGGGTGAGAATGAGCACCAAATCCCCAGACCCCACAGACTCTGCAGGGTCCCCTCTGCATTTGCAGCTCAGCTGCGCTGGATTTCACCCCTTTCTTTTTTTGATGTCTCAGGCAACTGGGAACTGGTTGCTCCCTTCTGGTGAACCTTGCTTTAATTGGGACAACGGGTAAGAGGACGTCTTCCCTTGGCTGCTGTAGACCTACCTGACTGTGGCATTTAAATCCATGTCTCTGTGACTGATTCCACCCCAGTCAGGGCAGTGGTGCTCTCCAGAAATCCTTGCTGAGCTCAGCAGGTTCCCAGAGCAGGAGATGCTCTTTGTCTTTGCTGCTTTTGGGCAAGGCTGAAATGAGGCAGGCTTTAGGAAATTAGGTTTGTTTCTCCACATTCTAGTTGATGTTTGTTTTTTTCTTTTTGTTCCATGGGCTGAAATATTATTTTCTGAGAGCTCGTGTTTTTAATAACAGGTTTTGCATTCCAGTTTACTGGGAGGCTTTTGTGTGTGTGTATGCAAACACCAGATGAAATGCTGAAAGGTATATTTGTAATTTGTGTTTTATAAGTGAAGTGGGCTGCTTTTCTCTCCCAGAGGTTAATCTGCTTCTGCACATCCACTGCCACATCTTATACAATTTGGAAGTGATCTCTTAAAGCAAAGATGTTTTTCTTTGCAGACTGCTTATTGTAACACATTATATTGTATAATATCATTCTGTTCAACAACACTCTGTTCTGTTGTGCAAACAGCACAGAAAAAAGGGAGGGGGAAAGGGGAATAAATAAGCAGACACACCAGCAGAAATTCTCCTTTGCTGGTACCCGAATTGCTCTCAGGGAAACGGACACATTTGTATTCTGTCACTGCTACCATGGCCAAAGAGATCTCCCAGTCCCAGAGCTCCAATTTAGAAAATCTTGCTGTACAGAGCTTTGAAGAAAAAGTGTTTCTCAAGTGAAAAACCCACTGATTGTGGAAATGAATGGCTGGTGGCACTGTGGGGGATCTCTGACGCGGCGTGGGAGCCCTGGGGCTGGTGCTGCAGGGCAGGGAGGTGTGGGTGGCTTTGGGTGGTGGCATTGCTGACCCCAGCAGTGGCAGGGATGGGCTGAGCTGGGAGCAGGGGCAGTGCCTGGCATCAGGGCAAGGCAGGATCCAGGCTTCTGTGGGGCTCCAGGGATGCTTCCCTGGGACAGAGCCTATCTCTACAGCTGTGTCTGTCTGAGCACAGGAAAATACCAGGGGGAGGAATGGCAGAGGCTGCTTGTTCAGGTACAACCCTGCAGCCCCTCCTGAGGTGCCTCTGCTCAGTGCAGAGCCTGACACTGAGCTGGGTATTGGATATTTTGTGTTTGGGCCCAAGTTCTCCACTTCCCCCCTATCCAGCATTAAAGAATCATATCATGCTTTAAACTTGGGTCAACCTCCATTCCCCAAGTCTTGTGTTTCAGGCTTACTATAAATTATTTAAACAAGGAGGCAGCCTGACTGTGATGTGGGCAAGTGCTCTTTATGCTGAAGGCGTAGATGGCAGTCACTCAGCCTCTGGAATTTACAGAGGTATTTGCATGCATTGCTACATTATTTCTTTTTCTCTCTGAAAGGTGGCGTAACTGTGAGTCAGCGTTGTGATGTGTCTGATCTCAAGGACCTCACATGATGTGCTCTGAGAAGAGGACGCTCCAGGTTCATTTTTTTTCCACTGTTCCAGTGAATTTTTAAAGCACACCCCCTGCCAAACAAACCATCCCCTGTGGCACTGTAAACCCTTCCCAGAGCTGCCCCAAAGAATGTGCCCCTGCTGCGTGCCAGTGTCAGGCTGAGCAGAGCTCAGGTGTCCTCATTTCCTGCCCTTGCTAATTGCCAGCTGCTCCCTGGCGTCGTGCAGTGATGAATGAACAATAAGAATTCAAGAAACTTTGCAAAACCTGAGCTGTTTCACTGAACTTTCTGTTGAATAATGGTAAAAAAGGGGTGCTAGGATTCAGTGATGTCAGAAAACGTGAAACCAGCCAGCAGCTGCCAGGGAGCCTGAGAATAAGCAATCCCCAGTGGTTTGCAGCATAGCCAGCTCCTTTTTTTGATGGCAAAAAAAGATGAAACACTACAAAGACATTCCCAGGGAGAAAATAGATGTCATACAACATTTAAATAGATCCTTTCAAGAAGGAGAGCTGCAGAAACCCTTGTAACCAGCTCATAAGTGTGAACCTGCTGATTTTTTTTTAAAAAAGACTGGTAGGACAGATAGCAGGCTTTAAATACACAGCTCTGTTGTCTTGATAGCTGAATTCTATTGTCCAGATTTTGCCTGAATGTACCAGGTAATAATAAAAGCAATACAGAAAGCAGGTCCATCACTACAAAATGTGTGTTTAAAAGAGCTTTGTGCTCTACAAAGCAAGACATTTTGAAATAGAGAACTGCTTAAAATGGAAGTTTTAAAGAGTACATAGGGATTCATGGTAATAGAGAGAACACAAATGGCGAAGAAACTTCTTGTGTAGTGGAACTGAAATATTGGTAAATGGGAGATCAGAGGGGAATATAAGAAATGGAGAGAGCCTAGAGGTGGCAATTTCTTTCCCAGAAAGCTGCATGCACTATGGAATGAAGGCAGTTGTCCACTTCTAAATCAGGAATGGTTTAAATTTGATGTTTATATCAAACGGCAGCTCAGTATATCTCCATCAATTTTCAGAAAAATGTAATAGCTGAAAGGGCCCCCTGATCCTGGAACATGTGCATAAATGTTAGAAAACAGCACTTCAGAGACAGGATGTCCATTTTTTGTATAAAACACTAGCTAGGTGTATGCAGAAATGAAGGAAGAGGCTGTAAGCTCCCCTTAGTGCTTCCCACCCTGTCCCCACTGCAGACCTGCTGCAGTTTCCTCCTTTCCTGGCTCTGCTCTTGGTGCTCTCTGCTCTGGGGGAGCCCAGTCCTGTTCCAGGGTCTCTCCCTGCTCAGCAGGACCTGAGATCCCTGCAGGGAGCTCTGACCATGCCCTGAGCCTTCAGTTTTTCTGATTGCCCACATGCAGGAGCTGCCCTGCTCCCCCCAGAGCCATTTCCATGGCTGCTGAGCCTGTCCCAGCCCATCCCTGTGCTTCACTCTCATCTTCCTCTCCCTCCACTGCTCCCTGTGCTCATCCCAGAGGCTGCTGCTGCTGCATGGGCACACATTGAGCACAGTCCTGCTTAACCTGCTTCTTGCCAGGAAGGAAAAATCCAGCTGGATACCAGCTTGATTTGAGGCAGTTCTACTGGATTTGTTGTGGTCTTAGTGTTGAACCCTAATTCATTGGCATGTGCTGATGAATTTGATTAGAGCTGGCCTGTGTACTAGAAAATTGGGATATTTTGGGGCTGCATTATGCCTGTGAGTTACAAGGTGATCTGTTTTTATTTATTTATTTCCTGATTCATCTTGGGAAAGGAGGGGCCATGTCTGAAGGAGACTGATGAGAGCTCTGTGTGGTTTGGAGCAGGGGTGCAGGTGGCCATGAGGGCACAAATGACTCATGCCCAGAGGTGCTGCCAGACACTGACTTCCTTCCAGTTCCTACACAAATATCATTTATATTCCTCTGTCAAGGTGATTTCAAAGTATCTGTTGACTGTGATGGAAGAAAAAATATTGTGCATGTTGAGTTTTTCTGCTGGTAGTAAGGAGGAAAAGGAAAGAGAAGGCCTTTATACCATTGTATGAAATGTTTAGTCATAATACATATTTAAAAGAAAGATATTAATCAAAATATGCAAAGAAGCTCTTTCCTGTGATTTTTTTGGTGAATTCTGTACCCCTGTCTTTCCTGTTACAGTCACTTAATATGACTGTTAAGTAAAAATTCTTTAAAACATCATGTTAATTAATGTATCATCATTTTTGGACACTATTTGATATAGGTAATATGAAGTCTGTGTCTAGGGCTCAGAGCTGCCTTCTTTTCCCACTCAGTGTTTTCCAAGGATGGATCTTCTTCAAAGCTTGCACTAACATTGGTGCAGGGTCAGGACTGGCTGATCCTGCACAGAGAAAAGGGGGAAATGAGGGGTTTGTGCAGAGTTTAGGGAGATTTAGTTACAAGATGTTTGTACTGGCAGCCTGGAAAGAGACAGCCCGTGGATGACACCTGTGGGCACCTGTGGTGTGTCCTTTTTGTGCACAGAGCTCTTGTTTGTCATGACAGCCCAGGAAAGGGATGTGGGGCTGAGCTGTGATCTGTGCTCAGGGCTCCTCCTGTCCCCATCACGTGTGGTGTGTTAGGGGGACGTGGTGGGAAGGGTCAGGATCTCTGTAAATCAACCCCTGGGCACCCAGAAGTTGCATTCAAACATTCTGCAGTGGCTTTTAGAAGCAGAAAGTGCATCAGTTCTGTGGCTGTGCACAGCTCTGTTGCAGCAGGGCAAATCCACTGCTGGTGGAGGAGCTGCAGGACAGAGAGCGACCGGCGGCTTTCACTGATCATACCCAAAATACATCTCTTCTTATTGTAAAGCTGATAAAATTTTGAGAGGTTTCTTGTACTTACAGGCTCAGCTGAGCAGATTAAACATTACATAATGTGCCTCTCAGGGGCACTGCATGATTAATGAGTGCTTACAAAGTGCTTTGTTAAATATGACATAGTACTAACGTCTCTCTCGTAACAGAGAAACTGAGGAGGAGTTGGTAGAAACTGTGCTCCCTGAAAAGGCATTCTGTGTGGTTTTTTTGCCAAAAGTAATCTACTGAATGAAGTAAAATAAACTTTGAATTATGTGCAGGATGAAGCAAAGCCAGATTTCTCTTCTTGTGTTGGAAGAGGAACATGCCTGCTCAGGAACTCAGCAATACAGTCCCACAAACTTTAGCAAAGGCAATGTGGGGGCCAATAATTTCCCTGGCAACTTCCCTGTGCCATCAAGCACAAAGAAGGAGCAGAACCTGAAGCTAAAAGGAGACATTTTTGAAATGATTGCTGCTGTGATAGCCAAACTTTGATTTATTTTTATTATTTTGCATTGACAAATGAATCTGAGTGGAGCTTTGACTTTCAGATTTCTCTGCAATAAAAAATATTTTGGACATAATAATTTTAAGGACTCAATTTTGGACAAGCAGGAACAGAAGAAGTATTCCAAGGTGTATGTGTGTGTCTGTATGAAGCTGGAAGACAAATTATAGGTCTACTCAATTAAAAATCAATATTTATAAAGACCCTGCCAGGAATAATTGCACAGGGCTGGCCTGATGGCTGCTGAAAATCAACATAGATATATTGGCTTTCATTTTTGACAGCTGAAGATCTGGCCTTCAATTTTGGTGCCTCTAATTTAAACTCAGCATAACCCAATATTGGTGATACGTGTGTCTTTCCATACCTTCTCCCAGAGAGAATACTTTCAGTATTGAGAGGAAAAATCAATAAAGATTCATGTTTTGTATCTTCATGACACTTCCTTGCAGGGGCTGTCACTGAGAGTAACAGGGGACTGAGATCAGAGGCAGAGGGATGGCAGATAAGCTCAGTTTTGTTAAGGATTTAAAAAATTGACCCTGTTCATGAGCATTTGCAGATCTTACCTACTTTCTTCCAAGGAGATCCTAATACTGCTTTGATTTGTCCAGCTGCTGTGTTTGTGAAGAGGAAAGGTTTAAAATGCCAGATTTTTAATTTGCTTGTTAATTTTACACTGAGAGTGTAAAATTCCAGTATGGTGATATTTTGCATTCGTATTTTGCTGACATCAGTGAGGGCATGTGGCACAATGTAGTAGAGGCCAGACATGAATCTAAGTTTTACCACCAGCCTTCCAAGGCACCCAAACCTGACTTGTGCTTAGTTTGGACAGACAGTCAAGTCATTCATTGCTGCCACTGTGTGCTGAGAAGTTGGTGATTTTCTAGTCTGGGTTTCTTTTTAGAGAAAAGACAGAGCATTTGCTTAGGGTAAGGCTATGATTGGTGTAAATCCATTCCTGAAAAACCAAGATTTCCTTTTGCTTGGGAGCAAATGGACTGGGCAAGCACCTGGGTTTGCAAAGAGAAAAGTGGCTGATGGCAATTTATCTTCAGCTGGGAATTCACCAGAAGGGTCCAGGACAGGCAAATCAGGCTGTACTTTCCTTCAGACATCTCATAAAGGAGATTATGGGCACACACAAACCCTTGGAAGAACAAGCCAAACTCACAGTACTGGCAAAAAAAATCTTCACCTGTCCACATTTTTAGCAATGAGGACATTTTCTGACTTTGGAGTTTGCAGTTTCAGACCATAAGAATTCTTTATTATTTATATACTATGAGCACAAGTTTCTATGGTTCCTCTTTTCATATCATTTATTATTGCCCTGAATGCTAAGCAGTATTTCTTATTGCCTGTATAAACTATACAACTACAATGATTTATTCCTTGAAAAAGTACCAAAATTTTATTTGATTAAAAAGCCTCACAAATCCCTTGAAATTATCAAGTACAGATTTTGTGACATATTGTTTAAAAAAATTAATGTTCCTGAATATTTAATCTTTTAGTAATGTCATATATAAAGTCAAGTAGTTAGCTGACATTTGGATTATGATTATGAAAAGCTGTAGAGCATAAAAAATGTGGTATTGTTTTTGGAGTACTGTACCCAGGTATATAAAACTGCTGCAGGACCTTATGCCCCTTCATAAATCTTGTGGAACTGAAACATTAATAACTAAAATTAGTTAGTGATTGTATTGTTAATGCTTTCAAAATGAAAAAGGGCTTAATACTGCTTTGCTTGGAGGTATTAATGGCTGCTGTTATGTGGGTTGTATGTTTTGTTTATTTGCAGTGCTGCTTAGTGGTGATGGATATACTCACCTCTTTCATTTATGGTAAATACAAAGACCAATTAAGTGCTCCTTTGTGTGGTGATGGATGGAACAAAAGCCAGCTGGGACCCAAGGCAATGAGCTGTGCAAAACTAATGAGCAACTGAGCCAAATGGACACAGGTTTTCCTGTAGATTAATTGCAAACTCTGGTTTGACTTGCTAATGGTATATCCTTCCATGTTTGTGAGAGGTAAAAAAATTAAGGAGGAACACTGCAAAAAGAGAGAGAGGCAGTGCTTAGCCCAGGAGAAAGCCATGAGCAAGAGCTCCTAGTGGGAATAATTCTAGCTGGGAAGGGAGTCTTGGATTTCTGGAAAGAAAACTTTATTGTTTGGGGTTTTGTACTTGTGCATTGGGAAAGCAGAATTGTGCCATAACTTTTTTTCTTTTGTGGTAAATAAGCGGAACTGCACCCAAGAAACACTTGATTTGTCTCAGCTTGTTTTCTTTACATTGGGAAAGTGTGCTATTGAGACCTGCCCCCACCCTGGGAGCAACCCCTTGGGAGGAAAGGGAGCACCATGAGGGAATGGGAAAAGTTCTGCTTTTCCTTTGTGTTCCACATGGCACAGCACAGACCAGACTTCTGTGATAGGCATGGTGGGAGTCGGGAGGGACACCAAAGGTGAGGGTGTTTGTGGTTGTATTTGAAACCCTAAAACCAAAATTTCTTGATTAGTTTATCTGCAGTAGTTGTGAGCAGCACTGGGAGTGGAGCCTGAGTGCAGCTGGTGACTTGATCCATGTAGGGCTCAGCAGGCACATTAAAATTATCTACTAGAGCATTTCAGTGTTATTATTTTTTACTGATACTGCTGAAAGAAGAGATTCAAGGATTTCTAGGATGAGAATGCAAAGGGTTCTCTGCAGGGGGGAAAATTCTCAAGGGTTTTTTTCTGACATTGATGAGAGCAAGTTGGACACTTGGGATTTATGGCAACCTCCTGACAGCAAGATAATGCCTTGGGGAGGTGGGCTAAAAGCTGCCAACATCCTCTTTGCTAAATAATACTGGACTGTGTGAGTCACTGGGAATGAAATACAGGAGAATATTTATTCTCAGCCCACCAACTAGGTTTAATGTTTACCCTATTGTTAAATTGTCTTCTTTACTCATGGATTTGAGAACATCTTGCTCACTACAACTTAGTCACAAATGTGTCTTGGTACAATGACTACAAAAGTCCAGTTGGAAGAGTTGGTAGCTGTATCTATTGAAATTAATGTTGCAACATGATTTTTATTTTTTATAGGAGTCATTGCTCTGAAGTCTTAAGCACTTTTGAGAGGCTGTTCTTATTTGTTCCTTCAAAAATGTAATTGGTGGGATAAGTTGTTTAGAAGTGTATCATAGTCTGCTATTTCTAAGGAATGATCTGTCTTGGCTGGTGTATTAATTGTATCCTACAAGTGCTCAGTTCAGCTGTGACAATATAAAGTTATACAGAGCAGTGTGGCAAGTTTTCTCTCTGTATTTGTATGATTTCCCTTGATTTCTCTTTATATGATTCTACACCTATATGATTTCTCTTCCACTTTTAGTGGAAGGACACCAAAACTTCAGGGCAACAAGCCAGAGATGCTTGAACCTGGGGGTAAAACTCTCAGAAGAGTCTTGTGATCCCAATAATGAAATAGGAAAAGAGCTCCTTTCATCTGACAGCTGGCAAAGATTTTTGTTTAGAATAAGGAAAATTCTGTTCTGCTCAAAGGGTCTGCCACTTTCTCAGGATATGGGGGTTGCAGAATAGGAAATCTTTCTTGTGAATGGAAAGGAAAAGAAAGTGCTGCTAAGCAGCCCTCACAGCCCTGGTGTGTACTGAGTGTTTAAAGGCTGACAGTTCACCTGGCCAGAGGTTCCAATCCACTTTTACCCCAGCATTTCAGGACAAACTGATCAGGATCCCGGGTGGAAACTTGGAAAAAGAAAAGAAGCAGTGATTCTGTAGTTGCTGGCAGGCACAGGGATGGGTCCCTATAGTGGATATTTTCGCCCCTGATGAAGGAGGAACGATGAGGAGGACTCCCATCTTATCAGAAGGCTAATTAACTACTTTATTATATTATATGATTCTATACTATATTACACTATAATACATTACATCTAAACTGAATCTGCCAAGCACTCAGCTCTGCATACAACTGCACACAATCTCATGACTGTCAGTGACAGTCCTGACACACACACCTGGATTCAGTTGGTCAGTGAATCAAAACACTCACACCAGAATTATCCATTCCTTTCAGGTAAACAATCTTCCATGATGCATTCCACTTGTGAACAAACACAGGAGCAGTAAATGAGATAAGAATTGTTTTTTCTTTCCCTGAGGTTCAGAGAATGTGAAACCCAGAAATATTCTTGGGAAGAATTGTGCCTTGCTTTCCTCTGTGAAGAGAAATGTGGCCACAGGTCCCCAGGCTGGTGTGCAGCCCCTTGGACACCAGCTCTGACCTGGGAGGAGATCAAGGCTCCAGATTCCTGCAGCCCTGGGCAGCACAGGTTTGCTTTGAGCTCTGCCATGCAGGGAGATACTGCAGAGCAGCCAAGGGAGGGATTTTCACTGCCAGGCTATAAGAAGCCTTGTGAATCTCTCCAAGGAGAACAGCCCTAAAGGCAGGTACTCCAAAAGGCAGTCACCTGCTGCAGAGATGCTCTTTTGGGTCCTTATCCCCCTTGTACATATGAATAACCCCTCCAATATATAACTTTTAGGTCTGAGTTCATTAATCTGGAGACCAAGCTGAGGCTGTAAGCCAGAAATCCCATCTGGCCATTTGGCCCTGGCTGGGCTGCAGTGAGGAGCTGGTCTGTGAGGATCTGCAGGCTGGGTGGGGTTTGCATGGGAGTGGAGCAGATCTGGTCCCTGCTGGTGTCCCTGCGGTGTCACAGGGCTGCTCAGGGGGCTCAGTGACTCTGTGTTTTGGCTTAGAGGCTCCTGGGCTCAACCTCTGTTAATGTTTTGGCTGTGGGGTGGAATCCCAGGCAGAGAGGGCAGAGGAACTGCTGCTGAAAATTTCAATGGTACCTGTGGAGGCTCCAAGACCTGAGTGAGATTTCACAGGTGCCAGCCACTGCTCACTGTGTATTCCTGCTGCTGGGGGCTTGGAATAAATCCCCCATCCTCCACAGAACCTTGATATAGATAGATATGGTGTCTGCTATTGCAGCTAAATATTCAGAGATAAATATTCCTCAGCAGAGCATTGAGAGGGTGAAGAACAAAAAAATTCAAATTTTGTCAGAATTTTTTGGCTTCCTATCTGTTCAAGGACCATGGAAGGTGACTGTTATCTCCCCATGGTGTCACCTCTCATGGACTGGACCTGTGTGCTGTATTATGAAGTGTCTTTTGTGAAGCACAAAATCGAGTCGATACGTGAGAATCTCGCCTTTCGTTTTGCAGGAGAGCAGGGAAGAGAGGAGCGGGAGGGAGAGGCGTGCGTTCAAACCAGCTCAAAATAACCATCAGAAAGCGAATTAAAAAAAAAAATCCCACAGACTTAATATTTTTAAGACTATGTGACTTTTTAAGCCAGCCAGCTGACTTTGGGGAGGGGAAGGGGGCTGACTCAGAGTATTTGAATACTACGGGTTGGCAGTGGGGAGCCTGGCTGCTTTCCGGGCGGGTGTAATTGCTGCCAGGGAGTGAATTGCCTCCCTCGGATCTCGGAAGGAGTAGTAGAGCAGAGGAGTGGCTGTGACTCAGCCGTGGGGATGTGTGTGAGTCACGGTGACTCTGCTCGGTAATTGCTTGCTTAGAGCAGCACTGAAAGTCTCCCCGTCCATCTCCATGGAAAGCTGAGTGTTTGCAGCACATACGGACACAACTTTAAAAGAAATACTGGTGCTGGCTGAGAGAAAGAATGAGTCGTGACATTTTGCTGTCTTACAGGTGAATTAGAATCTAAATGGAAGTGCTTTGATTTCTTTCCCATCACATAGGCTGATTTCAGTATTTACATGAACTCTAACCCCTAAGTGCTTCAGGGCTCCAGGTGTTTGTGAAGCAGACATCAGCACTGCCTAGATGAGGAGGAAAGTTTGAACAGCAGTGACAGTTTGATGACTTGAGATTCTTATTGTTACTTTCATTACTTTCATGAAGTATTTGTCAGCCATGTCTGCAGAGCAGGAATTCTAATGAGTAATTGGCATTGCTATTGTTTATTGCTTTCATGTGAAATCTATTTTATTTATTTGTTTGGATTTCAGCCCAGAAGTGGATTATTGTTTTATCCATATCCAGTTTAAAATATTTGATTTAAGCTTTCAGCATGCAAATTAATCTTCGTGTATTTGTAGATGGAGAAACTGTGCAGGCTTCTATTTACATGATATTAAAGATAAGGGGCAAGGAGCAATGAAAATGGAACCAAATATTTACACCTGGGAAAAAGAGAAACAACAACATCTCAAATTATACTCTACATGAACCAAATGAGAGAAAAGAAGGCCTGTAAGAATGTTAGAGTAGTTGTCTTTGTTTCCTCTAGGAAATATTTGTAGATGTTGCAGAATTGAAGTGGTTGGTTGTTACTTCTGTAGCATCTGAGTTTGCCCTGGTCCCCAAAGAAAGGCAGAGCCTGGAGCATCTGGTCTGTTTATTTCTGAACTTTCAGAAAAAGAAAAAAGAGCTGCTGGGCTTCAAGGACATCCTTGTTGGCTACAAAACTCCTAGGTAAGCCTGGCCAGCTCCCCAGGTTTTATTTCAGTGGAATTTCACATTTCACTTTTATGTGTGTCTGGAATGGGGTCGAAAGCCACAGACTTGAGTGTCGTTTTGTGGAGGAAATTGCACAGCTCTTAATTTGAGCACCACTAAGAGGAGCTTTCCTGGTGCCCTGGGCTGGCAGGAGCTCAGCAGCCAGGGTGTGCCATGGCACTTCCCTCAAGTCCCACTCCCACCACCACAAAAAAAAAAAAAAAAAAGAGGAATTTTTTCCACATCCAAAGAGACCTGGATAAGGAGGAGGCATCTCCTCATCTGTATTTCCCACTCCCTGGTTAGGAGTATCTCAGTTGTTGCAATTCCTTGGTGAAATCGGTGTCATACTCCATGAAATTTTTGTCATTTTGGTCTGTCCCCAAGTGATCCAATGGTGCTTCAGGACTAGAAGATACATGAGGGAATTTAGAGGGGATTTACTATCAAAGGGATTCTGATATTTATAAAAGTTTCAATTTTTAAAAGCAGTCAGAAAACAGAACATCATCCAAATACTTTATCATAAGATTGCTTGGCTTATTGTTGAAAAGAATGAGCTGGGGAGGAAATTTGTACATTTGGAACATGAACAGAAGATGCAGGGTGCCTTGTTCTTCATTGTTCTTAGAGTCTATATTCTCTTATTTTTCTTAGAAATACCAGTGTTATCCTAGGTGAGATTTCACAGTTACTGTAGTGCAAGTGACACTGAGAGGAGAAAAGGTCTCTGTTTTCTTCCACACCTTTTAATTTTGAGAGGTCTAAAAAAAGGGTTCTTTTTCCTAGGAGGTTTGGGTGTTCTTTTTCTTCTTCTTCTTTTTTTTCCCCCTATTTTTCTGTCCTTTTGTAAATTTTAACAGCACAGTATTGTGCTTGTTTCTTCATGGTCTCTTCATGCTGCACTTGGCATAATTAAAATGAGCTATGTAGATATTTTATTATTACTTGTACACAAGGACTCACTCTCTTGTGTGGCTACTTATCCACAGCCAAATGTGTTTATTCAGTGGCCCTAAGGTAAAATCTGCGTAAAATTAAATTCAAATCAGTGTCCTCATGGAGTTCAGTGGCCTGGCATTTAATTTCACCAGAAGAAAGATATGACAGCAACTTCTGATCCCATCAATGTTCTGCTTTTCCCAAAATTGATGATAAACATGGGCTATGGAGAGCCTTTGAAACAAAAAGTTCTCAGTCCTCTGGGATCTTGGACACAGGTTTAAACTCTGATTATTAATATTGGCACCCCCACTGTCCTCAGCCATGTCATTAAGAGCTGACACCAGAACTGGTAGAAGTGAGTGTCTCAGAAAACTAAATTTCAAGTATTTTCCTGTCTTTCTTGAGGTTTTGTTCATTTCCTGGTCCCTTTTGTCCCAGTGGGCTCCAAATCCCATCACATGCAGTTTTGTAGGAGCTGAGTGAAGCCTTCATGTCTGGAGCCAAATTAATCCTGGAGCACATTGCTAACCCTGAATTGCAGTTTGGAACCTATGCTGGATTGTGCTTAATGAAATTTGTAATGTGTTTAACAGTGCTTGGCCTGAGGTTCACTGTATCCAAATAAATAAGTGCTGTCCTGTACAGTTGTAAGTTTAGTTAAATTCAGTGCAGTACATATGGACATTACCATTAACTGCTTTTCTCCTCTACCCTTTAAAAGCACACTTTAAAAATGGTTTTGCTGGTTGATGCCTGTCCTTTGCTTTGCCATTTTGAGGGTGACCCTGGTCTGGTTTGACACTCAAGCTGCTTAGATTTTACTCTGGAGTAAAATCAGCTTTTATAGGCAATATTGTTTTAGAGTTTTGCCTTTTATTTGAGCTGAGCTGGTCTGCCTTTCCTGAGGCAGCTGCCTGATGCACAGTGAAAGCACCAAGCTATTGTAAAGAGGGTGAGCCCTGCCAGGAACACATCTCCCAGTGTCAGCTAGAGCAGAGCTAATGGCACTTCAGTTCATACAATTCCTTAATTAGTGCATCCAAAATGCACTGCTGCTGGACACTGCCTTAGTTTTGTTTTCTGTGCCCCAGTTTGCTGTATTGATGCATTTTCACATCTAAAAATACCCAGGCTGTTTCCATGATACACCACACTTCAGTCTGCAGGAACACCAGTCCCTGTTTGACAAAGGAAAATCTGCATGAAATCCCCAGCACAGGGAGCCACTGGGACAGTCCCTATTTGGGATTGGAGAGGGGATTTGCTGTGAGAGGTTCTCACCTCATGGCAAACCCCAGTTTGGGGTGATATCCCCAGCACAGGGAGCCTCTGGGACATTCCCTGGGTATTTGGGATTGAGAGGGGATTTGCTGTGAGAGGTTCTCACCTTGTGGCAAACCCCAGCCTGGGAGCAGCAGGTTCTGAGGGAAGTTGTGCCTGTGACACCCAGCTTGGCTGCAGCCCTCAGGGGTCACTGGCCTCTCTTGCAGGCTGGGACAGGAGCGTCCCTGCTCTGCTCCCTGTGCTCCCTCACTGCCTCACCAGAACGGGCAAGTCAGAAAATACTCCAAAGAAAAATAAATTCTTGAAGACCAATATATATTTTTAAGGGTTTGGAGTGTTTCCTAATGGATTTTGTAGCAGAGCAGCTTGAGCTCTGGCAGGGGAGGTGGGGTATTTTTCTTCTCCCTTGGGCGCAGAGGGGGTGATCAGCTGGCACATGAGAGCCTGCAGCCTTCAGGGTGAAATGCTTCTCCTGGGTGTCATGCAGCAGGTCAGTAATAAATTGGCTGTTGCTCCTTAGGTGAGCTGATTTTGAAACCCAGCTTCCCTGCACTCCTGTTCCCAGTAAATCCCATCTGCAGACCCGTGAAACTGGAGGGAGAGGAGGTCTGGTGAGGTCTCCTCCTCCCAAACAGAGCGTGGTTCATGCCCCAGTGTGTGGGCAAAGTGGCTGTGCAGAGCTAAAGAGGCAGTGTTGACAGGTGGCAAGGAGAATGTGGGCTTTTTTGGTTTACTGCTTTTAATTTATTTTAAACTATTGTACCCCTGTTACCCCAGGAGTGTGGTAAGCCTGGGAGAGCACATGCTGCTCCAAGGGCCCCCACCTGCTGCTGAATCCCAGCCTTGGGTCTGGTGTGCTTGGCATGTGCTCCTGAAACTCTCCCTGCACTGTCACAGGTCTTCAACAAATCAAGCTGAGTTCAGTGGAATTAATTTGAGTCTGCTCCAGGATAGTTGGCAGAATAATTTGGTCTAAAATAGCATCACTATTACCACCTATGGCACAGCTTTATTGGATGCAGTGCTTAGTTTTAAGAGTTTAATATGGAGCTGAGGAGGAAAGGTTTTTCTGTCCCAAAAACTCATTGTGATTTCCACCCCTCTCCCAATATACTCCTTTGATGAGACTCTTACAGGGCTTTTCTGGGAGCAGTGGGGAGCCCTGGAGAGCAGCAGAAGGGTGAAACATCACCAGGCAGGGCAATGCAGGTGTGGGGCTTGGTCCAAGTGCCTGCCTTGCCCCATTCAGTGTTTAAGTCTATTTGTTATTGCAGGGTTGTTGCTCAGACTTCACCATCCCACTTGAAATTACTGACTCACCCAGGAAGCAACAAATATTTCCTAATGGAGAGTTCTAAAAACTGCTATCAGTCCTACTGAAAAAATGTAGCAAGTTGACATGTCTAATGGAGGTAAAAAAACCCCATCAGAAACTTTCTGCCATCTGTGGTTTGTTATTCCTACATAAAATGTATATTAGCTACTTGTTTGCTTCTGGTGTTTTGGGATTTATAATGAAAAGTGATGCCAGCACCTTGGCCCTTAATAAGCAGAGGCTGATTGTCAGCAATAGCAGCTTGATCCAGGATTTCAGGTACCTTTAGTGCTCCTTCCAGTTGTAATTTATGACCAGCATTCTTCTGTTGGTTCATGCAGGGCTGCAGATAAAAAATACCAAGTTAAATATTTATGTAGGTAGCACATCTTTGTGAATATTTCTTGGTGGTAAGGAAATGCTGTTTAAAGAGCAATACATTTCATTACAGTGGGGATGACTATGTGAAAGCTGTCAATGTTTTTGAACAAAATCTGTGGATGCCATAAAGTGTTAGGATTACTCATTTGCCAGATCTGTGCTTTGGAAGGGAGCAAAATGTGTTAATGATACTTCAGTAGTGACAGAGAACTTGTCTAGAAAATTGGCACATCAATTGGGAATATCTGGTTATTGAGCCTAAGCATTAGGGGTTCAGTGTTTCTCCTGTGCATGAATTAAATTTCAGCTAAGGGGAAGAACTTGTGCAGAAAGCTGAGTAAGACACAATGACAACTTACCTTGCTATCACACATAATCAGAGATCTGATGTGCCCAACTTTCCCCACTTGCCAAATGTGACAATTACAATTGCAAGTGTCTTTGCAAAAGCTCTCATTTCATTCCTGCTGACTGACAGCTGCCCAGTGCATTTGCATGCATAAATCCATTTTGCAAGCAAGCACCTCAGATGAAAAAGAAACTTATTTCTGCAGAAATTTTGGCTCTGCAGCATGGCAAGAGTTGCAGGAATTGATTTGTATCTCTGCTCTCTTTGGCCCCTCTTACCATGAAAATACGTAGCAAAAAAAGGGGAATACAGTTTAATAAAGTCTTGCAAAAAAAAAGTGAGAACAAAATTAATCTGGAAAATTATCTTCCTACCATAGGTTTTATTAGCATTTTATTTTTTAAGACAGTGAATTACTACCTACTGATTGCATAATATTAAAGTTTGAGAATACATAAAATGTTAATGAAAATGTCTTAAATATCAAGCTGAAGAGCCAATGCTATCTGATTTCTTTGTTGCCTGATGAATCTACAGCTGAAATCTCTGCAAGTCCTTCCCTTGTCTTTAATAGATATCAGAGCAGGCTTTTGAAGGAGTAGGTCTATTTGCAAAAGGTCAGACACATTTGTAATGAAAATTCCATTCATCAAGATGCATTCAGCTTGTGAAAACAGCTTATTGCTTCAGAATGGATTTTCTTCCCTCTATGGATAAAACAAACACCCTGAAAAGAAGGATGGATACATTTCTCATGGCACTCAAAGGTCAGCTCACAACACAGCAGCCCTGAGGGCTTTCTCAGCTGGATGGGGGAGCTGGGCTCTTGCCAAGTGCCAATAAACACAGAGGTATGTGGGCATTAATATCTGTTTGAAATAACCCATCAGAGCTGGGATTTATGGGTTTGATAGTAAAATGAACCTGTTGCTGGAGGACCTTGTGGAGAAAAGCTCACTGGTGGATTGTCTGCTTTGAAGGATTGAGGTGGTCTGGCCTTGGCTCTCTTGGTGTCTGCCGGATCATTTTTTGTAGTTTCTCCTCAGAAATGGGTTTGCTGAGTTTCTAGAAAGGTTTTTCTTCATTTTCCAGCCCCCCACCCCCAACTCCCCCAAAAAGTGCTTCTTGTCATGTTTTGATTTAAATAGGTAAAGAAAAAAATTTAAAAATCAAAGTTTCTGGACAACTGCTGGAGGCTGTCTGAGTTCAAGGAGCATCTGGATGATGTGGTTTAGTTACAGATCATCTTGTGAGCAGCAGATGATCCTTACAGGCCCCTTCCAACCTGAGATATTCTGTGATTCTAACTCCCTGAATAGTTCAGCAAAACCCTGAAATCCCTCAAAGGACTTGCAGATTGGGCTTTTTTTTTTCCCTTTGAAATTTTCTTGACTGCCTCACTCCTTGTAGTCCCTTTGCATGCTCTCTCTCCAGCTAATGGAAATGAGATGGACTGTGGAAATGCAGTCAAAGGAAGGAACGTGGCATTTAGAGTAGAATTAATGAGTTAAGTTCACATTACAGCTACTCCATGTAGTAATGGTATCTCTAAATTAATTTATTTGATAGTCAAAATTATGGAGTGGCTACTGAAGATTAAACAGAGGGGTTTCAGTGGTGTAGCTGGGGGAAAGGAACCCAGTTTACACTTTTGAACAGAGGGGTTTCCATGGTGTAGCTGATGTAGCTGGGGAAAAGGAGCCCAGTTCACACTTTGCTCACACTAAGCCATTTTTAAGGAAGGTGGGTTATTTCCAACCTGTGCTGTCCTTCCCACTCTCCCTGTTCCCTCTGCAGCTGCCAGGGGTGCCCAGCCCTGCCCTGCCCTTAGCTACCAGAGCATCTCATTCATTACAATGCCCTCAGCCTTGCTCCTGCCACCAGCATTGCCCAGAGAGGTGATGCTGTGGGCATTAAACCAAAGCCTGTCCCAGGAGGATCCTGCTCTGCCTGCTGTGAGCTGGGTGAAGTCTGTGCTGTTTTTATAAACATTTATTTTCTATGTGATTTGGATCACACCTCCCTGCACAAGCAGCTGCCCCTTCTCCTTCCAGGTGCCTGTGCTGCCCAGTGGAAGCAAGAGAAACAGAACAGGTTGAAAGCAAACACTCAGCTCCTGTCCCAGCAGTGTCCCCATTGTCCCACCGGTGGCCCCACCACGGCAGGGTCAGTCCCTGTGAGGATGTGGACAGGCAGGTGGAGTGTGCAGCCTTCTCAGAGCCTAGTGTGCATTCTCACAGGGGACAGCTGCTGCCTGTGTGCCCTGAAGGATGAAGGATGCTCTAGGACAGAGCTGCCATGCTGAGGGAGGAGGGTAGCTCAGGGAGTTGGCCACCCCAAAGCTCTCTGAGATGATGGCCACCAAAGGGGCTGGTGGTAAGCAGAGCTATTTGTCTCAATGCATCTTGAAATGCACTCCTCCCCCTTGCAGAGAGAATATTTGTTATGCATTTTATAGTCTCAGGCATGGCCATCTGCTAATATAGTCAAGTAGACACAATAAAGGAGGTTTATATCTTTTTAGGTTCTGTTACTTCAGGTTCTATTTTTGATGCAGTAGGAGCCAGCACAGCTGAGCTGAAAGACTCTCAGGAACATGCCATGCATTTTATAGTGGATGTGACTACGGAAAATTTGCTGAAGGACTGGAATTAAAGGTGGCACATAACAGAGAATTCAAAATTGCTATTGGCCTGCCTTTAACCAGGGGTAGTTCAGAAGCTCCTTCTAATGTAAGCAACTGCAGACACTTTGATTCTGGCATTGTGTAACCTGTGAGGTGCACGTGAACTGCACTGAGATGTGAATGGTCAGGACCAGCACATCTTTCACCTCTATAGGTATGAAAAGCTTTTAATTGCTGTCTGGAGGAGGGTCTGTCATCTTCAATTTGTCTCCTGACACTTGGTAGATTTTTACCTACATTAAAAAAATAAATAAATAAAGCACACCCCTAATTTTGTATGTAGATAGAAGTTTGGTTGTCCAGAGGTTCAGCTTCTTGCCTTTACTGTGGGGAAATCCCTGGTCAAGGTTGGGAGCTGAAGGCTGGGAAGGACAAATGAACTGGGAGTGAAGCTCTTGCAACCAACCCCACTGTTCATTCTGTGCTTGTCCAAGCTGCCTTTGAACATGAAGAGTTTTCCACTTTCCAGAGACCTTGCAGTGGAACTTGCCCCAGCTGAGCCCAGCGTGGGACAGCTCAGTGGGAACGTGGCCCCTTCCTGAGCCCAGGGCTGTGCTGGGCTCACCTGGGCTGGGCAGGGCAGGGCAGGGACCCCTGAGCCTCCTTGGCTGCTGGGCCATGCACAAGAGGGACTGAGTGGCTTCAGTGCATTTTCTCCCATCTCTGTCTTTGCTGCCTAATGTCCTGGTTTTGGTTTTGTTTTTTTACATTGTTTTTATTTTATTTTAACCTCTCGACCTGCATGCCAGAAGATGTTTAGTTACGTGTTTTAAAGCCTCTTGCAAGATCTCATTCAGACTGACTGTGCAGTTCTCTTGTGCAACTCTACACTTCTTGACCTCATGTAAGACATTTTCTTCAGTTTATTTTCTCTTTCCAGCCTGCAATATGCACTAATTTGTTTCTGAGATGCTTTTTCTTTTCAAATGTGATTATTCAATAGGGAATTTGGAAGTGCTCTCTTAATCCTACAAAGTCATTAGGACTTGGGCCAACAACAAAATCTAAGAGTTGAAGCTGAACTTTCTAGATTGTCTGGGGAGAAGTTGAGGAGGATGAGCAACAATTCATCTGCCGAGAGCTGTAATTCAGAGTGCAATTTTCATTCATTTTTTATCTTTGCTCTAAATTGTCACAATAAAAAATCTCTTGCTACCTTGACACCTTTCCAGTGTGTTTGCCTGTTGTACACATGCTCTTCCACCTTCTTTTGTTGCTAATTTGAGTGGGTAACACCACCCAGAGAGCCATGCCTAGGCTGATAACCTTGCAGAGAACATGTTGTCCCTGAGGTAAACTCCATCATTGATGGCAGGTTCTGTTGTTTGTTTGCTTTTTGCTTTTTTCACCTTTCAATCTGCATGCCAGAGGACCTCTAGTCACTTGTTTTACAGTCTCTGGCAATTGTGATTCAGTTTGGCTTTTTGCAGTTCTTTCCTGCAGAGACAGTGGCTGCAGTGGGATGGTGCCCTCCTGCTTTGCTTGGTGGAAGTTGAGGATGAGGACTCCTGGCTCAGAGCGCTCTGGCACTATGGATTTCATTTTAATTACATCTGACTGCCTCTCCCTGCCATGTTTCTAATTAGCTGTGGTTTATGCCAAGCCTTTACTTACCTTAATACTTCTCTGCTACTGTTTTGAGACTTGTCTGATAACCAAACCAGATGAGTTGGTGTACCTTGTGATATCTGCTTTGCTGCATGCTTTGTTTTCCTTTCCCTCGGCCCCTGAAGAGTGCAGAAAGAAGGAAGGCTCTTAATGAGGAATGGCAAAGAAAGATGAGCATAAAAAATTGCCTTCTCCTTTCTGATGCCCTTTCAGAATTTCTGCATGCTTGAGACAGGTCCTCATTACCCCACTTTCTTGGTTTTCTCATTATTTTCTACCAGCAATTGGCTTGGGTTTTTTTTCTGAATTCTACACACATCAACATGCTAGACTTGTGGAATCCTTTAGTATTAATTTTTTGGTTTATCCTGTGTTTTCCATCTTCATGCAGCTTTTGCTTTCAATTGTGTGGTCGTCATAAAAATTTTCTTTAGTATTTGATGTCTCATTCCACAGCAGTTAGATGATTAGATAGCAAGTGTTTAATTAGGTTTTGGCTAGTTTGCTACATATCTTGGTATTTGTGATACCAATCTGGTCACAATTAATAAAAGGGAATATACCCCTGTAATTATACAATCTTGTTTAAATATCCATGACCTTAAGCAACAGCAGTAAGTAGGTAAATAAGAGTATTAGAATATTGCCTCTGTGGGTGGAAGGATCTTCCTGGAATTATGCTGAACATTTTGGCATTAATAGCACAGCAGGTGATTCTGCAATGAAAATTTCATACAGAATTTTGTCTATTTGCTCTTTTTAGCTAAAGCATTTTACAGCCAGCACAATAAGTACTTGCAATTTATAACAAATGTTCAGGAGAAAATTTCTGGTAATAGAAACTGTTCCATTATCATGTGCTTTAGATATTTTTGATATCTCCTCACAAGGCAAGTACATTTACTGAAGTCACAGCAGAAGCGAATGACCAGGGTGAAACCAAAAATAACACGAGTTTACTCAGATGATGCTGTAGCCCCCTCCAGTATCAGTAATTCCTTCAGATACCACCATGCACAGAAACAGCAGTTGGAAAAACAACTATTTTGGCATGGGAAGAATTATACTGTGCAGACATCTCAGAATGGTTTCCTCTCCTCTGTCTCCCATTTCCCTTGAAGGCATCCCAAAGCACCCTCAGCTGCAGTCATTGCTTTCCTGAGTAGCATCCATGCATTGGAAAGTTCCTAAAAATGTATGAGCTGTGCCAGGAGTATTGGTAAATGAAAGGAATTTATTTATAAAGGAATTATTGCAGCTTTTGTTCTGGTGAGAGGTGTGTGAAGATATGAATGAGAGTGGGCACTGATGGACAAGCACATTGATGGAATTTGTGTCTGTATCCAAACCTGACCTTCTGATTTTCATTTCCCCCTTACCTGAGAAAACTTCATCTGAGAATTTTGCAGGAGTTGGGAGAAGAGTTTTGGAGGGCAGATGAGAACAGGGCATGTTTAAAATATCTGATCTGAGATTTCATGTGGAATAGGAAAAGTGTCTGTTCCAGGGGCTCAATTGCCTTATTATTAGGAGTTTGTGGTTGAGGTAAGCATAGTCCTGGCAGCAGAACTGACTGGAAAAGCATTGTTTCATCAAAGCCCCAGTTGTGGGGATTTCTTAATGAATTTAACTGTTTTGATGTATTTTCCCGAGGGGAGAAAATTATCCAAACAGAACATACTTGCTTTGAAATAGCATTAAATTCTGGCTTGAGGAATTCAGCCTCCATTCTGTCCTGGAGATATAACTCTGATTTCTGTTAAAACACCTCTCTGAGGAGGAAAATGGCCCCAAATTATTTTCCACAGGTGATCAGTGAGGATTCATAGGGGAACTGCATGAGGCAGTGAGAGGGTCTGTCAGGGGGAGATGGCTTTGGGATCATGAGGCTTTAGGACAGATGAAGAGGGAAAAGTGCAAAAATAAAATTGCACAGGAAATTTGCTGTGGTGGAAAAGTAGAAGATAAAAAGTAATGCTATGGTTTCTCTTGTAGTGATACTCTTGGTGTAACTCTTTTCCTGTTGGATATGCACAGGGACAGGCACAGATCTGTCATTCATCCTCAGAGCCCTGGCTCTGCTCTGCCATCCCTCCTTTTCAGATTTTGGTGCAATAGCATCCCTCTTACAGAAACAGAATTTCCATGTATATCATGTATGTATTTCTACAAAAAGCAAATGTTAAGTGCACATAGGTAACTTTGTGGCTAATGGAAAAAAAATAATAAAACCACCTTTGTGTGTCTAAAGTGAATTTAAATTGAAAACTGTGCTGGAATATTTCAGCTTCAAAATGAAGATGTTGACCAGGTTGGGATTGTTTTCTTTTGAAACTCCCATTTTTGTTTTTGTAAGCAGCAGCTCTGATACTCCAGGGAGCTGGCCTGGGCTCTCATGTCTCCATCTTGCTTCATCACCTTTGCATGGATTCTCTGGCTCTTGTAAAGGAAGCAAAGGCACTTTGTGGCATGCTGAGCTCTTCCAGCCCAGGTCTCTGCTTCAGCTGCTTGAAACGTTCTCTCTGGCTGTCTGAAGATCACTCCCAGCCTTGAAATCCACCTGGGTATTTTCCTCCCACTCAGAGCTGTGCGTCCTCGCATCCTCTCTTTCTGTCTCATTGTTTCAGATCTTCCTGGGGGAGTTCTCAGCCTCTTTCTGTAGCTGTTTTTTCATTTTGTTTTGCATTAATAATACTGGAAGAGGTTGGAGGGGTGAGGGGGGGGGAAAGGAAGTTTCAAGTCTGCTGGAGTTTTTCCAAATTGGTTCATCATCATGAATCTTCCAATGTTATTTCCCTCCCTTAAAGCTTCTTGATTCATTATTGCCATGAAAAAAAAAGGGAACCCTTTGTTCAGTAACAAGGGAATTTGTGTCTGTCAAGGCAGCAGCTTTTTGCTCCAAATTCCATATCTAATTTTGCAGAAAAATACTGTCAGCAAATTGCTTGAGGTATTGCAGTGAAACACAGGGCTTATGTTACCAGCAAACATTCATGCTATTATGTAAATCTTTGCAGAGCTATATATCAGAAAAATAAATAAATGGAGTGACCAGAAAATATACCTGAAATCAGGATGCAGTGGGCACCAAGGAGAGCTGGCTGGTGACACCATAAAACAATTAGCCATCTGCTAACATGACACTTCCATTTCATTATACACAGAGAACTTAGCTTTACCCATTAATTATTGAAAAATAACTTTGAACAGGAGAATAATGCTTTCCCCTGTATGCAGAATCTGTGCATGCAAATCACAAAATCCCAGCGGCTCAAAATGGAAATGTGTTTGTTGGCAACCTCAGCAGCTCCTCTGCCAAGGGTGAGTGCTCAGTGTCTGATCTCCCACCTCTGGGATTGCCAGCTCCATTTCCTGGGGAACCCCCAGCAGTGGTGGAGGCAGCAGCACCTCACGGGGTGCACGTGGCCCTCCAGGTGCCACCCTCAGTGGCACTCACAGAGAGCCCTGGGCTGCCTTGCTGTGGGGCTCGTTCAGCCAGGGCTGAGGCACAGCCGCTCAAAGGTGTCTGCTTTCTACCTGGAGGCCAGTAACTCCAAAAATCCCCACTGTTTTTGGTTGCACAGAGATAAATACCGCTCTTCCAAAATTCACATTTTCTCCTGCTTCTGGAAAAGAATTCTGTGACCATCTCTCTGTTCCAAACGTTGTTACGTTTATCAAAATTGGCTTTATACTTAGAAACTGGGTTGTCGTGTTCTAGCATTTTGAACTGTTTGTCTTCAAGTCCTTTGGAGTATTGCACAGATCTCTGGAAAGACCTGGATCTAGAAAAATGATTAAAAATTGCCAAGCATCACTTCTGTACCACCAAAACTCCAAAAAAAAAAAAAAAGTTTGAGTTCCACTTGGATTCTTCTCCAATTATTTCTTACTGGATGGGGCCCAAAGAGCCTAATGTCCCGAGGACTTCACAAATCCAGTCAAATACTCACTCAGCCCAGCCCACGTGCTACCAACTGCCTCCCCCAGACATATGGTGATGTTTTTTGCCTATCACTATATAAGGTTGGAGCAGGGCAGAAATGCTTCCCCCTCCTGCTGAACGGAATAAGTGTGATAGTTTTTCTAAATTAAAACAAAACAACTTCTACTCGGGAGCGTGACTAATGAGATGTAACCCAAGTGACTTCTGAGATATGCCTGGGGAGCAGAGACCTCCTTGGCTCCTCTGGGCTGTGCTGCTGCTGACTGTGACCTGCATTTCTGCCTCTGTGGCTCAGACACATCTAAAAACTCTAAAACAAAATCAAAGGTTGGTGTCTCAGAGCACATGATCAGGTTGATGTTTCAGCGCATGACCCTGTGAGATGGAGGCTGGACATCACAAGTCCTCCTGAAAATCAGTGTTGAGTTTTCAGTGCATGTTCCTGTTTCCTGGGATAGAACAGCATCCCAGAAGCTCTTATCTTCTCTAGCAGTGACATCCCTCCAACAGCTGCCGGGGTCATTTGATCTCCCTTTGCCTTGATCTACCTTTGTGAAAACCAGATAATGGCCCTTTTTCTTTTTTACATGTATTTGTTTAGTATGTGTATGACAAGGACAAGAATAGAACTTTTGGTTGCTACTGTTCTACAAATAAGTAAGAGGAAGGCAATTTCTCTATCATGAGATTCCAAATGTAGTTTTCATAAGAAAATATTTTGAGGTTCAGATCTATTTTGTTGCATGCTAGTCATTAAGGATGATACTCTTTTCTAGTCAGTGTTGTCCTACTTGAATTTTGAAAACATTATATTCATTGGGGGCTGAGTGAGAGGGGAGGAAGAGAAATTTAAAACTTTTGTACTTAATTGGTCATGTATAAATCTCATAGGTTTTACTCAAAACTCATCATTGGTTTTAATATATCTGCTTAACAAGTGTTGGTCTGAAATGCCTTAGGGTAATTAATGCTAATTATTACATGGCCTTGACACTTCTGCAAAAAATCCTTCTAAAAGAAATAATCAAGGGATAAGTTATTATTTTAGCATATATAATGATGCATTTCAGGAAATATCATATTAGGAACTAGATAACTAAGTTGAGAGAATTTTTTACTAGATTAAAGCACTTGTGAATGAAAGTTCCCAGATGCATTTCTAACTAACCTTACAAAAATATAATGTAACTCTCATATTCAGCCCAGAGAGCAAAGTAAAGATGTTTGAAAGAAAATATCTGGTTCCCTTTCCTATCACTGATAAATATGAGCCAAATTAGGAAAGCATTGAAGCGAACATTTAGAGAAATGCTGAAGTGTTTTCATCAGGGCCTAAATAGTGAATTAGAGCAACTCTCTTACCCTTGTTCAAACCACACTGATGTCAGTGGAAAGACTCTCATTAACCTCTGAGGATTTTGCATTAGATCTGTGGGTAAAATTCTGGTTCCTTTGAAGTTAGTGGCAAAGTTTCCATTAACCTGTGCCTGGGACTTCATTTATTCTGCAGAAGGAATGTTCTCAGCACAAAACATATGATCATGTCCTGATAAATATAAAGAAAATTGATGCTATTCATTTAGGAGTATGCAGCACTAGCAATTAGTAGGAAGTATGAATACAGGAAAAAAAATCTGATCTAATTATGTGAAAATCCTTGCTGTGTAATAAAATTGAAGTGGTTTCTGCATGTCTTACCACAAATGAGAGGGATCAGTATTCAGAAGCAGGTTTGAATTGATTTCAGTATGTATTGAAAATACTTTTTGCTTTCAAACTTCTTGGTAACCATTATATACTACCAGCCATGAAGCTTCATTTACCTCACAGGCTTTCCTTGTTTCTCTGTCCCCAGTAATGTTTTGGAGACCTGTTCAGATTTTGAAAGGTGTTATATTGAAACCTGGAAGTTCTGTTCATTCCATGCTTCTGAGTCATTTTATTTGAAAACGTGTGAAAAAGAAAAGAAGTCTGAGACATTGAGGACAGATAAAATTGGTCTTCAAAAGTTCAAGAAGAGTAATTGCATCAATCTGGAAGAACATGGTTGGGGATAGAACTCCCAAACACAGACTGAAGGAATTGAGTGTGTTAAGCCTAAGGAAGCCACAGTGAAGTCATGAGATGGCACCCCGAGCTATCCTTTCCTTTCTGAGGTGAAAAAACCCCCACTAAATACCAGTATAGCAATAGAAAATGTATCAAGGGCTATAAAATATTACATAGTGAAAAGGAAATGTTTCTAAAATGAGTCTAGAAAGCGGCTAAATTATGGGCATGTTTGCTAAATTATACTATACATAATTTGCTAAATTATACTATAGGGAAACCAAAGTATAAATATTCCAGATTTATTTTAAACTGTGTTCAACTTATTACCTTAATGGAGAAAATGCTATTTCATCCAAGAAGTTGAATTAAAAAGTAAAAAACAAAACAAAAACTAAAAAAACACCACAGCAAAAATAGCCAACCCTCAGCGATGAGCAGTTTCCATTATGAACAGTGTATCTAGAGGATGAGATTTTTTGAGACCCTGTAAATCTTTGGTAACCCTAAACACAAAAATTAATGGAGCTCAATATTCCAAAGGGCTTGTGAGCAGTGTTTGCAGAGGGCAGCCTGCAGGGATCTCCAGGAGTGGGTTTGAGGAGACCTGCAGCCCTGCCTCCTCACTGCTGGAATGTTTCTGGAAGAAGGTGCTGTCCATGCTGGGAGCAGGTCTGTGCTCTCCAGAGGGGCAAGTCCACATGGCAACTTGGCTGTGTGCATTTGTCTTCAGGAGAACACATTTGATAGAGCAGGCAATCACATCAAGGCATGGGGTGCTTTTACAGACCCCATTTCAAACAGGAGGATGCACTTTGCAGAGACTCACCAGCATCAGTGCAGTTGCTGAGCTGGAAAACTCAGCCACTGAGTCACCCCCTGGGCTCTGGGGCTGCCAGGTGTCCTGATATTGAGCTGATGCTGAATATTTTAGGGATTGAGAGTACTCAACAATCCCTGAGATTGTGGCAGGATGGTCTCAGGTGAACTCATTTTGGTGGAGTGGCTGCATGAGAAACTTCTGAGGCACTGACTGTCACTGCAGGTGGGAAACGTGCAAACCTGCATCCAAACAGGTGACATCACACGTGACATCAACCTTTGAAAACATTGCTGTAAAATATTACATGTTTTGTAGAGATACTGAGCATTATCTCCCTGAATGAACTGGAACCTTCTGTATGGACAGATCTCCCTGTAAGCCCTCCCCACATGTCCATTAAACTCACATATGAAGTAAGAAATACAGGTCTTGAGAGAAGGCAAACACTAAAACCAAGCAGCCAATTAATGTGAAAGCACATTTCCCAGTTAATGAAGTGTTCCTGAGTGCTGGGACAAGGAATCTTTGTTGGGAAGTGTGTTTTACTCCAAAGCATTTGCAGCAGAAGCCTTGAATGGCAGCAATGCTAAAGAGCTTCTCAGGCACCCTCTGGTTCAGTGGAATAGTCCTCACAGTAAGTTTTCTTGACCAGGCTACAGGAAATATGTCTAGGCTGTGCTTCCCAGGGTTGCTTATGAACTGTCAAGTAGAACAACACAAAGAAATGCCAGAAAAAATGAAATTACCTTTGCTTCACGTATTTGTTCTTCGCAAATCCACGCTGGCTATTACTCATCTTCACGTCACCTTCTGGTTTCCTACAGGCTTTATATTTCAGTATTTCCCTGCATACTGAAAGATGTATAAATCCCTAGGCCCTCTCTTGCTTATTTTATAGCACTCTGCTTTCTCACCTCTCTCAGCTTCTGCTCCAAAGACTGTACTAGTTCCCTCAGTACCCCTTTGATTTTTTCCCCTGAAAAAAGACATAAAAACTTCCAACTTAGTCAAGTATTTTTCAAACTCTTTTGATTTTTGCCATAGTTGTTGCACTAATCTCTCTGTGCCAGCATCAATTTTGTTATTCATCTGATCAGAATTAACCTTTTTAGTGAGGACTGAGGCAGAAGACAGAGTCAATGCTTTGGTCTGCTCAGCATCATTTATGGAGCTATCCTTTGCTGTTGAGCACCAAACTGACTTTCCTTGACCTTCCCCTTTCTACCAACACAGCCTCTTGGCTTGTTTCATTTTGTATCTTGTTCTTTGTTGTTTTTATTTTTATTTATTTATTTTTTTCCTCTCTCTTTACACACTGCAGCAGTTCTTGGACACAGTCTTTGAAATCAGATGAGTAAATTGTAAGTTTTCTGATGCCTCTTGACTCAGTCTTTGCAGAACTCTAGAAATCCTCCAGCTGCAGCTTTACCCATAGTCTGCTGTAAAATCTCATGCATTAACATTTAGAAGGAATAATAATCAGAGGATCAAGCAGTGTTTGATGACTCTTCTGTGGCATGTTTGCTGTAATTGTTAGGGTACTATAACTGAAACTTTCTAAGCCACTAAAGGACATATCCTCTCCTGGATTTCTAGGCAGTATTTATAATTCAAGAGAGAGGCTCATTATATCTGAATATATATGAGGCTTACCTAAAAGAATACTCTAGCTTGTAGAGGTGTTTTGTGGGTTTTTTTGTTTTATTTGTTTTGCTGACAGATTTCACTGATTTGGAGAATTTTGAATACATTGATATTTTAGTCCAATTTTTATTCTTTCTTTATCCTTCCATTACTGCTGTGCCTGCAAAAGCTTCTTTAATTTTTGTCTGTCACCATTATTTTGTTTTTATAATAAGCATTGTCGAGCCACAAAGTTACTATGTTATTTCAACATAAATAGTTGGTATTGTGTATGTATGACAGCAAAAGTTCTTTTTCTAAAACTGACACCACCTTGATGATCTGGTTATTGGCAGCTCTTGAACCAGGCTCTGTATAGCACAAAGTCTCTATGCCCCTGTGGGCTGATGAAAATTAAAGATAATACAAATTTTTGTGTTTAGCTGCCTGTGATATGAGGGATTGGAGCTTTTTGCTAGATGACAGTTGTGGTTATAAGCTGAGTGCACCATTTACACAGCTATTGTGTTAGGAGTTAGTGCCCAAATCCTGCTGAAAATCATCCGATACTCCTTGGTGGTAATGAAAATCTCTTCCTCCTAAGCAGAAATATTGATAAGGGTATAATGAAATAACATTTGCTTGATTCTGATTGAGGCTTTGAAGACTTGGAAAAGTGCTGTGGGACCAGCCAGTATCCATGGAGTTAAACATGCTAAACTGAAATACAGGGCTGTCTATGAAGGTTTATTTTTGGAAAGAGCCAGTGATGTTTGCTGAGAATGTGGGTATGGGGCATTACTGATACAACCCTCTTTGCAAGAAGCTGTGCAGGTCTGGGGTGGGCTTTTCTCCTGCACCTGCATGGTTTGGACTGGAGTATTTAACCCCTGCCTCCCAAAACCAACCCAACCTAAAAAAAGCCCTAAATCAAACCCAACAACAGCAATAAAACCCCAAAACAAAACAAAAAAACCCCTTCAACCCAATCGGAAAAACCAAAACTCCCCTCAAAAATACAAACCAAACAACAAAATAAAACCCCCTAACTAACAAAAAGGAAAGGAAAATAAAGGGGAAAAAAATTGAAAAAAGAGCTTAGGACTGAATCCAGCAGAAATAATCACCTCCATGAAAATGAGAGCCCCTGGGTACTTTTCTGACTGCTGTTGAAAGGATGATGACTTTGGGTAATAAAAACCGTGGTGCCCTTTCCCCGCTCCTGTTGCCACCCCACTGCTGACATTTGGAGCAGGAGCAGGACCCGTGCCCTGGTGAAATATCACTCCTGTCACCTTGGCAAGCGACGCCGGCCGCGTGCGGGACAGCGGGCAGCCTGGCAGGAGGAGTCATCCTTCCCAGCCGATGAGAGAGAACTTAAAAGGGGATGCATAATTACTGAGAGAGGCTTCTCAGAGAGCAGAGGTGGAAAGAGTGACTAAGAAAGAGCTGGTGTTGAGAGGTGCTCGGAGTGACGCGCGCGACTAGCGCGGCTCTTTCACGGCGCTCACGCATCCCTCACTCACATGGGGCTCCCGTGGCTGGAATCAGGCCCCTCACTCATCAAACACTCTGTGCTGGTTTTAATAGGCAAGATGAAACAGAAGACAGCTCAGTATGGGTTTAGACTGAGTCATGGTTATTGAATTTGTCCAAGGTACAAAGGTGCTGTTTGCAGCGAAATGAAATAAGTGATAAAAAAAGAAAAAAATCCACAAAGAACAAAGGGACTGGAGAGTAATATTTGTCACACTCTCAACAGTCTTCTGTTCGGTGTATGAGAGGAAAAAAGAGTAAGGGACATGCTGCAAACTTGCAACAGGGAAGTGCTTTGAAAGAAAAGAAGTTTAGTGAAAGCATTGTTGCATTGTTTTTACTCAGCTCTACAAAAGTTTGGGTGGGGGTGGATAGTTGGGCAGAACTGAAAAACCCTCACAATTAATAAACCAACAAAAACAGAAAAAATGAGGGACAATGGAGAAGCCTTCAGAATCCCCATGAGGAAACCCCATAGATGCACTTGCTGTGTTTCCCTGGGTGCTGTGCCTGATTCTGCCCTTGTCCATTTGAGTGTCCTTTTAATGTTAAGCTTGGAGTTGTACTTGCAGACATGAGGCTCCTTCCCACATACTTGTGTACCTCTGAACCTTTCCTACTTCTTGATTTGCAAAGAAACATGGTTATGTGAGTACTTAAACATCTGAGATTTAGTCTGTCTCCTTTGACTCTTAAAGATAGGAATAGTTTTCTTTATCTATATCAAGCCCCTGTGATGATAAATAGGATAGGCAAATAAGTACTGATGAGGGGAGAAGGGTAAGTAGGTGCTTCCATGTAAGGTTGTTGTGATGGGTTGAGGACATAAATGCAGCAGGACTTGTAGTAGAAATGTCTCCTAGGGAATATTCTGTAGTTAATTTATATGAGTACTCCAGGCTTCTGTGCACAGACTGCCCTTAATTTGGCCCTTATATAGGTTGTTTAATCTTTTATGAAGCATTTACGTCAGAAGAAAATGACAATATTGAAACAAATTGGGACAGAAATCAAATGAGAGGTACTTGCAAAGGAATCCTTTGCCCTCTCTTCTTTAAATGGGTATGTAATCAACCTCTGTTGACCTTTACCACTCAATTTTCCAGCTGTGGCTTCTTTTCCAGGAGAAAGCAGTCATAGGTAGGAGACTCTTGGGCAGATGTGTGCCCTTGCTTTGTGTCTGTGTGAGTGTAGCACCTCTGGAGTGACCCACAGGCTCCTGTCATCCCTGTGTCCAGCGCTGCAATTCTGCAACACCAGCTCTTCTCTCAGCTGCTGCCTGGAGTTGGTGGAAATGAATAAACCTAATCAGGGAGGAGCAGGAGAAGGAAAATCCAGCTGCAGGGAGAAAAAACGTTTTTCCCGTGTGTCTCCCCTCCCACGAGCAGTGCCAGCATCCCTCGTTAGCGCTCGGGCTGCCCTGGGCCGCGTTGCCAAAGTGACGGAATCGGCTGCTCTGGCTGTGAATGAGAGAGAACAGGCTTTGCTTTCCTCAAAACTTACCAAGGATTTGGTTCCATGGCACCACAGCTGAATCCTGACTGGGTCAGTTCTTTCTGACTCTGTTGATTCTGATTTATTTCCCCTCTCCAAAATCCCTCACCAGTATTTGGGTCATAGGGATGGGTTTGGTCCTTGGGTTTGGTCCTTGTCCCATGGCTCTGTGAATGCCATGGCCTGAGCAGGGCTGCTGGGGTGGGAGGGAGCTCCCAGAGGAGACAGCAGTGATAACCTTTAGGAATTGCTCTGGACTGTGCAGAAGCTGCATTGACAGATCTGCTCTTGATGGTGGGGAGAATCATTCATGTTTTGATGCTCCCCTACTTCTGTATTTCCATTTTTCCCTGGGGCTGCTGAGTCTTTCTGGTTCAGCACATTCCCCCAGCCCTTGTGCCCAGACACATTTGCACCAAAGCAGTTGCAGAGGGTTTTCTGTTGTCATTTTGGTGAAAGATGTATGTATTTCATTTCAGAGGAAAGCTTTGATGCTCAGATTGAACCAATGCAATTTTTTACTGATATAAATTAAAGGCTAATCACTCATCTTCCTGTAAATAATTGTCTGTATCTTGGACCGCATCAGAGTAGTAGGAAAACAAAACCAAACCTGTTGTTGGAGCACCATTTTTGCCAGTAAATCAGCAGTAACTGTATTTCTGTCTGGTCTATTATTTTTATTCCAATATTATAGATCTGAAGTTCTCTGTTCTTACTCCAGGGAAGAAAATAACAATTCTGCTATGCCATAAGTTTTAGTTAAGTCTTTTCCTACTGAGCCATCACACTGTTGCTCACTGGTTAAGTGTGCTTAGTGAGACATTTGCTGTGGGCATTTTTCAAGTTGTCATCACTTAATGCAAAGCAAGGCTTGAAAAAAACAAGGCAATATAATTCTGCTCTTTTGCACAATTTTCATTTTTATGTCCTGACCCTTGCAAAAGAGCAGACTTGGTTACATTTTCTGTCTGTGTTGTTCTACCATCTCTGTGCTGCTCTGGTGGCCAAGAAGAGCCAGGCATTCCCATCTTCATCATCTCACAATGGTAGTAGAGGGGGTGAATAAAAAATAACTTAAGAAGCATTTTGGGTAAAATTTCATCTACCAATATTGGTTTCATTAGAAATACAGGATATAGGTTATTTGGAAATAGATTTTGCCAGACGAAAAGAGGGGAAAAGTGTAGATGTTTTCTTTTGGTATTTCAAAATGCTGGGTTTATTTCTGTCTAGATAAACAAGTGATTAAAGTTGCGAGGATTAAGCTGTAAGAGAAGTGTGTCCAATGAAATTAGTGGGCAAAATGGTGGAAGAGCTGAAATAATTATAAATTTCTGTGACGATGGAACAACTATTTCTTTATCTTGGGTTTGCTCTGGCAGGTTTTATGAGGGTATTAGAAGGGGAATATGCCCATGACCCTTCAGAGATTTAATTTGCCTGGGTGGTCTCAACTATACATTTAAAATTAGCTCTTAGAATGAATGAAGTCTCTAAGAAATGTGAGTATGAACAACTTCAGTCTCCACTGGGTCTTTCCAAGAAGTGTTTGGGGATTTTTTTTTTGTGTGTAAGGACAGTACAGTGAAATAAAAGTATTCCCGTCAGAGTAGATTAATGAATTAACAGCCCTCTCTAGAGTCTCGGGCTTTTCTTACTTCCCAATAATTAAATTTCCCAGGTTCAAGTCAGATTTCAGGCTGTCTTGGCTGACGAGAACCTACAAACTCCACTTACTTCCTACAAATCCTCAATGTAAATAAGAGGTGTATTTGAAATTCATATTATGACCTAAAATTCCTCTTTGTTGACTCTTTCCATTTTTGCTGGCATTCTGTTACTTTGTTCAAGTAGGGAATACAACCTGTACAAGGAGGCCAATGACCTCTCTTCAGCAAAAGGACACCTGAGTACTTGGCTGCTGTGCTGGGGTCTGGATTTGCTCTTCCAGGTACCTTTTGAAGATGGGCTATGTGACACTCACTCAAAAACTGATTACACAAAATTCCTTTTATTCCACCTATTAGCAGCGCCTTTCTATCAGGAATTTCTTAAAAAATTAAGATTTAATTATTCTTGCAAAATGTAATGTAATACATTAGTTTTCATCATAGGAGGATATTATCACGCTGTAAATAATTAAAGAAATCATAAATTAGAGCTGATGATCTAAATGAAAGAAGCACATTTTCTGATGACTTTTTTTCTATGAGTTTCCTCGCTGAATTCTGCAAATTAGCAAGTAATTTGTAATGCTTATCCTGAACATTATGTGAATTAGAGAGAGTCCATTGTAATTAGATTTTTTTAAAACCAATTAGCAAGTGAGAAAGGTCTCATTGTTTATTTAGAATTACTCAATAAAAAAGGAGCATAATTTTATTTGTATTGTATTTTTTCAAGATTTTAATGCTTTCATTTCCTCCTAATAAAGGGAGGGCACAGAGAAGAGGGATGATAAAATGCTAAGTTACCTCCTTTCCTGCTAGATATGTAGGCTCCTTCTATTTTCAAAGGTTTCTGAATCAGACCAAATGTGATAAATGCAGTATGTTATAGGGCAGAGAATTAATTCTGTTTTCTGCAGATACAGTCTAATACCTTCACTTTGAGATCATTCTTTTTCTACATGTCTTTGCACACATCATCCTAGAATGTCTTTAGTTTCCATTTTAACAGAAGTGGAACCTCTTTTTCACTTTTTCATTTAATAGTGAATGAAATTGCAATAGAAGCAGAATTTCATGAGTTTTCAGCCCTGTCTATGTGGGGAGATAGAATGTAAGAAAATAATGTAAGAAAATGTAAGAAAATAAAGTAGTATTGTAAAAACGTAAGAAAATAGTAAGAAAAAAAATGTAAGAAAATAAAGATAGTGCAGAAGGCAACCTCACCCCTGAAGAGTTGCTGCTGTACTAATTACCAAAGATTAGGAACAGGCCTGCCCTTAAGAGGATAAAAGAGTGGGTTAGCTGGGTGATGAGAGAGTTGGAGTTTGTTGGCTGTGCTCTGAGGAAGAAGGAGATGCCCATGAGAAATCACCAAGAAGGTATGGGAGCTTTGTGATAAGATGACAACATGTCTATAGAAATCTTTAGTTTTCTTCTATTTTTCTATGAAGAGTCTTATGAGAAGAGCCTTGTTTTTCTTTGCTGTTGCCTCAGGATGTCAAGTGAAAAGGATTTGGCTGCTGTATATTCATGAGTTGCTATAGGAGGCTGGATGAGCTACTTGGCAGAGATTCCTGGAGCAGCTGAGATGTTGACTTCTTGGCTACTGCAGCAATAATATGGCCACTACAGCAGTGTGCACAGCAGGACTGCAGCCATCAGCACCAAGAAAAACTATTTTCTCAGTTCAGAGCAGGGGCTCAGTCCCTTCCTTCGGTCACATTGCCACACCAGCACATCAGGCAATGATTGGAATCTGTGGGTGATGAAGGGCTGGAGGTCCTTGGTGTGAAAGATGTGACCTGGGTCTGAGGTTCAGAGCAGTAAAGATTTTCTTGTGGTTTTGTTTGCACTGGAAGGCCAAGATCAGCTGAGGGATCCAGTTAATCCTTTACAAGCCCCTCCATGGATGAAAGTCTCAGGCTGCAGCACAAAAACTTCCTTTTTTTCTTTCAAGTTTGACCTTATCTCTCAAGATTCATAATGAGATGAAGTCTTGGAGATTTTTTGTGCATTATTCAGCTGCAGAAGTATTCTCCTTTTCTCCTTTAAGCAAGGTATTTTGTTTCTTTTTCTATTTTCGCGGTGCAAAAGAAATATTTTGTAGTTTAAGTGTAGTAGTGTGGTCTGTCCATGTCCTTTTCTGCGCTGCTTTTGCTGGGTTCTTCTCCTCTTGGTTTTTTACCATCTTCAGCAAATCAGTGGGAGAGTAAATTACAACAGTTTAGTTTATTGATGGGACCAAGCTTAGAAAAACTGAGTGAATACCCAAAGCAAAGTGTTTCTTGAGTAGATGTCAGGAGGAGCAGCAACCCTGGCTGTTGCTGGAGGCACTCAGGGCCTCCCTGGCCCTGAGCCCTGCCAGAGCTCAGTGGCTGAGAGGCACAGCTGCTGAAAGCAGTGATTTCAGTGGTGGGGTCCAGGCAGTGGAAATAACCTGCTGGTTCTGACTGTAAAAGTCTGGAAAAGACAGAAAGCTGTGGTAAAGCTTTTTTCCCCCAGTCAGAGTGTCTGTAAGAGCAGGCATTAACTGACAACAGAGGAAATCGCAGGAGGCTGCAGAGAATTGTGGAATAGGGCAGATGCAGATAAAAAGTTAACCTGTGCTAGAGCAAATTGAAGCATGACTGCTGTAGCATTTATCATGTTTCTTTACAAGCTGACTTACTGACAGCTTCTTTGCTTGAGATTCTCTGATGCTGAGACTTAACTGGCTGCCTCTGAACACCTCACACATCTTTAATAGCTTTAATAGTTTGGTTGCTGTTTTTTTTAAACAACTGAATTTTGTGGGTTATACAGATACTACTTTTCTTTTTCTGCTCTATTTTGAAATGCTCATCAAGAATTCCAGGCAGTTTTGGTGGTGGAAGAGAATTTTGCTGAGTACATCAGTCATGGTAATAATACCTGGAAGTCTTACTCAGGTTTGGGAGGGAAGAACAGGTGGGCTTGAAGATGGATAATTATGTGACATTCACAGTATCTGGCAGAAAATTCCAGTAATTTCCTGCTCTGATACACACTTGTGAATAGATACATCTTCTGGTTAACCAGCTGTGGAGCACTTCTTGCTCTGCATAGAGGTAACATCTGGCTTAAATAAGAGGAGGAAAAAAAGGAACAAATTACCCAGAAAGTAATATTTATCCCCTCCCATTTTCCAGAATAGAAGCTTCAGTAAGTAGTTTAAATTGAATGGCAGGTATTTCTTCCTGAAACGTGAGTTAAAAAAAAATCTAAGCAATGCATGAAAATTTTAAAGACAGGAAAAGAGTTTCAGTTCTGATTCTGAGCTCCAATTACTCCTGTGTTTGGTCTGATTCTTAGAAGGAAAAAAGCCAACCCACTCTTTAAAAACATCAGTAGGATGTGTGTGTCCCCTGGTACCTCTAAGCAAACCAAGAGATTTCACATTACATTAATTTGCACGGTTTGCAAACATTTCTGAAGTAGCCTCTTGATTAGATTTCCCATTCCTGAGTAATGGGATCTTTACAGGGCACTTAAAAAAATGTATTGTTGAGAAAAATACCTTAAATTATTTGCTTAACAGATGAAGGGAACTATTGAGAGAATATGGACACAATGTAAATATCACCTGGGCATATATGGGTAGGAATTTGTGTGAGAGAAAAGGACTTCCCCATGCTTACTGCTCGCAAAAAGAGATTTGTGTGTCTCATGTAACATTGATAATAGTGGCAGCCTCTTCCTTCCTCTCAGCAGGAATAGCTATCAAAGATGAAAGTATCTTTGTAGGCCAGCATGAACTGATTTCCTCAGTCCTGTGCATGATAATATTTTAATTAGGCAATTCCTTGTGGTGGTGAGGAGATTTTCAATTAACCATGTTTAAAAAGCGTTCTCACTTTCCCTAATTACATTACTTTAATTTCTTAGTGAAGGAATAAATCTCAACAGACAGGAATTCATTCACCTGGATTTTTGGGGGCTATAAATTTGGTAGAAAATCCAGAAAGCAATATGCAGTGGATGAAATATTAATGACTACTCTGTTTCCTATGCAAGTTATTTGTGATTAGGAAAATGGGTGATGTGTGATGTGTGAAATTTCTTGCTTTTTAGAAGACTAAAACACAAGACATTTTTTAGAGTTGAAAATACTATAATGTCTATTCCTTTGACCACCACCTGTTGTCAGTTCAAACCTTGAAAAACCAAATTATTTCCTGATCAGTGGAACCAAACATGGAAGAAGTCAAAATGTTTACCTGAAGATCCTTTAATCAGTTTTTTTATTAACATTTCACAGAAGTTTCATGGGGGTTAATAAGTCACTAAGAGATGCTACAGGTGTCATGACATGTCACACATGCATTCAAGTGCTTGGACCATTACAGATGTTGTAGAGGACTATAAGTGAATGAAAACACTTATTTTATATATAAACTGCTTTTTAAAAAGTTTATATGTGAATGATAGGCAAATGAAAGTGCTTAGGCTCTGTAGTGACTTTCTCACAAATCTATGAAACATTTAAATGTTTTATATACTCTTTAGGTAGAATTTTTATTGCTCCTCTCCTAGTTCTGACAAATGAAGTATTTTGGTTGTTTCTGTTTTTTGATACACGTAGCAGCTTAATTACTCTTTTGAAACCCATGAGCATTTCAGAGGAGATGAAATTAAAAGCACGAATTCTTATCCCAGTGGTTAGTGGGCCTTTTAGTAGTGAAGAACTGCCCACTGATGAGAAAAGTCTCATCAAGCAGATTCAGAAACAATTGAGTAAGGCTTAGCTATTCTTCACAAAAGGAGAAAACCCCTGGAGATATTCAGATGATTATTAGTTTGTGGTTTTCCAAAGAGCAAGGATCTCACTTACACTGGCCATAACTAGAATCTAATTATTTTCTTCATTTTTTAAAATTGAAACCTTTAGTTGTCATAATTCTTGCTGAAAGGTAGGAAATACAGTTTGTCTTTTTTAGAAGTTGTAATAGGGACAGTGGGGACCTGGTAACAGGATACCCAAACTAAACCCAGTTGGAAATATTTAATGGAACAGTTTTTCCACTATGAAATACAGATTGAAGGGTGGAAATCAGGATTTAATATTAATTAAAACATGTTGGCATTTGACCAAGAAATCTGATAAGGAAAAGCCCAAATAAATATAATTTTATTTTCTTGATTTCATGCATTTCTATACCAATTTATATTTTAAATGATGTAATATATAATTTGAACCCTTGATAGCAGTATTGTTATTTTATAAAGTTTTGTCACTTTTGAAATAGTTATAGTTGGTAACAAATCATTTTATCAGAATTCTCTTTCTGCAGGTAAATTAAATTTTTGATTTTATATTCCAATTCAAAATAAAACCAGATTTTGAAATGGCAGCTTTTCCTGCAGGAAGAAAATTTGTCTTTTTAAGCAGATGTATATTTGTCTTAATATAGTTTCAGTATCAAAAAGATTTTCACTGCATTTGACTGACATTAATTGGAGGGGACAGGTGGTGGTGGCAATGGGGAGGAAATCTCTCCAGCACTGTGTAGAATTGATAACAGGATATGCAGGACTAGAGCTGGTTCAACAGAAATTAAGTAGACACTGATGCAAAGCCATGGTAATTAAATTTCAGAACTTTACCAGAAATCAGATTATGTTGTTGCTCGTGTTTACCTCTCATAAAACAAGGCACAATTGAAAATTTCCAAAATACTGAGATATTTTCATGCTCTAAATATTTCTAGAGAACTTAGAGAACTATGTAAATTTATGAGGTATTGAAACAAAAGAGTAGCTGCCTAGAAATAGAGAATGGCTGTTTGATGCCCCATGGCTTGGAGAGCAACTGCTTTCTAAAGGTGAGACTCTGCTTTCCTTCCCATAATGACTCCCTTTCCTCCAGGCACTTGCTCAAAGTGAATCAGCTCAAGGATTAATACTTCTGCATAAGGCTTTTGACAAAGTGTGTGATATCAGACTGTATGAGCTTGAGCATTGCTGAAAAAGGGATTTTGCAGAGGAGCAGCATTGTACCTTGGAACACCTGTGTGAGCCACAGAAATGCTTCAAACCCTTTGACAAACAGCTCTGGAAACAGAAGTGATGTCTCTGCCTGAAATACTGCACAGGAGGACAAAGAGAAAGGGTAAAACCATTTTCCAGCAGCGGGTTCTCAGTTTTCTGAGCTCCTCCCACTTTCAGCAATGCTGCTGAGTTTGGGCTTGGTGTGTCTGTGGTTTCCAGCAAGAATAACAAAGTTGAATAACCACTTGCTGGTGGTGATCTGCAGTGAGTTGGGTTTGCTAGGGCCAGTTCCCAGTTGTGATGTGTGTAGGTGGAGCAGATGCACAATTTAAAAGGCTCTGAGCCTACATCTTGGCCCTGTTGGGTGTTTTGAGGTGAGGCATGGCTAAACCCTGTGCTAGAAGTGGTCTGAGGGAGCCTGGCTGTAGTGGGGAGAGACTTTCCATTCCTCCAGGGATCCCTGCTGAAAAGGGCTGCCCATGGTCAGATCCCTTAATTTGTTTGACTTTTTGGTCTGGGCAGCTTGAGGGTAGAGCCAATGCAGGATGGAGCCTGGTGCAGTGCCCTACTGCAGTTATTTATCACCCCTGTACAGAACCTGCAGCACTGAAGCCACATTATCACTGACTTATCTAGGGATTGTGTGGCTAGAACACTTCCTTTTGCTGCACTGCAAATGAGAAGCTGATAGGAAAAGGAGAATGGTGCAATGGGCTTTCCAGAGCAGAACTGACAGGCTGCTGCTCCTGCAGGGGCACATCTCCCATGGCAGCTTCCTCGTGCATATGGAGGAGACGATGATCCATCAGTGACTCACTGAATGCTTTTCACTTCATCATAGCAAATCATTAAAAAAAAAAAAAAAGAGAGAGAGAGAGAGAAAAGAAATAATACAATTTCCATGTGCTTATAAATGCAGTAGGAGGCTGTGATTAGAAACAAGCAGCTTAGCATGCAAAGTAAGAGCACGGCAGCAGTAGCAGCAGGTTGGATGTTATTGCTGTTATTGAACAGAGCACCAGGGTGACCACACTTTACAAGGGCTTTATTGGTTCACTCTAGTAAAAATGAATCACACCTCTCTCCCTCAGCTCCTCATCTTTTTCCCTCAAAAGACTGATAGGAAAAAGGATGATTAAAAACCTCCAACATGAAAAAAGTTCGACTTTACACGTCAGTGCTGTGTACAGATGGATGATTCACCAGAATCCATCTCTGTTTTTAAGCTGGTTTTTTGTTTGAAGTGTTAGCATGTCAGACTTTATAGAGATTCTGGGTTTGAGCCTCTGCTAGTACCTGCTTTTATCAGGTAAAATGTTATGTGGTGGCACAGAAGGGACTCCTGCTGAAAAGTGCTCCCCTTTGCTAGTTTGATGGAAAAATAAAGAGAAATCTATGTGGAGTCTCCATTTCTGTGCTCTGAGGGATTATTTCCATGGAGGTTTATACTGGGCACTTAAATGGCATCTAGAGGTGCTTTTGAATACCAGATACCATCCTTTGCAACATTGGAGGGGGCGAACTAGACAATTTTCCAACTCTCAATGAATTTTGTGTCTTTCCAGTCTCTGTCAAGCAGCTTTTAACTTTTGTTGCCTTTACAGTCTCGGGAGTTAGAGGCAGCAGAAGGCTCAGCTATACACCATTCACCAGGCAAGAGGCTTCATGCCAGGGAGTGCAGGGGCTGAAAGCCATTATTTAGGAGCCCATAGCATAAAAGTACTAGCAGATGTAAAAAAGGATGGGGCACTAACCTACAAGCAGGAAAGAAAAATTGAGTTTATAGTCCTGTCATATGTGCATTTAAAGTGAATTTGTCATTGTTGCTACTTGCAACAAAACTGCACCAGTCAATGTTCAGCTGCAGCAGCACCACTTGCCAAAGCAAAGCCATCCTGTCTGTGACAGGAACACATCTGTAGTGCCTGGCATCTGACAGTCCTGAAGCATTTTGCAGCACAAATGCTAATTAAGCTTTACAACAGCTTTGTAAAATAGGTAAATGCCATGAGCAGACTTTTCAGCTGAGGTGCAGGGCTCTCTCTCCTGTGGAAGGGTGTCAGGGTGTGAGAGGGGGCATGTTGGGTGGGTAGCCCAGTGTGTGGGGCCAGAATTGTGCTCATGAGAATAGGTCTTCAATTGCTGCATGACCTTTTGTGCTTGAAAATTGGGTCCTACATCACAGCTGGGACCTCTGCTATGGTTACAGCAGCAAAACTCAATACAGCAATAGAAATGTTCCATAGACTGGAGTAGCACTGTGGTCTGTCTGCCAGGGAATTGTTTTGGGTTTCCCCCCAAACGAGACTATAATCCAGCTTTTGATATGCATCACATCTCCTCTTGCTCCCGTGAACCCTTCCTTGTCCCAGAAGTGTGCCCCTGTCCCTGGGCTGTGGCCCTGTGTTGTGTGTTCTGGCTCTGCACAGCTCTCCTGGAGCAGCCACGTGCCCTCTGCTCAGGTGTGAGCCTTCATTTCATCCACCCTGCTCGATTGTTGGCAGTGTGTGTGCATGCTGTCAGCCCTCCATGTCCTCCCTTCAGTGCTCTCAGCTTCCTGGCAGGAGGAGAAGATGCCCCTGGCTTGTAGCTGGAGCCCTTTGCTGTCACGTCCCCTGACCCCAAGGGCGAGCGCTGTGTCCCCCAGCCCACCCCTGAGCTGCTCTCTGACGTCCAAGGCTTGTGTTCAGTGTTGTTCAGACCCATCTGAGTCTGACGTGTAAACCCTGCAGAATTTCATGGCAAAAGGCTGGGAGGGAGGAGGAGGAGGAGGCAGACAAAGTGCCCAGTGCCCTACTTAGCAAACGCCTAAAGCCGGGCCCGCTGCGTTGCCTTGTCAGGCTCTGCATGCTGCAGAACTGATTAAACAAAACCCCGACGTGTTGGGGCCAGGAATTGCCCGGTTCAGTGTTAACATTGTGTAAACACTCTCCAACTGACTAAATTCTAGCAGATCCAAAAGTTGCCAGGAGCATTTTCATGCCTTCCCTCTCTGCTGAAGCTCTGCCTGCAGCTCCAGCTCCCCGGGTCTCCCTGGGACTCATTAGCATGGCACTGCTGTCACTGCTGGCAGAGGAGCCACGGGGGACAGTGCCACACGTGCAGAGAGTGGCAACCTTCACACAGGAGCGAAACACTGAAGCAAAACTGTGGTGGAGGGGGAGGATCATGTTTAATAATATGCAAATCAATGTAGCATCTCACAAAGATTTGATTTGTGTTTCGAGGCAGCTGCTAAAAATGTTGTTTTAACCCCTCTTGGGAGCGTAAACATATCCACTATACACAGACTAGATGGAGGGTGATTACATTTTCTAATAACTTTAATTTTACAAAGCAGAACATTTGAAAGCTGACATGTCTTTCATCCTTGGACCAAGTGTGTTGGGGAGATGCCCATGTAAAGGTAATTGCATCAGTGTTAAGTCAGCACAGCCCTGCCAACTGCACAAAGAAATGCCCTGCAGACTTGTCAGGATGTGAGGAAGTTTTGCTGTACATAATGAAATGTGAAATATCATTTTTGATGCACAAAGGACATGCTTTCTCCTTGCTTTTTATTGTTTCATCACAGGCAGCCCAGTGCTCAGTGGTGCTTCCTGGGCTCAATTGTTGTGTCCTGGGCTGTGCCTCTGCCTGGCTGAGCTGAGTGCTCACAGACTGACTCAGGACAGTCAGTGAAGCCTACGTGTTGTCCCAATTATGAGGGCAAATGACCTGGGTCCTTTGCCTTCCTGTAATCAATTCCACACATTGTTAAGCTTGTGTAACTCAGGTGGCTTTTTATTGCCTGTGCCTTGCAGAAAACAACACTAGGCTTAATGCAGTTGTTTGCACATGACACAGCTGTAAGAAAGAGCAATATTATGGCCCAGTGGTGCTGAGAAGCAGAGAGGTGACTCTGGAGGCAGAGACCTACACAAGGGCTGGGGCCCTGGAGCCTGGAAATTAATAAATGAGCAGCACACTGCTGTGCTAGCACTCAGGGAAGGTTTGTTTGTGTCCTCCTCTGCTAAGTTACTGTTCAGGAGATAGAAAATTGGTATTTCTGTGGCTTGGATCCATTTTGATTTGTTTTCCTGTTATTCAAATATCTGCCTCCAGCTGCTGTCTTGGGCTGAGTTAGACAGGGATGCACAAATTGTCTCATCATCTTTTAAAGAAGGTCTCTAATTTCCTCTCTTTAGTTTTTGTTTGGGGCATTTGTGGCAGCAATGTCACTGCAAGGGGCCGGGATTCCCTTCTCTGCAAAGACAAAACCAAAAGGCAAAGGGCTCAGGGAGTCTCCAGGCTCTACTTTGTTCAGACACACGTTGTTGATTGCAAATACAAAGGTATTGATGGGCTTCATTGTACCTCAGTGCTGCCCTTGACAAAATTTTCTTAACAGTAAAATGAGGCCTGGTTAAATCAGAAAGGGGCTGCCCAAAGGCTGTGCCATACTCAAACATCTGGAAATGTTTGTCTAGGTCAGCCAGGAGCCCATTTCACTTCAGCCATGCGGGTCTTGTCACCTCCTCACCCCCTGAGGAGCAGCTGTGCTGATCTGCAGGATTGGTGCTGATCTCTGACTGACACTTGGTGCCTTCAGCCTCTCCATCACACGAGGGAGGAAGGAAGGGAGGGAAGGAGATTCAATCACCTGGAGCAATCTGCTGTTTCCCTGGTGTTTGCTCAAACGTTTAATTATTCTCTGTGTTACATGTCTTGCACGGCACCGTTTTGAATTTGTCTCATCTGATCAGATGAAGGAAAATTTATTAACAACTCTTCCCCTCCTGCCTCTCCTTCTTTGAGATCTCCATACACTGCAAACCAGGCAGCTCTTGGTCTCTGTTTTGGGCTCTCACAAAACCAGGCATGTTCTCTTATCCTCTGCTTTGCACCTTTGCTGGTTTTCAATGTTATCTTTCAAAATTGAGGTACTGGGGGATTATAGAATATTCATCACCAGTCTCATAAGTGCTGCAAATGGAAATATATTTACCTCCCTACTTGTCACTTGCTCATGCATCTAAGGATAATTTTCTAGGTTGCAGTCCTCTGTTCTGTAGCTGTGCCTAAGTACACTTCTTGTTCCTAGAGACACAACCACAAATCTGGCTTTAAATGAACCTGGTGAATATGAATGGATTTCACTGAGATATCAACGTTTATTAAAAATTAAAAAGATCTCATCTAACTCTGCTCCAGCTCCTCTGTGTAGACTCTCCTTAGTTGGCTTAAAATGTTTACTCCTAGAACTTTAACATCCTCTTTAGTTACTCAAGGATTAGAAAACAATTAATTTTCCTACTGCCTTTTTCATAGATGGAAAAGAAATATATATTGAACATGTTACCTCTTCTGCATTTTAACTTTTCTGGTTGTGTAACTGCTGTGCTGCTGAAGTTCCTTTGCTCTCTTTAATTCTGTCCTCAGCCAGTCCTGAGATGACTTTTTCCTCTGTCATTCTTAGTTTTCCTAATAAATATTTCATCTTTTCTAATATTGTTTACAGCAATTCCTATTGATTTCCTCCTTCTCAGTCATTTTATATTGGCTTTTTGCTCCTAATTGCCTCCTTTACTTTTCATCAAATGAGACTTTGCTTTTAGCCAAACTTGTTTGTTTTTTTTTTTTTAATTGTGGTTCTTATCATCTCATGATTTTTCCCCAAGAACTTCCCAATCTCATCCTCTCTACGTTTTCAGTCAATTTTTAGGCATCATATGTTCTTTAGTTTTTGGGCAACACTTCTTTTGAGGCCTCAGCTGTAAAATTGTGTATGCCACATTTACCCTTCTTCTTTCTCTTTTGTCCTAATTTTTAATATTTTTGGTCACTTTTTGCATAGTATAACATTAAACTGCAATATGTGGAGCAGCAACAGTCTTATCTACATGTTTGAATAGCACTTGGAAAAACATGTCCTATATTTTTGTAGTCCAGAATCTTTGGAGAGTCTGTTTTCTGTTCTATCCTTTTCTCAATTAGTGCAGGGAAGCTGGACTCCAAGGAATTTTGTTGCCAGTTTGTTGTTTTCATTTCAGCCCTGAAGAAGTTCCCACTCAGGTTCTTCAGGCCATAACTCTGTCTCTTTTCTATAGATATCACAAAAGATATTCCTCCTTGTACAAACCTTGCTTGCATCCTTACTTTCCTACAGCTACACTGTTGTAAAATAAGATTTGGTTACAATCTTTTTTAGCAGACTGCACTGAACAAGGTTTCCTGACAGTGGGAATATACTTTTGCAATGGTAATTTTATAAGTGGAAGAGACTATCCCAGGAATAAAACTCTTGTTTGAGGGCCTGAGTTATGAGACATGTTAAATGCTGAGGGTTGGCATAAAACCAGCATTTGCTCATAGATCTGCACCCAAAGCCACTGCTGCACCAACTGCTATGAAATAATGTGCTCCTGTTGTGGCAGTGATTTTGGGTAATGTCTGTCAGCCCAAACTGCCAGAATGATCTTGCTCTTACTGCAAGGCTGTCCAGTGAGCTGTGCACAAGCTGTGAAGCCAGGCACTCACTGATTTGCAGGAACATGGCAGTTTGAGTTGGCATTCCTGAGTCACCTTGCCTCGTCATAGCTGAATCACTGACACTTAATTGATGGAAAGCTTTTCTCACACAGCAGATGTCAGGCCTTGCACAGAGGTCTGGTGAGTGATCCTGGGCTCCAGGACTGATTGGGAAGGTTCTTCAAGTCAAACAAATCTACACAGAGACAACTTTACTTCTCCCATACTGCACCCAGGCGTGCACCCTAAAGGATGTTTTAGTGGCTGCATGTGGTCACATTGAATGCCACAATCACAGTTTCCTGCAGCACTCTCCCCAGAAGTATCTTTCTTGAAGAACTTCCTTGAGATGTGAGAGGGCATCATGATTTTCCATGTGACAGAGGACATCTGGTAGCCCCCAAGGTGTGAGTGAGGTCATTGTGCTGCGTAGCACGAGCTGTACACCTACCCAGAGGAGATCCTGAAGCACAACCAGGCTGTATCTGAGAGGCTGATGACAGCCAGCTCAGGCTTACAGAGCATTCACAATGTCATTTTCAGTGCCTGGGAGAGCTCTTACTTTCACAGAAAATTTCTTGGGGATCCAGATTTGAAGAGGGTTCCTGACTAAGGTCTGCTGCCATTGAGCTTCTCCTCTCCCCCTTTCCTACCCCACAGCTGTAGCTGGAAAGGGAAGGGAAGGGAAGGGAAGGGAAGGGAAGGGAAGGGAAGGGAAGGGAAGGGAAGGGAAGGGAAGGGAAGGGAAGGGAAGGGAAGGGAAGGGAAGGGAAGGGAAGGGAAGGGAAGGGAAGGGAAGGGAAGGGAAGGGAAGGGAAGGGAAGGTACAATCTGGCCCTAACTGTCCATGGTGATGCTGTGCTCTATTTGGCATTTGTGCAATATCTCTCCCTGCTTTTTTCCCCTCCCTCCCTTGAGTCCCTAGATTTTTAAACACGTCCTACCAAGAGCACTCAGTGAGCACGGAGCAGATTGACTGCAAGCCCTTCTGATGCTGAATTCAGCTGACAATCAGCTCCTAATGCCAGCAGCTATTCCTGTTTTGTATCCTCTTCCTTCAATCTGATGCAGACAAGGTCAAGTTTAGAAACTTCTAACAAATGTTACTTTCTCATTAGCAGACAGACTGTCGGGTGGCAGCTTCTGGTTTGTGTGTGCCAGTTGCCATTTTAATCAGCTCTGTTCTGCAAGCTTTGTGTTTGAAGAGCTAGCCAGGCCACCAGCAGATCCCTCTGCACGTGTTCAGCTCTTCATGGTTTTCCTAGGAATTTGTGTTTGAATCCCATTTTCCAAGGGACCCTGAGTGTTCTCTGCTCTTTGAGAAAGAAGGTGACATCAGAGAAAGGACAAAGGGAAGGCTGTCTGGCTGGAGAGCATCATGGGCAGGTTGTAACTGGTCCACAGGGCCATGTTGTTTCAGTGAAACTTCCTGGTTTCAGATTCTGTAATTCCCATTTTCCTATAATGCACCTTCAGCATCCTCTGCTAATCCACCATTGGCTAAGGGCCACTGAAGTTTGCAAGGGACTCCAACTCAGTGAGTACCTTCAGTTGTGCATCTTGCACAGGAAAGAAAGTGAACTCCCTGCTGTATTGGTGTTGGATAACAGGCTGAAGGAAGAGCCCTGCTTTATTGTGACCTGATCAATGTCTCTTCTCACCTACTGATCACAGTGATCTCTAACCTAGTGCAGCAGGCTGGGCTTTGGATATGCACCCATAGCAATTATATAGGTGAATAAACCAAAAGTATATATAAGATACATAATAGGGTGATTTAAAATTGTATTGCGAAGATGTATATGGAGACTTACATTTTTAATCAAGCCTATTTTAGGTATTTGGGAATATTTCCACTGCTGTCATAGAATAATTTTGGTTGGGAAAGATCCCTAAGATCATCACTCCAACTGTTGGTAGCCTTTGCTTTGCCTTCCTAATGATTTGTCTTTGTTCTGGAGTTATCCAGAGGCTGTTTTCCCATGAGCAGCTCAGGGCTGTCAGGTTGGAGGATGCTCTGCTGGGGTGATGGTCCTGGCAGTGAATGTCTTTTGGTGATGCAGGAGGATGGGTGGGATTGCTCTTTCAGTCCTGATGAGGGGCAGTCTGGGCTGTTTAAGGATGAGTGAGGGTGGAATGGCTTTCCACAGACTGGAAAGAACATCTCCAGAACAACGTTCTTATCCAATGTGCTTTGGAATTGACACCCACCATCAGCTGCAATGAAATGGCCTCTCATTAATGCTAATCACACTTGCCTCTTACTTTCTTATTAGATAATGAACATAGTTAAGTAGTGGAAAGCCTGCTCTCCCTTTTTCTGCTGTGACAGCATTAGATTGTTGTGATTTATACTCTTCATATAGGTAGTAATATGATTATCCAGTTAATCTATTATTCATTTCACTCATGATCTATTCTTTTCACATCCTTATTCTGTGAGTCAATTTCTCTCTCTGCTATTTTAATAGAGTAGCATTTTAAATTGTGAGAACACCGCATTAAACATGTATAAGATTTAATCTAATTTAAAATGCTTTCTTCTAGCAGGATATGCCTAATAAGCATAAAACTAATAATGTTCAAAATGCTATGGGATATTAACATGGCACATTGTGAGGGATGCATTTTTCAAGTAAAGCTAAGCACTAATTAATGAATATCTAAACCACTTTCTTACTCTTTATCCTGAAGCTGTGTGATTGACATGGAAAAAGATCTTTTGACAGAATACCATTGCATAGAAGCTGCATTGAAGTTTACAAATATTTTTCCTTGCTGTCTAATGTGATATCTTTAAAGTAACACAAATATTAATGTTATATGGACACTGAAATACTTGGGAATCGTTGATCTGCGCTTGACTTAGTGCTGGGTGTGCGTGACCCAGTGGATGAAGTGGATTTTATGTTTCCTCTCTGCATCTTTCTGCAGAGATCATGGGTCTGTCCCAGCCTGCAGTGCCACAGCCTGGCTGTTGTGTTCTATGTTTGTAGTTTTAGAGACTTTTAGAAGAGTTTAATAATTTGGGCAATAAGTATTTTTGTTTCGAATTTGTTTTACAGAAAAAGGAAGTTTTGGGTTGAATGTAGACTTCTTTGAAGCAAATTCAGTCTTCTATCTTTTTCTGCTGCCTGAGAACTGAGTAATTTTATTTTATGTTAAATATTTTTTGTTTCCTGCTTTGAAACCAAGCTTCCTCTTAGAAGTTAGGTCAATGTACTCTTGTGAAAATAAAAAGCCTGGCCAGATGCAGAAAACCACATTTTGGTATCAACTGAACAGAACTTATTCTAACTAAAATAGACTCTTGTTTATTTGTTTCACTATTTTCAAGACCCCGTTTCATGCTCAGTTTTTGACCACATGAAGATAGAGAAAACAGTAAACACCTGATTCTACAGAAAAATGATGGTGAAACTTAGGGTTTATTTAGTCTGCACTGGCTGACAGGAACCTGTTTTTCTTTTCTGGGCCAAGCACAGCAGAGGGCAGGAAGGGAGCAGAGCCTGGTTCCTCACTATGACACTGGATTTTGGCCAAGAGCCCCCACTGTGCAGATTTGGAAGCCTCCTCAGCTCTGCTGATTTCCACAGAGCCGGTGGAATCCACTTTGTAACACCCAGTGGGAAAACTCATATAATTGAGCCCATCTTTATGCCTCTGCCATCCCTGAATCTGCTTTGTGAATCTCCTCTTCGTTATCATTGCATCGGTTTAATTATAGACTTTCAGCAGAGGCTGACATGCAACAGGAGGGCAAATTGCGGGTTGGTTTTCCGGGATTGCTCACTCTGTCCCAGCAGGGGACTCCGGGCACAGATGGTGACATTGGCCGGTGGCTCCAGCGCCGCCTCCCCCGAGCGCAGCGTCCCTGAGCGCTGCCCCCGCACCGCCGCCAGGGCGAGCCTGGAGCGGTGCGAAAGGGGCCCTGGGCAGGCAGGTGATGGGTGCGAAAAACGCCGATCACTTGTTTTTAAAATTTTTAAAGTTTAATAGTAATAAACGGCTATAAAAATAGTCATACAGTTAGAGTAATAATGATTTGGACAATTTGAATTATGGCAATATGAGACAATAGAAACAAAGAGTTATGGACGTCTGGGTACCTTTTTCTGGGCAGCACAAGCCCGAAAACCAGCACATGTTAACAGAGGATTAACCTTTAAAAACAATAACCTGTTACATGTTCATACATCTCATACATGATGCATAAATTCCATGCAAACACAGGATTCTGTCTGGTCATCATCAGCTTCTTCCTCTGAATCCCAATGGCATCATCCTGCCCGAGTGAGACAGGAAGAAGTTCGTTTCTTCTGATAAGAGGGCAATAAATTCTTTTTGAAAGATTTAGGTGTCCTGTGGCTGCTATCTCACTGCAAGTCCTTTCTTTAAAAAAATATCTTACATAGCATAGTTTCTGTTTTAACATTATGTCATAACCTAAAACTATATTTAACATGCTACTTAAGAGAATTAATACAGGATTACTTTCTAACACAACACATATAATATTCATTTTAATATTTGCAAAAAGCCAATCATAAAATACCCATTTTCACAATGAGCATTGAGACAGCTAGCTGCAAGTTCTGCCTCTAATGGTGTAGAGAAATGACTAATGCTGCAAGTTCCAGAATACAAACTCCAGAGGTATCAGGAGTGCTAAAAAAATTCCTTTCTGACAAAGAGGTCAGGAGGATATTGGTTCTGAGCATGGCTTGGATTCAGCAGTGTTTTTCCTTAAGCATGTTTAGGTTCTTGCAAGGTCACAGCTTTGCTGAATATTTCTATTTATTATTTGTGGCTTGCTAGTTGCTATGTACTGCAGCTGTAGTATAGGATCTGTTGTGCTGGTGGTGTTTGAACATGAGAGAAAAATAAGAGTATATTTGAGGAATGTATTAGGAGTGTACTTAACCCTACGTTATCTCTGCCCTGGAACTTGCATGAAGTAAACTTTTATGGGTAATTAACTTTTCTGAGCATTACAAAGTTTGAATGTGTATTTGAGTGTGTATTTATGGTGGTTTTTTAATACTGAAGAGGTAGAATTCCCCTTTGTAATTCTTTGTCCCAGGAGACACAGAAACGGAGTTAGAGGGGTTTGAGAAGCCCAGACTGAGGTGCTGGGACTTCAGTGATGCTTCCTGGTGTGCTGGAGAGACTCATGGGGAAACTGTGGCCATTCTTGCAGACATACAAAGTTAAAAAAATCACCACTTTTGAATTGGGAAGGAATTTTACCTGTGTATTCCCCAAATGCTGTTAGATGCTGCAGATCCTAAGGCTGCCCTCCCCAATGTTTCTCTAACCCTGCAATCCCAGTGAATTTAGGAAAAAACCCAGTGGGTGGATGATTCAGCTTTCTGTATCTGCAGGTGAAACAGCATAACTTGATGTCAGTCCTTCTGCCACCAGGACTACAATTCTACTTGCAATTACATCTGCACCTCCACAGCGCTGGCAAACAAGGTCAGCAGCAGATCTCCCCTGCCCTGAGATCTTTGCAACATGCCCCAAACCCACCCAGAAACCTCCAGCAATGAAATGTGCTATTATAGCATGGCTTGGCTTCACAAGACACTGTTCCATGGGTGACACCCTCCAGACAATGGAAGGGTTGGTTTGGTGTATAAAGCTCTTCCTATTTGGGATCCTGGGTGCCTGGGCACCGACTCATCTCACATTGACAGCTGGTGTCAATGACTGTTTGAGAAACTTAGGCCTTGGGTACACAGAGATGCAGCACTTTTGTTTTTCATGTCTGCTTCTCCTCACATCTATCCATCTAACAGTGATGTTATTTCTGGCCTTCATTGTTTTGTTTCTGCTTTCAGCAAATAACAGAAGAGAAAGGTCTGTGACAATTTTAGGAAGCTTTATAGAAGGAGGTTATTGATGGCTGCTACTTCTTCCACGGGCACTTGGAGAAATCCTTGAAATGATGTTTGCTGGCGTTGTGAAACGAATTATTACTATGGTAACAGCTGCTGAAATGTTACAGGAAAGTTTAGCTCTACTTTTCCTTTTTTTTTGTTTGTATGCTGACATGATATCTTGTAGCCTTATTGCCAAGATGGTGGCTTATTTGTTATGCAGCTCAAGAAAAAGAGAAAGGAGAAAGCTTGTCGAAATCTTCATATTCAGGATCTGAGCAGCAGCAGAAATAAATACTAATACTTCTATCTAAATAAACTAAAAATTGGGGAGGAAGGATCTATGCACATTTACTGGAGGAATCATACTTTAAGTGCTAGTGATTTTTTAAATTAAAGTATTATTTCATGCTGGATTGATATCCCAATTCTACAGTTATAACTGTGCTTGAGCTAAAAAATAAAATGTCTCTACAGTATCATTTTAATCGTTTTCCCAGCAGGGCCAAATCTGCTGTTTGGTCTGTGGGTAAGCAGTAGAGAAAGAAAAACTGAATGCTCTGCCTGCACATTCTGGGGCTGATTTGGCACAAAATGTCACGTCCTCCTTGCTGGATAAATGACCCTAAATTATCAGAAGTGTAAATGTCTGCATGAAGAGAGACAAGAAAGGAAGCTCTGGGCCTCTGAGTGTAGGAGTGTCAGTTTAGTATCACAGTGGGCACTAAAGGACATGAAGTGGAAGTTCAAAACAAAAGTTAATGAGAGTTTATTGCAGCCTTTCTTAAGTGGGAAGAAAGGGTTTCCTCATTCAGTTCTGGCATGTAAATGATGAGGACATAGAAGTGGTTGACATTGGAGTGGACACAAAGAAGTAAATGGGCTGTCTTCAACATCCAGATACATTGTCCATCGTGGACAGACCCCAGCCCTGGTAGCTCATCCTGCTGTAGGGGTGAAAGGAACCTTGCCAAGCCAGTTCATTTATCTGCACTTGTACATCCTCTGCACTCAGGAAAGTTCAGCACTGACTCAGTTATGAAAGTAGCTTGAGAAATATGGACTTGTTTTTCCTTATGAGATTGGAGAAGCTTTGTAATGAAAATATGTACCCACTGTGCTGGGCACATTGCAAGCTCCGCACACTGGCTTTCACTGCTCGTTCTGGAGGAGAAGTGGAATCCAAGTCAAGGGCAGCAGCTCTTTTTAGCACAGAGATTGCTGATGCTGCTGCTCATGACCAAAAGAAGATGCCAGTCTCTTAGGTTTTCTCCTGGACACTTGACTTATTATTTATTGTGTTGCAGGAAACAAGCTCATGCATCTGAACCATGTGGAATGTCACAGGGTTTCAAAACACAAAGGTGGGCCAGTCCCAATGCTGCAGGTGATACCAAGCCAGGAGCCTTTGTCCAGGTGTTACCAGCCTTGGACCCCCAGAGTTTGGGGCCACATCCCTTTCATCTCCAGGCTGTGTTAGCACTTGCAGAGCTGTTGTGGGAGTGTAAAACCTGCCATGTGTAGTGTAATGACAGTTCAACTTCTTCACTTTCCTTATTTTTTACCAGTATTTTTGGATTAGGACAATGTCAGGAAGATGTTGTTGAAGACACAACAATCTCATGAGAATTGAAGGCAGCTCTGACTGTAGTCAGTGTGAGCACAGTTCTGCTGCTTAACCACAGATGTGGGGGAACCCTGCAAAGGGACATGGTTTAAGGATCTAAATCCAGGTTTGAGATAGAAATTTATCATGGCAATGGGGAGAGAGGCAAACTGGAGTCTGCTCCCTGGAGTGTTCTCCTGGAGCATTCCTGGGAATGTTTGGGCAAGATGATGCACAACTTCACATCTTGTGAGGCTCAGCCTTGGTTCAGTGGCCTGATCCTGGTATGTTAAAACATTATTGAGGTGTTTTATCATTTAACTTCTCTGAAATTCCAGCCAGACCTACTTTATATACAAGTACCAGATAGGTAGAAGTCTTCATCTCAAGGAATGGCTTCTGTTCTGTCCTTTCCAAAATCCCATCTTTAATGTGCTTTTTGAAGTTAAACCTTTTGTGATGGTTAAGGTGATGGACTTTGTTCTAAGCCACAATCACTTAGAAATATTTGATTGTATGTGACCCTAGCAAACTTTGGGAAATTACTGGCAGCTTTACTCCATTATTTGGGATCTTAGTGCTTCTGCAGCAGCACAGCACTTCAAGTAATTTTGCTTCATGTAGAAAGGCTGCTTGGGGCTGTCTGGCTACTTCTAATTTAAGCAATGGATTGAGGAACTTTGTGCCTGGAAAATGAAAAACTACAAGTGGATCAGACAGTGGGAGGAAAAGTGGGTTTGTATTTGCAAACACCTCAAAGCACTGGCACCAGGGAAGTTTTTTGGCAAATCCTGAATCTTATCCTCTATAAATCTGTGGCAATTAGGAGCAACTCCAGTGACTTGAATGGGATTATTCATGTAAATAGAGATGAGATCATATTTATGCTTCTGTGCAGCTAGTCTTAGCAGGGAGTGGTTCCTGAACAAAGTGAAAAGATTCAGGTTTGAATGCATTTTAACTATCCTTCCTATCACTCCTGCCCCTTTAAATCCAAACTAAAATATTGCATGGAGTGCTTTCATAAATAATTTACTTTCTGCCTGACACCAGTCAGGGAGGCATAAAGCTTTCTGTGTGTGCATGCTGCTTCCAGAGCTCAGCAGTAACTAGATCTGAATTTAAAACAAAAAATCTGAAGACTTTTATTTTTCTATGAGGATAGAAGAAGTTCAGGGACTTTGAAAGAGTCAATTCAGGCCCCGCCACATCAAACAGTCTCTGTGGTGCTTGAAAAAGCACTGTTCATTCATCCTGAGCCCCCAGATGGGAGAGGGATGACGTGAGGAGAACTGCCCTTGTGGTTAAGGAACCGGGTGGAACTCCTGGGATTTTGGCTCAAGCCTCTGCTCTGCTCTAGGTGGTGCTGGCCAGACACAATGCACTCCTGTGCTGAGATTTCCAGGCTGCTTCCAAACAAGCTGGGAAGCAGAAAAGCTGCATTGATATGCTGTGCTCTGGAAAGATACCTGCTGCCCGTTGGGGCTTAGCTAACACAACGGGTGTGTCTTGTTTTCCCAAATGACCTTGAAAAATTGCTAAATTTTCACTTTTCAGAGGGAGAGTAATTACTGGGCAAGTTGTGGAGTTTGGGAGGTGTTTTTCCAGAAGTCTTTTATGACCTTGGGCAAAGCACTTTAGGCAGAAACGTAGTGAAGTATTAAAGCATTTCAGTCCTATTGAGGACTTATCTCTGGTTCATTTCAGTGGGATTTAGGGTTCCAACTTAAGTACCTAAGTATTTTCATGATCCATAAAAATCTTAAAGTTTCTCTGTGGGGAAAAAATGGAATAATAAAATATCTTGTCTCATAGGGGTGTTTTGAGAAGAAATTAAAGATTTTGAAAAATCAAAAAAATTTGAGGCTATGTAGGTGGGATAGAGAGAATGATCGTGTATTCCCTGAAAGAAATCCTGGAATACATCCTTGGCATGAGTGTTGTACAAGTGTTTCCATGCTGGCAAGAGCACCCGGCCCACAGTGCACAAAGTTAATTCTATAATTTACAGCAAACCTCTGGAAAAACATTTCTTTCACTTAAAAAACCTAAAAAACTCTGCCTGTGGCGTGGCATCTGGAACATGCTTAGCAAGCAGCAGGAGCTCTTTATAATTCATCAAAAAGGCCACATAGATAATGAGACAAAGTTCCTCACTGTAGCTAAATATTTCTTCCCAATGCTGCTTCAAAACAAAAAGTTCCAGGGTGGTGGGTGTGGGAAAGCCTCTCTCCAGCCCCAGGATCTGGTGTGTCCCAGGCAGGAGCAGTGCCCAGAGCTGGCCTTGTGTCTGGGGGAACCATTTGTTCCCCCACTCCAGGGATGTTCCAGCAAAAAGCACCAAACCATAAAACTCTCCTGCCCAGCTCTGGCACAGAATTTGTGCTGAAGTGCCCAAGCTGAGGCCAAATGAGCTTCAAAAAGCTGTCAGAGCTGTCTTGGGAGCTCTGCTGCTGCCCTCTGCCACCACCATGCTTTCAGCTGGGCTGGGGTGGGAGAATTGTCTGCCTCCAGACAGACCCAGAAAATTATGTTGGGAGAGAGGGCAAGCTGGGTTTGGGCTTGTTTTGTTTCTAGGTGACACTGTGGACAGGGCTGAGCTGAGCCTGCCTGTGGCCCTGGGGAGAGAAAGCATCTGAGGGAAATGATGCTTTCACTTGGCACCGTTTCCAGTGGGAATCAGTTAGGATTTCAAAGATGTTCCCCTGATGTGCTAAAACTTAGCTTAAAAAACCAGAGAGATGAAAGGGCAGCCTCCTCTGGCGTGCACTGAGATGTGACAGGGAGAGTGGCTGCTGCTGTAATGAGCTCCTGGAAGGGGAGACTCACAAGCACTAAGAAGTCAAATGAGCAGGAATGGCTGTGTTCAGGGTGATTGCAGCCGTGCCAGGGCTGCCTGGGCACAGGTGCCTTCAGTCCCTGCTCCTTTGTATGGCTCTGGAATTCCATGGGGTTGGGGGAGCCTCTGAGGTGTCTGGGAAGAGAGAGAGGGAGAATTGCTGTACCCCAGAGGCTTGCTCTGCATTTTGGCCACCTTCCCTCACTGTGTTTGTTCTGTTTTTTTTCTTTGTCTGTAAATGTAAACTGCAGAGACTTTGAAACTCTAACAGAAGAGGAAAGTGAGGCTCCTGTACTCCACTGAAAAGCTGTTAGGTTATTTCCTGGTCTTACAGCTGCCTTTTCCAGTCTGCTGTAGCTGAAGCTGTAATGCAGAGATAGGGAATTTTCCATCATGTTGTGTGAATCTGGGTGGGTTGTGAGGCTCTGTAATTCTGCAAGCTTTTAGAAGCACAGTCTCTTCATGGGGCTCTGTGTCTCTGTTCTCTCACCTGTATTGTGGCAAACTTATAGGTGTAATGTGTGTTTATATCAATGGGTCCATGTGTTCCTTTTTCCTTTTCTCCTGTTTAGTTTCGTGAGTCTGTTAGAAATCAATAAGAAAGACAAGGAAATTGTCCCATCTCTCTGTCTGTGGGATACAATGTCAAATGGAAGATGGCCCCAAAGGAGGAAACAGAACAGTATGGAATGCTTCCACCTGCTCTGCCTTCCCTGTGTAAGCTCTGCACTGGTTGTAAACTAAGAATGGGAGAAGCAACACGGCAGAGATGTGTATGAATGATTTGCTTATAGTTGCAAGCAGAGGTTTCCCTCTCTCCTGTGTCAGTTTGGAGCATGCCTTGTGGCCTCAATAGCACTGACTGAGAGATGTACACTCCTGCCTTGGGGAGGATAAATGGCTCTCAGTGGTTAGGGATGGGACTACCTTCACCTCTGGGGTAAGCAGCCAAGCTAACTCTGCACACAGTGGGGATGGATTGTGGCAATAACCTGTTGAGTCACCACTTTTTATTGTACAATTATTTGTGTTCAGGTCTGATGCCTAAATAATGTGCAATGCTGAAACCTTGCAAAAAAAGGAAATGAATGCAGAGAGCATTGCTATACATGGCAGAATGTCCCTGATGAATAAAATCTATAGCTATTTCCCTTGAGCTGTAGTTAATAACGTTCAAAAAATGATGCCTGGACTCCTCAGGGGCTGACATCTGAGTGCAGTTCAGAGGAGTAGCCTGAAGTTCAGACACTTCTCTGAAGCCTCTCATCCATTTGAATGTCATAGGGTCTTCAAACCTGGGCTGAAAACCCTGTGAGGACACTTCTCAGGAACCCCCTGGAGCACAGAAGTGCAAAGGCATGCAGAACTGATGCCATTTCAAGCCTGAGCACAGAAGTTTGTGGTGTATTGGTAAGAGGCAGAGATTAGGGTGGAGGAGCATCTTAATGACTGGTTTCAAACAATGGGAAATCTCACCTTTGTATAAAGTATGGAGTGTGCAAGGCTTCTTAATAACAAATGAGGGATGGCTTTGCAGCCTGTCCCTGTTTACTCAATGTTCATCTGCCTAATTACCTATTTTGCCTAGTGTAAGGCTGGTTATCATAACCCAGGCCAGTGTCAGCACCCTAACACAAAGAGAAAACACACTCCCATGTTTGAACTGCTGGGATTTCTCTGGGAGCTCAAATAGCACAGGCACATCCTTCAGCACACAGAGCCCCAGGGCCCAGTGCTTTTACATGGACTGAGAAACAGGCAGGGCCCTCCTGCAGCAACATGCACACCCCTTGGATGTGGCGCACACATGCCTGCAGGACATGACCTGGTCACACACAGATCTAGGCTGTGGCTTTCCACAAGGCAGCACCCTTAGGAGGCATGGCAGGTTTCCATAACAGATCCACTTTCAGTAGGAATCTTCTATTCTGAAGAGAATTCCATTCTTTTTTTTTTTGTGTGTGAGAGTGAGTGAGCAAGCAAGCCACACAGAACCTAGCAGCTCTGGATTTCTGGATTGCATTCCTCAGCACAAGAGCTGGCAGGCTGTCAAGGATAGGCTTTAAGTATGCACATATATTTTTGCAAATTGGACACTAAATGTCTTAGCAGAAACCTGGTACAAATGGGAGATGTTTCCAATCAAAATTCAACATGCTGCTGATCCAGCTCATTGCTGTATCTTGCCCTTGGTGAGTAAACACATTGAAGTACCTGGCTTACATGAGAGGACACATAAAGGAATTGGGTGGTTGGGACCATTACTTGTTGACTCACGTGCCTCTCAAGCTGCCACAGTTCCTGCACCAGCCCTGCAGCACACTGTTCAAAATACCAGCTTTGTCCCCTTTCCCATCTCTGGTTTACCTCCAGTCTCCTGTCGTTGGAGTCCTTTGACATCAGTGTGAGTTCTGAAGAATCTTTGTCTGAAACATCATTTAGACTATTTAGAAATTGTGTGACTACAATTGTGTGATTATGTGTCAGATCCGTGAATGTTGTCTGGGGCTTTGAAATAAAATACACATGAAGGAGCGAGGAGGAAGTGTATGAAAATCCTTGACTTGGGTTTAAACAATGATGACTAAGGATTGTCTATGCAGGAGTTTCCTGTGCAGTGAGGTAGGTTTAGAAGTTAAATGCTTTACTTAGCTGCCACTTCCATCTGTAGTGTCTGGATCTATCCCTCCCACAGGTTTCTGAGGTAGGAGCATAGCTGAGTTTTCCAGGGACAAGAGAGTGGCACCTGAGGTGCTGTTAATGGAGACCTTGCACAGAGTGTACACAAAACTGGAAATTCATATTCCTGGGTATTGCTGAAAAATCTGTGTTCTTTAGAACATTGGAACAGACTGGGAGAGTTCATCTGCAGTGCTTATGGGGCAGTCAGAAGCACGTGGAAGATGCCCCTTGTCATATAATCCACATATATGTTCACTGTACGTCTCTAGAGCTTTGCATTCTAAGAGCATCTTTGCTGCTTGCCCCGAGTTACTGGCAGATCTGTAGTGCCTGAGATTGTATGGCTAGCATGGTACTCTGACAAACATTTTTAATAACTTGTTATAAAAGTTCAAAAAGGACAAAGAATTGCAAAGATTCATTCAAAATAAGTGAAATTCTGCACTTGTGGGTTGTTTATTTCATAAAAGCCATCTTGATAAGCAGGAAAGTAGGACAACTTTCCAAAGCAGAAGTAGGGTTGTTTCTGGCAGGACCCCTCCTGCTTCGTTGGCTTTCAGAACTGCCCACGGCCTTACCTGCTCTCTGGGCTTCTGAAATTGTCCATGCACTATTGACACAATTTTGCGATACACGATAAAAATGCTTTATTGTGTGCACTTTCTTCTCAATCCACTAAAACAAAGCCCCTTTTTTGTTTTGTTTTCTTGTCAGATGGTCTATGTGACATTCATCTTCCAGGCTGTGACATTAACTGCTATATTCAGGTATTAGAGAGAGGAGGATAATGTCAACAGCAGCTACCAGTACTTCAGCTTTCAGAATGGTTTGAGGGTTCTCAGGTGAACTGAATTCAAGGTGTTGGAATTTGGGGACACTTGTTTTCCTCCCTCCCCTCATGGTGTCTCTAACTCTTGCAGAGCACCAGAGCTCATCCTCCTTGAATCCATGGAGGGAAGGTGAGGAGTTGTTTCAGTGCACCTTCCTGGATTCTTGATGCACTCCTTGAAGGCTCTTTGATTGCAGTGTTATTTCCTCTCAGAGCTGATGTGATTCTCTCTGTGCCACAATAAAACTTAACAATCTTTCTTCCCTTTCAAGAGAAAGGAAGCAATTTTAAAAAATATATTGCCACATATATCCCCAGCATTTCTAGGCTAAAAAATATATCACATTTAAACTGTTGTGGCTTTGGCTCTGCAGGCTTTCCCACATCTGAACAATGCAGTGTCATGCTCCAAAACTTCATGACTTGTAAGATTCAGTGCTGGGTTGGTAACTTATATGTAGTATTTTTTGAAATGTTGCAGTGTTGTATATTATTGGAAAGAGAAAATACTTATTTGTCCTCTGATACTGAGCACTGATTGGTAGCATGTCATATCTGAATTACAAATATTTTAAATTGTGGCACTCACTAGCAAATAAAAAGTATATTAGATTATCTTAGAATGCTTTTATGGCTCCATGTGAGTAAGTCGACAGATGGTACAAAGGCACTTGGTTATAATGTTAAAGGAATGTAAAAAATTGTCTTGTTTAAAATAAGAAAGTAAAATTCTCAGAAAATTCTACAACACTTTCACGAGTGTGCTATGTGCTGCATAGATAAAGGAGTGAATGTGAATCCTTAATGCCATGCCTGCCTTAGAAACTCAAGTAAAATCTCATGAAAGTAGTAATGTCCCACATGTGCACTGAGAAAACATTTGCATTCCATGGCTCTGTATCTGTCTTGAAGATCAATGTGCATATGCAGGTACAGGCTGTGTTCAGAGAGTACATGAGTTAGGGAAACATATCCAGCCGCTGTGAAATCAGGCAAAATTTGAAGCACAAATTAGGTGGAAATTTTCCAGATTTGTATTTAAAACCAGCATACTCAAGAGCTTTGGAACTAAACAAGCCCCATCTGTTTTAAAAATTATACAGCACTATGAAACAGCCACAGTATACATCAAAATTTGGGTTGTTGTGTAAGAAACAGCAATTTCTAGGGTAGAAAGAAGTTTTCCAAAAAATGATTTTGTGTGTCTCTTCTAGACGTAGTTGATTAAATGCACTCATTGCCTTAAACAGTTGTGAACTATTTCCAAGTCTGACTCTGATGGAAGTGTTCCCTCACACCTTATGGATGAGCTGTATTAGCTGGTAGGTGCTGCTCAGCTTAGGAGAGGGTTCTCTGTGGCACCAGCCAAGCCGTTGTTGGTGCTGAATGGGAATTTCCAGTGGAATGTGTATTTTCCACTGTCTGTGATTCCTGGGACACATTTGTGGACACAAGGAGGAGAAGGTGGTCAGGAGCAGTGAGCACAGATTGAAGAAGCAGGCCTGCCTGACCTGATTGCCTTCAGTGATGAACCAACAGCATTTGTGGGTGGGTGAGGAACCTCCCTGTCATTTACCTTGACTTCAGCAAGGCTTTCATCAGTCTCCTAGACAGTCTGGGTAGCATGGGACATTACATTCTGGATGGACAGAGAGCTCAACAGATGGACAGAGAACTCAAAGAACCAGATAACTTAGCTTGCTGATCCCAGGCACACCCATAGGCATATACCAATTGTGGCAGTCTGGTATCTGTCCTGGGGCCTGTCCTTTTTGTGACCTTTACCAGTGACCTGGAGGAGGGGATGGAGCATGCTTTTGTCAAGTTTTCAGGTGACACCAGTTTCCAGGTACTATCTGTCTGTAGCTTGAGGGCAGACCAGCCATTCAGAGGGACCTTGATATGCTGAAAGGGCAGCAAGAGCCATATGAAATTCAATAAGGATCAATACAAACTCTTCATGTGGGCATAGAAAGCCCTGTAATGGTAAAGGCTCCAAAAGGCAGAGCCAGACTCTTCAGTGAAATTGGTGGAAGGATCAGAGACAGCAGGCATAAACTGTACAAGGGAGATTCACACTGAGTGTAAGGAAAACTGTTTTCCCTGGGATGACGCTCAAGCAGTAGAGCAGGCTGCTAGCAGGGCTGTGAAGTTTCCATTCTTGGAACCTTTCAGGACCCGACTGGACGAAGCCCTGAGCCACCTGGTCTGACCTCAGGCTGGCACTGCTTTGAGCAGCAGGTTGCACATGGAGATTTCCTGGGCTGCCCTCCAACCTGAATTACCCTCTGTGATCCTCTAAGAGCTGAACATTTGGGATTAAATATTTTTTAGGCTTTTTAGCTGATGTTAACCAGACCTGACCATAGGGGAGTCAGATCTTCATATATTAACCTGGGATTTGGTATTTCCAGTCTCCCAAAGAGTCTGGGACATACAGGAGATGCAGTTCTGTAAAATGACAAACCTGCTGTACATTTATTGACTGAGTCTATCAGGCCTGCTCAGCTCTGTTTTCTTTCAAGTATCTCTGCTGGCTCAAACACTAGAATGTGTTACTGTAATAAACAGGTGGCCACTCATCTGGGGTTTTCAGGGGAGGCATCTGTATGTTCATTTTATCCAGGAGACACTATTGCCTGAATTACTGATAGTAGATTTGCTGCTCTAACAAGAGAGGGAAGAAAACAGAAAAGTTGACTCAAAGCTCTTGTAAACAATTAGTAGTGAGTAGACCAGGGTGTGAGCTGAGAGCACATCAGCTAACGCCCTGAATTCCTCTGTGTGAAGCAGCTGACTTCACTGACAAGGTGCAGCAAGGCCCTGGACAGATGGCCCTCTGCAGGTTCAGCAGAGCACACAGAAGATGCTACAGATGCAGGTGTTCCTCAGTGCTGCTGTGCCCGAGGCTGCTGCCCCTTCCTCTTTGCTGGCAGAAAGGGTTTGCCCAAGCAGGTACACCTTTGGTCAGGCAACATCAGCAGATGTGGCACAAAGTGGCCGTGTGGTGGGTGTGAGCTGCTCCCAGGGAACTGCTGATGTGACAGGGAATGCTCCCATGGGCTGCTCAGGGTGGCAAAGCCAGGGCAGGGGCAGGTGCCAGCAGCACCTCACATGGAGGAGCATCTACCTGAAAAAGGAGAGGAGCAGATGAGCTATGAGTTCACACCCCTCTCTCTGTGCATTGGCTTTGTCACTTCCAGAGGGCGATTAGATTTTGTGTCACTGCCAGTGAACAATGGCACCCACCCACGTTTTCTGAAATGTTGTATACAAGCCTTGATTATCATTGTCTTCCTCATTGACTCTCAAGAGTATGAATGTTTTACAGAAGCACAGATGTTACCCAGAAAATTCCAAAGTTGTAGAATTGCCTCATAATGCTTTTAGCTTCACTTGATATTTCCCTGAAGGATGCAATGCCTTCTTACATCTCTTTCTGGACAGAAAGTCCCTTTTCAATGTCCTTATACTGCAGCACTTTGTTTCTTCTTTTTCTTCTTCTTTTTTTCTTTAAATTTCTTTAAAGCTTGCTTTGGGAGTTGTTTCACCTTACATGACAGTCAGTCCCAAGGAATTATTTCTCTTTTACGTAATGTGCTCTGTCTGTGTTCTGTCTGTGGTGTGAAAACCAGCAGAATGCTGGCTGTTAATAACAATATCATGTAACATATATGTTAATGACATATATCCACTGCTTTCCTATTGCCCCAATCACCCTCCCCAAAGTCGTTGGCAATTCATCATCTTGTAGTAACTCCTAATGAGCAGCATGCAAGGGGTGAATTCCTGATGGTTTAGTGTGGCTGTTGAGTGTCCTCATTGTCCCTTCTGTCCTGAAGGGTTCTGTACTCTAAGGACAGTTTCAGTTCACCTGTCACCCAACTGTGAGCACATCTGCATGGGCATGGCAAGTATTGAACAGGCTCCATTCAATCAAAAATAGGCTCTAAGGGCCTATAGGATCTCTTGGTGATTATTTGTGGCAGAAGTTTTCCTGTCCTGCAGTGACATGGGAGAACAGCTCCTTAAATCACAGCACTGTCAGCAGCTGCAAACATCTGTGGATGTGGGATCTGTAATTTCTCCTCTCAGACCCTGACACTGCTGCTTAATCTCTTCTATTTGTGACTACACTTTTGTTTTTATTTTATTTTTTTATAGGAGTCACATAAAATCCACTGCAGGAAGAAATCACTGCACATTTCTCATTTGAATGGCAGTAGATACTGCAGGAATACATCTATATGCCTGGGTATGTGTATCTATACACACATACACACACATATATATATGTAAATAAAACCACAGGGAGCTCTAATGCAAACATTACCACATACTGTGAAGCTAAATGGAGGCAACAGATATAGAGGCATGGGAAGGAGGTGTTGAGTTTTCAGGTGGTACAATAATGAAAAGTTGTTGTGCCTTGTTGTCCTGGTGGTGACACCCATGAGAGCCCAACACATGCCTCAAGGACAACACACCCAGCAAGGTGCAATCGCTCCCTATTAAAGTGCTCATTGTTTTGGAACCAAGGACTTCCTTTACTGATCAAAGAGCTGCCTTTGATTAATCAGTTTTGAAATGAATGAATTTCTAAGTTCTTATTTTTCGCTTTTCTTAGGGGAAATATTTCAAAAGCCTTTTGATCTTTGGTGATAGGCATTTAGCAAAAGACAGGTACGCTTTTACAAAAAGAACCTGGGAAGTCTTGTTGTAAAGGGTAACGTGTATCAGAAAACATTCAGAACATGTTCAGCAGGTCTATTGGCTTCAGCAGACCCCTGCACACTCACAGAGTTGCTCTTATGCTCATTCTTTAACAGGATCAACGGTTTTAAAAGGTAAAATCAGGCTGCTGGTCTGTGGAAAAAAAAAGGGGCAATATCTACTGCAAAGGTCAGAAAATATTAATGTGGCATCTAACACTAACAGAGTATAGGCAGCACAAATCTCTACAAATAGGCATCCTGCTGGTAACCAATTGAAATGTAGGAGGTAGTTAATGTCTTTCAATTGTGTCATTTGATCCCCAGGGAGACATTTAATGGATGGTATTTTCCTACTGAGTCCTGTCTTTTCTTTCTGTACTTCATTAGTAATAGTTCAGGGTCCTCATGTTAATAAAAAATGTATGCACTGCTTACCTGATTTTTCCCATTTCACACAGTGTATTAGGAAAATTGATGTTTTTCTTACAGAATTAAATAGAATACTTTACCTTTAATTACACGGTGTCTTCCTGTCTGCAAGCAGGTTTTCCCCACTACTTATTAACAAGCCAAAGAGAAGGAAAGAACAGAAAAGATAACAGTACCTGAATAAAATAATGGTTATTTGCAAATCAGCTTGCTGTGAAAGTTTCCCCCCTCCCCATCCAAGCTGTGTGGTCTGGATTGATCTGGATTGTTCAGAATGCAGGGCCTATCTGAGGTATCTCTGGGAAATGGATGCCTCACTTCTGCTGTGGAGGTGGACCTGTGATATGAAATGCTCATTTACTGAGTATGAATAATTTTATCCCTAAGTGGAATCTTGCAGTTGTTTGACAGGGTAGAGCACTGATATCCTACTGCCATTAAATGGGAAAAAAAAATCACTCAAAGAACTCAAAATTCCACAAGTAGAGCTGCCTGGAATAATTTCAGATTCAAAACTTGAGCTGTTTCCCTCCAAGTGTTTCCCTGCTGGCTCAGGTAGACTATACTGACCCATCTCCCTTCCCCAGAGGGTGGCATTCATTTTCTGATACTGTCTTGGGTGGCTGCTGTCATGTTTTCACAATGTTTAAACTCAAATTTACTTTCTGGTTATCTTTATGAACTCCCCAATAAGCAGATAATTTAGTAAGACAAACATCTTACTTTAATGGTCTGACTAAATACAAAAAACCAGTCTAACGTGCAAATAGAGAGCCTCCCAGGAGCTGTTCTGTGTTGATGGGGCTCAGTTCAGAAGTGCAGCTCAATCCCTGTTTGTGGCTGCAGTGTTCCCGCATGGGGCACTTATCTGGGATGGCAGAGAACAGGCAATGCTGTCTGTCATAAACCATAAACTGTGACCCACGAAAATACTCTGGATTCATTGCAAGTGAATTCATTGGGGACGGGAAAAACCTGACAGTGGCTAAAAAGTGATTTTTTTGCGTTAGGCATGAGCTCTGCAGAGCAGGAGCTCACTGCACATGTACAGTGTGGTCCTGAGCACTGGCTCTTGTGCTGCTCACCTTTCCATGGGGCACTTTCCACCACCGCAGGGAGCTGCCCCTCCTGTGTTTGCACTGACACACGTGCTTGAGTGCTCTGCTGGAGCAGAATCAAGCGACCAGTTTCAATATTGACTTGTTTTTGTAAAGTTGAGCATGTTGTGTTTTGTTACATAGCTTGCGGTGGCGAGAGAAATCCATTAAACTTGAAGTTATTTAGTATGGGAAGACTGCAATTTATCGAGATTGCCTGAATGGAAGTAAGGGCATTGCTATTTAATTAGCAAGTGCATTTGGATTTTTAGATTATTTTTTCTTTTTGATTTTATTCAAAATATTGTAAGTGCTTTGCATATAATGAAAGAAGAATAGATTAAGGACAGGCGACTGAAAAGACATTAAAAACCTATGGCATAATATTAATTTTTTTTGCTATTAAGTGCGTGCTTTTGATCAGATAAGAGAACTTTTATTGCTGTGGTCTACTCTCATTTTGTATCTTAATTATGCCTGAAAAGATTAGTTAAATGACAAAGTCCTAATTTATATTACCGCAAAGGACCAATCTTACAGAGTTATTAAACTAGAACATGCCTGTTTGTTCCTCCTTCTGCTTCCCTGCTTCTGAGACCTTCCACTGAAGTCATGGGCACCTTCAGGTGATTTCCATAAATGTTGACACTCCAGCTGTGTTTTATTCTGTGGGCTGCTTTCATTGTTTTCTTTAATTTAAGTCATTGTAGATTGAAACTCCACTAACATCGCTACTTCTCCAAATAAAAAATGATGGACAAAAGGAAATGGCCTCAAGTTGCACCAAAAAAGGTTTTAATTGGATATTAGGAAAATTTCTTCACCAAAAGGTTGTCAAGCCCTGGAACAGGAAGGCAGTGGAGTCCCCATCCCCGAGGGCTTTAAAGGATGTGTGACTGTGGCACCCGGGGATGCGCTTCATCGGTGCCCTTGGAGGTGCTGGGGGAATGGTTGGACTTGATCTTGTTTCCAACATCAGAGGTTCTAGAATTCACAGCTGCTCTCCTCCATGAGAGTTAAGCTGCTGCTGCTCACAGGATGGACCTTGTCCCTCCTTTCCTAATCGTGCAGCGTGTCCCACTGAGGGATGGTGGGATGGGGCACTCAAGTGCACTGAATTCTTTCTGAGGAGTGCGCAGCATACTCAGTCCATCCATCCCATCCAAACATCCATCCATCGCCTCCCAGTGAGAGACACAAGCGCAGGACAGGACAGCATTTTGACACAGCGGTGACCCCGACCTTCGAGGCGATGATGACCCCGAGTATGGCCTCAGGGCTGCACGGGGCGGCACCGCACCCTCGCCGCTGTTTTTCGGGACGGCGGCCGCCCCTCAGCCCGTCCCGTATCCCGCCCCGTGTCACGTCCCGTCCCGTGTGTCGTGTCGTGTCATCATGTCCCGTCCCCTGTCCCGTCCCGTGTGGCGGCCATGGCGCTGAGGCGGCTGAGGGCGATCCCCGCGCGGCGGGCGCCCCCTGCCGGCCGGCGCATGCGCCGCGGGGCCCGGCCTGGGCCCGGAGCTGCCCTCGCTCCGCCGCCGCAGCGAACTCCCGAGCCCGCCGGGGAAATAAAATCTAACAGAGCTTTTTGAAACCCTCCGGGGTAGATAAACCCTCTGACACCTTTTAGTGCCAGCGAGGAAGGTGTTGCTTTGTTCTTGCTCGAGAGGGGTGTGTGTGTGTGTGGCCGACAAAATTTTACAGCCTCCACACAAGGTGCCGATACAAAACTTCTTCACCTGTTTGTATATTTTTAGCAAATAAAGAGATTAATGTTCGCTGATTCCAATCACGCAGTTCTTTAATTAGCATTCTGTCCTCTCTTGGTTATGGATTTCTCACTGTTCCTGCTAATTCATATTTTTAGTATTTTTAGTTTCTTTTTCCTCCAGCAAGGATTTTTCAACACAAATATACTGAGTCTTTGTTAACTTCTTCTTTACCTTCTGGTTCCTGAAAAACATTTTTGTAGTCCATAAATTCTTCACTTCTTGTATCCAATTTCAGCAATACATCACTCTCTCCCAGGCCTTGCTCACTGAAGCATATCAAAGTTAGCTTACCAAAACTTTAATTTTCTGTAATTTTCTCAAGCTGTATTCCCCCAATACCAGCTCATGCTAAATTTTGGCTAAAAGTGATTTAACACATTGCTTGTAATTAATATACTGGTTATGATTAAATAAAACAAATTAATTAAATTAATTAAAGCCATGAATTAAAAATTAGAAAAGTTATATAATTTCCAACAGAAGAACAAGGATTTGGCAGATGGCTGTAATCTTTTTAATCTTGAATTTTATGCAGGTATTTGGAGCTGCCTGTGCTCGAGCAAGCTCCATATCTCTGCATGGCTCCCTTCTGCCTCCTGTGAGCAGTGATAATATCACTTCTCTGCCTCCCAAGACTGCTGTGAGTAAATGCATTAGAAAATTATTTGGCTGGGCTGGTTTTTTCTCTAGTGCTCTAGTATGATTTGCTCCTGTAGCTGGGACAGTTGTACAACTGCAGTATTTTATAAAACACCAGACAGAGGCAGGGGATTCTGCACCCCTCAGGTGAGACCCCACCTGCAGAGCTGCCCCCAGCACAGCACAGGAAGGACCTGGAGCTGTTGGATGAGTCCAGAGAAGATCACCACGGTGATCAGAGGAATGGAGCAACTGAGCTGTGAGGGTAGGCTGAGAGAATTGGGATTGTTCAGCCTGGAAAAGGGAAGGCTTTGGGCTGACCTGATTCCCTACCTGAAGGGAGATGACAAGAAAGGTAGAGAGAGTACTTTTTACAAGAACGTGTAGTGACAGGACAAGGCAGAATGGCTTCAAACTGACAGAGAGGAGGTTTAATTTAGACACCAGAAAAGAATTGTTTACACTGAGGGTGTTGAGGCCCTGACACAGGCCCAGAGTTGTGGATGCCCCATCCCTGGAAATGCTCAAGGTGAGGTTGGATGGGACTTGTAGCAACCTGGTCTAGTGCAACCATGGCAGAGGTGTGGAACAAAATGATCTTTAAGGTCCTTTCTAACCCAGGCTGTTCTATGATTTCATGATTTCATGATCTGCTGTGACTGCTCTCCTCGTACACACTGCTGTAGGAATTACACATGCTGGTGATGAGTATACCCAGCTCTGAAAGAAGTTTCTGAAACTTCTGTGTTCCTCACTTTTGTGGCTGCAATTTAAAAATCCACATTTATAGTGCATGGTGTGCTGTCAAAGCTGAGATCTGCAGGATCTGAGCAGTTTTGTGACAGCTGCAGGATGGTATTTCAGTTTCCACGGAAACTGGCACAAAAATCAAGGTGAAGTGTTGGCTGATTATCTAATAATAAAGCTGAACATTTAAATATGAAGTTCTTCACCTTCCTTTTGCTGAGAAAACTTCTGTTCCTACAGCACCCAGCAAATGCTATAGAGGCCTTGTGTCTTCAAACTGTGCTCACAGCTTGGGCTGTGTAATCTCGTTTCCAGAGAGGAAAGACAAAATTCAGCCTTGACCCATTCAGCCACAGAGCCTTATGCTCTGCTTTTAAGATAAAAGGCTGATTTGTCCTCACAATTACTGCACAAACCAACACCATTGTTTATATGACAAATTACAGAATAACAGAAGTTCTTTTGCTTTGCTGTGTGTTTTTCTACTGTGCGTTTCCAGAACCTTTCTGTGCTCAAATGCATTTCTTTGTAAAAAGTTCTCATTGCATACATTTTTTATCTGCCCACACTCTTGCTCATCACCTGAATTTAATGGCTCTTTGGCTTTGCACTCACTGGACTCTTGTTTTGAGTCAGTGAGTTTGATCCTTGTGCTGAACATTCCTTTTTCAGGTCATTGATTTCTAAGGTTAACAAAATGAATCCTCCTTCTGATCCTTGCTACATCCCGCTAATCTCATTGCTATATCCTGAACTGCTCAATTACCTTTTGTCTTCAATTTCAGATGAATTTATCAAACCCACAGATCAGCCTTTTGTGCAGGAAGCAGTTTCATATTGGATTCAAGAACATATTCGTGTGAATATTTCTCATACTTATATTTCAATTTGCTAAGGCTGTTTAAATTTTCTTGGTTAATTTGCTTCTTGACATACCCTTTTAAGTGTACTTTCTCCACTGCTTATTTTTTGCCAGGTATGTCTTTCTTTCTAACCTCTATTCTTTTCTGCTCTTGAAGAAGTGTCTTCCAGTATTTGATAGTGTTGACTTTCTACTTTGCAGCACTTTATCTTTTCTACCCTCCTGAATAATTTTATTCATTTGCCATCCTTTCTTCACTCTAGGCAGAGAGTAAGAGCCAATGATCTTCTGAAGGACATTTGCTCTGTTTTACTCAATAGGAAATTGGGGATTTTCTTAGGCCTGTCTTTTTTATCTCAAACTCCATGTCCCACTGTTTTGATGGGGATTGATGCCTACTTTGCCAGGTTTGGCATGATCACAGGTATCTTGGCTTGGACATATGGAGGAGAACACAAATGCAAAAACCCAAAGGAGCAAAGTTCATGGCCTAATTCCCCATGACCCTTTGGATCACCTGGATATTAATTCAAAAGGGAGCCAAGCATAAGTCTTATTCCTTTCAAATGACCTGTTTCAAACCCAAAGGATTCCAGTTTCATGTATCTATAACTGAGTCCCTTCTCACAGATATTGTCTTTGCTAGCAGTACAATATGGAGAAGAAAGGGCTTTTTACTCATCCATTAATGTGTCAGTGGGTTGTCTTTGAGCGTGTTACAACAGCAAGGGCCACATGTCTTTCACAAATGTAATAAAAGAAGCCCAAACTAAATTCTGGCTGCAGAAACCCCTGTGCAGCCTCAGGACTCTGTCACTCTGAGCTGCATTTTGCATATCAGAAATCTCTTCTTTCCACTGCCCAAGGACCATGTAGCCATTTACAGACTACACTGACATCCCAGAACAAGTCACTGCCTTTGGCAGTGGCTCAGAGGGCTGGGATCTCAGGAATAAACAATTAATCTGAAGCTCTCAGGCACAGTAGCTTCTTTGCTAAAGAGAGGTACATTCTTAGCAGTAACTGAATATGGCTGAAGATAAGAGTTTGATACCAGAGCACTGAGAATACAAAGAACACCACTCTCAATCAAGCTTGCTTAGAAATACCATTTCTCAGGAAGAAAAGCTGAAAGAAGTTCTGCTTTGGAAGGGACCTTTTGACAAAAACTTGGGTTTATAGGATTTGTTATCTTACATGATCCTATTTTATTTTAAATGTATCAAGTTAATTAAGGGTCATGTAATTTCTTTTACAGAAGAACTGAAGCTCTGGGCTTCTCTGAGGAAGCACAGAATTTGAACATGTGAGATGAGTACCCCAGAAACCTCATGGTAATTCCCTCACATTCAGACAATTATCTTCTAATCATTTGAGATACTATGAAAAACTTTAAGCCCACAATACCCATATGCTTTAAACAGAGGTGAGGAGGGTGTGTCACATTTAAAAAAAGAAGTGGACACAAAGGCACTTCTGTTTAAAAGCCTCCAGGGTACTCTGAAATGTCAGTGGTAAAGCCTGGCTGAGCAGGGAGCTGATAGTAGATGATAGTCTGCAGCAGGCATGCAGTTTATACAGCCTTGAACATTGATTAGGAATTTCAATTAAATATGTTTTTCCTGAACAGCTTTGAGCTACTAGTTGTTGCATTTTTTTGGAAGAGGATCTTTGATGGTTAATTGGGGAGCAATATGAGATATAAAAGAAGTATGAGTAGCCTGAAAAAAAAAGCAGCTACTTGTACAGATTTGAGTGGTATTCTATTTTAGAAAGTGGTGGACATGTTTATGCAGGACCAAAATACTGCTAGCAGGTGAGTATGTCACTACCACTGCAGTCTGACAGAAGTCCATTAGCTTAAAAAGGGGTCTTTTAAGACAGGAAAAAGGACAACATAATTAGGTAGTCTGGAAAACACCTCCTCTGTTTTCATGGACACATCAGTTCCTTGATAGAAGAAATACACATTCAACAATATTTTGGGTGATTTCCATTTCCAGTAATGTTGTTGTACATAGGAAAGGAGGTATGTTTGTCTTAGGCATTTTCTTCTTTGGAACATAGAACAGAAGGAACGGAGAAATTACAAGAGGTAGTGAATTTAGCAAACCTGCACATAAAACAATCTTTCATAAGAATAAAATGCTGCATTTACAGCTGTAAATGTACACACCCGTATAAGTTAAAAATACAAAGCTACTTTTACTGTGTTTCTTGTTCTTTTAAAGTTCAGAAAATGAAGTACTTGAGTGCTGGACTTAAAGTGGTGAACCTCATTGCATTGGCAAAACCAAACCATTCATGCAGCACCAGGCTTTTGGCTTAGCCTAAGTGAGAAAGTTAGACAGTGCAACCAAAGTGCAATTGTGTTCTTCACAGTGTGTACATTTTGACTGGCTTGTAAAGTGAATGTAGCAGTTCATGACTCTCCCAGGCAGCTTCTTTTGATGGTTGAAGAAAACATGATCTGCAACATACTGGGCCACAGCCTGACTTGGAATGATTAGACCGGTGTTCATCAGACAGTGGAGAAAAGTCAAAGTCGGCTACCTGGGAAAGGAACATCAAAAAGATAATTTTTAGTTCAGTTCCCACTGGCTCAAGTCCAGCAAGAGCATATTGGGCTGCAAATGGCACTTGGTCCTCAACCATTTTCACTCAGTCACTAACTTCAAATAGATTTCTGATTTATACCTGCTGTGCACATGGCTTATAGACAGTGTCTCTAGAGGTATATAATTTATATTGTGGCACAGTGTAAAGGGTATTAGGTACTTTCTAAAGTACCATGAAAGCTGCTTTTGATCGAAGAACTCATGCTTATTGCAAACACCTTTTGTAGCAAGTGAAAGTATATTAGAGATGGCATGGAGCTGGAGAGATGAAGGCCACATACGGGGGTAGGTAACAATTTAGGGCTGCTTTAGGTAACATACCCCTCCTTTTTTACTATCCTGTATCCTCTTGCACTGTCTCCTTGCTTTCTTTCATGTAACTACTCTGAGGCAGATCCTCAGGACTGGATACTTCAATGCAAGTATCTGCTTGGGAATATTGAAAATTATTTTTCTGGCAATTTAGAGTTCTCTGCACCAAGCCAGAAGCATGGCTGTTTCTTCATTTACTTACACTGCTTGGATTTTTTTTGTGGAACAGATCACAATTACCAGGGAAATTTTCCCTCCCATTCTGTTTGTCTGGGGATTAAAGAACCTTTCATATCAGATACCTTTCATGGCTGAAAGCTACCTCATTACTATCCCAGCTCAAAGTAAGAGTAACTGAATACCTCCACGAGGTCTTTTTGTTGTGTGTGACTTCGAAAAGTTGTGTACAGCACCAGTACCAGCATCACTGAAACCAGAGCAGTGCAGAGCAGGACAAAGAAAGCTGGGTGGATTCCTAGGAAAAAGCACAAGGACACATTTCTGGAGTGACACAATACCCCAGAAAAAGGCAACAGTGAGAAGGAAACAATGAAGAAATTTTAGGAGTATTTTTAGAAAAAAGAAGGAATGTGTGTAAGAAGGAATAAACTTTTCAGCCCCCATCACTCCAGGTTTTTCTGAAATCTCAGGAGTGGGAGAGGGGTTTGTAAGAGTCTTTCCCTCTTTTGCACTTCTCCATCCAGTTACATATGTTAGCCCCTGACTCCCCAGGGTGTTTGTGGTACCCCAAGAGGGTTCCAAGAGGATGGGAAGCACTCTCACCTCCACAGCAGCCAGGAGCCTCCAGCACAGAGGGTTCAGCCCTGCATGCTCACCAGTGCCTGCTGCAGTGAGCTGCCCTGTCTGTACACAGCTGGCTCACAGTGCCATGGTGTGACCACTCTGTGTCACAGCCTGGCTGTGCCGCATCCTCTTCACCTGGCCACCTAACCCCTCTGCCAGGTGGTTTAGGGACCCAAAAGGGCCATGTGTGACCACACATGGGGGAGCCAGCTGGGGTCACTGGCAGGAGGGACAGAGACTTGTAATGAAATGGAAGCCTAGAAAAAGCTACCCTCAAAATTCCATAATTAAACTAAGCAATAAGAATTGAGAGTGCTTAATTAAGATAGTGTTACAGACACGTTTTCCTAATTATCCTCTCTAACTGCAAAAGCTGGACTATTTAAACTGAAAAATATTTCATTTAAGTAATACAGCCTTCCCAGTGTACTTAGTAGCTTCAAGACACTCTTGGGACTGAGGGTTCAGCAGAACACAAGAAGCTCAGAGCAATTACAGCAGGCACATTATAAATTCTCATTTCCCTTTTTATTCCTCTCCTTTTAGGGATCTACACCACATTCCTGAAACCTCATCTGAAGGCTGGTCATTCCACGCTTGTCCCTAACCTGTTTGGGACTCTCCGTGCTGCTCAGACTCCCTGTCCCTCACCTGCTGGCCGCACTTTGATCCCGTGGTATGTCTGCAGCATTGTCACGCCGTTCTCCACCCTGACACTGAGGCAATATTGCCCCGCGTCCCTGAAGGTGTGGCTGAGGTTGTAGCAGGAGCCACTGATCTCCACCAGATGGCATTTGTCACCTTCAAGTGGAATGCACTCGGATTTTATAAGCCAGCATAATGCTAGTGGTGGGCTGAAACGACAAGAGCAAAGAGGCAAAATAAAAAAAAGGTGAAAACTCTGCAAAAAGATTCAGCAAAGAGCTTGGTTAAAATAGCAGAATAATTTTGAAACTAATGAAGTTAATTTAAATACAAATAAAGAAATAATCAATTGCACTGTTTGGTTTATAGCATATGCCAAAAGAAAAAGTTCTTTGTGATGCTTCTATAAAAGCAGGCCTTTCAGCTGAGAGCTGAATACCTGCAAGGGTCATCAGTAGGCCACTGTGTGTAGAAAACTCCATAGTCCTTCTTCAATAAAGATAAAAGGAATCTTTTTTCCTGCACTTCCAAGGGAAGGTAGTTTTTTCTTTCTCCTTCTCACACAGAGATCACTGTCTGTACCACTGAAGCACACCCAAGACTGTTTTAATTAAAACATCCTGCACATGAAACTGGAAAGAAGATGAGCTCTGAACAAAGGACTAATAGCTGGAAAATGTAAGTAAATTTCAAGGATCACAGCATTCCCTTACAATAACAAAAGGGTTTTTATTTGCTCTCAAGCAATGCAGTGCAATTTATGGCCATGTGGCTTCTCACCACATATAATTGAAGCCTTTTATTTACCTTTCCAGATCCCTGTTTCAACTGATTCTGCTTGAACTCACCTTATGCACTATAGACTTTGATTCTGACAACAGAGAGAGATTTTCTTTACCCTATTTTATTAGTTTTTTGTTTCTTATCTTGTTACAACATTCTTTGCTAAAAAAAGCATCAGGTTGATGTGTTTAGCTAATTTTCTAGCTTTGTTTTTGATAACCCATCTCTTTGTTACTGCATCTCTATCTTAAACTTCTCTTGCATCAGCACCAGTCCTGTGACTAGGAGGTCACCAAGTCTGCTCTTAGTGATCTCAGGTTTGGCTGTCACAGTTTTTGGCTGTTCACCTTTACTGGGATGCAATCTCCAGTTCCCGTTCCTGCCAATATGCCTTTTACTTTCTGACTGCAAACTGTGCTGCTTTGTCTGTTGGGACTGTTTGGTAAATGACTCTGCTTGGGTGCTGTTCACTCCAAAACTTAATGTGCTCTAATGCTGCAACTTGAGAGAGCTTGTGCTAGGATTGAGGTGATCACAACTCTCCTAGTTTTCTATGATCCTTACTGCATGGGGCTTCTGTGTCTTATTCATCTTGTGGCAATCTGAACTTTGTCAGAATCACTCCCCAAACCCATTAATCCCCTATGATTTGCTGCTATGCAACAGGACTTGGAATATATTTCAATTTAATAACAGGGAAATTGGTGAAGGAGTAAAGTTCAGAAAGAAGTTTTCAGATGTATTTTCCCCCACTATTTCTCTGGCTACTTGTCTTTTAACATCCCCATTGCAAAGACTAAAAAAAAGTAGCATCTGCTTTACATAGGAGGATTCCACTTTTCTGTAAAGATGCAGGGTCTTTCAGGCTCTTAGAGCTCATGGCATTTCAAGTCAGGAAAATGCAATATTCAACAGTATTTTTGGGGGAAAGGAGGTGGTTTTGGTTTTGTTTTTTAATAATTGTTCTGTGGGGTTCAACTGACTATTTCTAGGAAACACTGGGGAAAAACACTTAAAGAGACAATTTTAAGGAGGAAAGAAGTTGTGTTTGCTACTTACGTGCCATTGATATGAAGAGATAAATTCAAGTTTTCCATTACATGAGTCTCTCTGGAGCCCACGATGTCAATACTTTTAACAGCATCTGAGAAGAAATGAAAAGCCAAGGATGTCACACTCCACATGTAAACTTGAGTCTCACTGGGTTCCCAGTGAAGGTTTATTTCCACAGACTTGCAGATTGGAGCTTCATCAGTCACACAAATAATACTATTTCTCTCACACCCCAAAAGGAAACCTACCACTAGAGATGTTGTAAATTTCCTGCCTTTTTGTCTGATTCCTTTTTTTTTTTAATTTATATAATCACCTTTATTGATTCTTTACATTTTAAATTCTGTGTTTCTTTACTTCTGAGGCTGATCAAATCAATGAGACTTTCCTAATGCTTGATTTAACTGATTTATTGTTTAGGGATAGCTGGTGTAAATTAAACAAACAAATCCACCATAAGTTACCATAAATACTTTGTTGTTTGAACTGTATGTAAGACTTTTACAAAAGACAGTAAAATTATCCGTAGATTAAAAAGAAACTGAAGATTTTATCTGTTTCCACCAATTTTTCTGCCCTAGAAGAGCAAGCAGTCAATTCCGCAGTGGAAACACTTCACCAAATCATGTTGACCAGTCCTTGCACATAAAACAATGTTGAAGTTGTGTTACCATGTCAAAGCTAGATTGTATCTGTATATGCTAGATTGTATCTGTACATACACAGCTTGTTCTGCATTGGAGGTGCAAAATGTTTCATAATTACCCAAGAGCTCCAGAGCTGTGGTAAAATCACCAGTTTTCTGCATCGTTTCTCTTTCGTGAATGATGCTCCCAATCTGCTCCCATTCAGCCACGACCTTCAGGTGCACCGTGCGGTTCCCCAGGGAGGAGCAGTTGCAGTAGACAAAGGGTTCCTTGGTAATCTGGTAAATTCTGCATGCAACAGGAAAAGATTTAGAATCAAAATTGCCTTTTACCAAGTGCTTGCATATTTCTGGTTTAAAAAGGGACAAGTTCTAATATATTTTCTTTACAGACAACGTTCCAGTGGCTGTGATTCTAATTCTACTTTATGTGCATATAAACAAGGATTTATGCCTGTGGTATTACCTATAGAACTACAAGATCCAGAGTAAATCTCTGCATTTTTAATTAAAGAAACTAAAGATAATGCTAAAAGAATTCACAAAATTGAATAGGAATAGTCAGTAAATTATGAAAACAACATTTATAGCAGGCAGACTATTACCTAACTGATTTTATTGGGATTTTTCTCTAGATGAACATCTGAATCAGAGCCATCTTGAATACTCATTAAAGCAAACCAAGTAACCACACCTACCCGTCTCCAAAATCCCAGCTGTAGACAAATGATGCTGAGTTGAAGTAATGACTTGGGTCATGAAGAGAGAAAGAAATCCGAGTCATTGTGTCTGTGGAGGAACTAGAACCATGTGTGGTAACTCTGCTGTCTTCTATCTGGGCTATGGCGAGGTTCCCTGTGATAAATTCTGCAGAATAAAAAGGGGAAAGAAGAATGACAACATGTGTGACAGAAGAATGACAGCATGCTTTCACAGCATGCTCTGTGTATCAAAACATTCTTTCAGATGTACTCTGTAAGTCTTACTGTGTCCAAGTCCAAGTGGTTAAATGTATTTTACATTTATTACTCAGAGTTGTCATGTGTGTGAATGAGGCAGTGAAATGAAAATATTTATTGAGGGTTATACAATGGGTTATGATAAAACATCCAATAGAACTAAGAGAAATAATCCTAGACCGACTGAGCTCAATATAAACTTTTACTATTTATTTTAAAATAACTGGTATTAATATCAAGCATCTTGATTCAGAGTCAGGCCAGTACACATACTCATCATGTCTGGGATGGTGGTTTTTGTTTGTTTTGTGAGGTTTTTTAATGTAGGTTTTTTCCCCCCTTAGTTTTAGCTATTTCTACAAAAATTAAGATTTGACTATCGTGAATAACAGATGTGCTATATATTGTGAATGCAGAAAGGGGGGAATGTTTTTATCTATTAGAGGTTCTTTGTTGGACAATGAGTGGCAAGGACTGATCTAAAAAAATCCTCCCTAGCCTACAAACAAAGAGATATGATGAGACACCACCTCAAAATTAATGGGCTATTGATTACCAGTAACAGACTCTTATCCTGTTAACAATTCATTAAATCTGGTTAACAGGCTTTTTGGTGATGCACAAATAATAATTGCAATTACTGTTGGAATGGGGCTGTCAATCCCTGTATCAGAGATTTGGTTAACCACAGCACACCAGTAGTTAATTTGTAAATAAAAAAGCATATTTATAGTTATAGTTATTTATAGCATATTATAGTTACTATAACTTTATAGTTATGAATATTCCCAAAAAACTGAAGTTGCACTTAGCAACATTTAGAAAGGCAGCCATGATTTCAGATCCAATTTCAATACACTTGGACAGAGCTTTAAGTGAAAATGTAATGCTCTGCTGTCCCGATGGCCTAAGATTTGCTGTGTCATGCAACAGGGAAAAGCAGCAGATTGGCACTGCTGATGGTCATCCTAACTTTAGGCCTAGAAATGCTGGAAGGCAGTAGAAGAAGCATTGTTCTAGGAGTTTGGACATTTCTGACCCATGCTGATGTGTGAACTGCAGCTGCTGAAGCATCTGATTTCCAGTTCAGTTTCTCTAAGTGACAGAGGTAGGAAAACATGGGCAGCACCACACTTTCCTGTGTACTACAGGACACGAAAGAACACAAGCTCACACTGCTGTTCTCAAGGTGAAGAAAAAAAGAAGTTTATTTTCTAACTCTAACATTTATAGTTTTCCAAGAGAGACAGTAGATTGGAGGGTGACAGTGCCACCTCTCCAATAACACTAAACAGACTAACAGTCCATCAACTTTCTCTTCCTCCATAAAAAAATGCAAAACAATGAATTATTTACAAAAAGTGTGTGAGAAAGTTCGTTACAAGAATGTCAACATCAGAAAGCTTAAAAAAATCTTAAAAAACCAGGGTGACACTTTTCTCCTGGGTGTAGAGAGACTAGAGCGTGGCTGTAATGGTACTGATGGCACCATGCCCCCCATCCCACCTTCAGCCCAGGGCTACAAATCAAATCTGTTGTCAGAAGCCATATTTACACTGGCTTTCTCTCTGATGCTGCAAGGGCATATATCCTGAGCTCCTGGAGAGGTACAGGCTATAAAGCCATTTTTACCCATTTTACCTGTAATCTGGAGCACGGTGACGTTTCTTGCAATCGGCCGACACAACCAACAGTTTATGTGAGTCACCCAGACAGACACAGGGAAAGTGCCAGGGAATTCACCAGTCACATTAATTATGGAATTAAACTGCTGCTCGGATTTCTCTATCAGAATCAGAGGAGCATAGACCCAGTTAAAGTGATACCAGTTTGATGTGACATTTTCGTTCTTCATTCTTAGCCTGGCCTGAACAGTAGCTTGAGCTCCCGTTGTGATGGGACCATTGTTGGTTATTTCCAGGCTATACAACTCTGTGGAAAACAGAAGAAAATGAGTAAACCAAACCTTCTTGTATGGCATTCTAAATTTCATTTATTTATTTATACATTTGAACTAGTCAGCTCTAGTTATATAACTCACAATGACACTTATCCCAGCAAAGAATTTACCACCATAATTTTTTACTGTTTAAATATCTGGAACAGAAACTGTTGCATGTGTATATGAGTTCAAATAAATAGCAGTAAACAATATGTCAGACTGGGTTCTAGAAATGTTCATAGTAGGAGACAGCTTCAGTCTAGAACATCACAAAAGCTTTGATGAGGTTTTACACCCAGAGCTGGGTGCTGGCTATAGGTTCATTGTCACTAATGATCTAACATGATCACTGGACTTCCAGCTACTGGAAGAGGCTCAGCTCTAATCTCTGTCCTAAAGATGTAAACTTTCAAACTCAGGTGAGATTTCATTCACTAGATTCTTTGCCAGCTCTGTCGAAAAGTTTATCTAACTTTCCTCATAAGTAAACATAAAAAACCTCAGTAAAAGCATTTTCTGTGCTATGGTCCACCTTAAATTTCCTTTTCCAGGGAAAGACCAGAAGTCCTACGGCAAATAAAAGATGTACCATGCTGTAGTGGCAGATCAGTTGCTGTCCAGAGGGACCTGGACAAGCTGAAAAAGTGGGCCCATGGGAACCTCATGGGGCTGAACCAGGCTGAGTGCAAGGTGCGGCAACTGGATCGGGGTAACCCCTGGTATTCAGTACAGGCTGGGGGATGAAGGGATAGAGAAGGACTTGAGGGTACTGGTGGATGAAAATGTGGACTTGAGCCAACAATGTGCACCCACGAAAGATAGGAGCTGCATAAAAATCAGCCGGCAGGTTTCACAATGAGGGTGGTGAAACACTGGCACGGGTTGCCCAGTATAAATATTCAAGGTCAGACTGGACTGGGCTCTGAGCTACCTGATCTAGCTGAAGATGTCTCTGCTCATAGCAGGGGGTTAAACTTGATGAACTTTAAAGATCCCTTCCAACCCAAACTGCTATGATTCTATGAGACATGAAGGCATAAGAGGTGCAGGACCTGTGATTCTGAGCCAGCTCTGCTGCTCTGAATGACTCACCATTGTCTTCTCTGCCATTTTTACCCAAATTACTTACTTCAGATCTTGCAACTACTGGAATGGACAGTGTTGAGTTTTGTGGAAAGCATACATTAGATTTTTCCCCAAAAAATAGCAGTGCAGAAGCATTAAAGAATGTGCATGTGTTAAACAACAAAATCAACCCTCAAGCCCCAAAACAAAAGGAAATGCAAAATAGCTGTGAATTGGGACAGAGCTGGTAGCAGGGTCTGGTTTCTTGCCTCCAACATGGAGCATGTTCCCTTCCCTATATCAGAGCTCTGCCTGGTTCTCTCTCATCAGCAGTGCTGGGCAGAGCAGCAGAGCTGGGGGGCTCTAAGGCAGGGGCCTTTCCTTATCCTCTCTTTCTGCAGCCACCAGACTGCTACCAGGGACCTGAATCTCCGACCTTTAGAAACTGCATTTCTCACTCATCCATGGCCTCTAATATGATGGGAGCACTGGGGCTAGCTAACTCCTGTGCTGGCTTTTCTGCACCCATCAGCTTGGGATGAAATGAAAGAGATGGTATTTGTGCCTGCATTTTATTTTACAGATCACAGGTGCTGAACGATTCTGGAGGCAGAAGAACAGTGAGAAATGAACTGTAACACTACTGCCTGAGAAAGAACTCCACTGTTCCCATTTCACAGCACAAGAAATGGCCCTGAGTTCAGTTTTCTGAGTTAAAAGAGAAATGCTTGTGATTTGATGAAATCTGACAGAGGGAGGTTTCATGTCTCTAGAAGATTCAGGCTATGTTCCACTTAGTTTCAGCAGAATTCAGGGAAAAAATAGCAGACTACCTCATGCTTATCTAGCATTTCTCCTTGGAGGTTATCACGGTGCTTTACAAATCAGGGCCATACCATCCCAACAGCTGCAGCAGCTGGAGGTTCAGTGGCTAACTCAAGGTCACCCACGGAGTGACCGGCACAGCAAAACACTCCATGCAATTCAGGGATTTCTCCTGCCTTTCTGACCTTTCTCTGCAGAATGGAGCTCTGTAAATGCCACAGCGAGGGACAGCACCTGCCCAGGTGCCCTGTGACCTGCGGCGCGGGGTCAGCGGGGGAAGCAGAAGTGCAGCTTTTGGGTCAGAAGTGCAAAGCAGAACCCCGGCTTCCCGGAATGCCCCACCTCCACTGCAAGCACCAAGATCGCAGCGCCTGAGAATAAAGTCTGGGGTGGTGGGAGCGTGCCCAGAGCCGCTTCCATCCTTGTCACATCTGTCAGGCTCGGGCAGGGAACCACCCCCACCCGTGATGAGGTCTGAGCCCTCGCCCCCAGCACCCCGCACCCCTCGCCCCTCTCCCCGGCGGCGATGCCAGCGCAGTCCGGCGCTCCCTTACCTGCGGGCGGGGAGCGGCCGTGGCCGAGCTGCAGCAGCAGCAGCAGCAGCAGCGCGCAGAGCAGCCACTGCATGCTGGGGGCCGCGGGGACGGGCTCTGGGCCGGCTCTGGAAGCGGGAGCGGCTCTGGGCCGGCTCTGGAAGCGGGAGCCCCCGCGGCGCTGCGGCTCCCGTGTCCGCGCCCCCGGGCCGCTCCCCCGCGGCAGCGCCCAGCCCGCCTCTCCCGGGGACAGCTCCTGCGGGATCGCCAGCGCCGCCGGGATGCAAAGCCGCCGGCGGTTTAAACAAATAGTCAATAAAAACCACAAATGCCTCCCATCTGCCTAGAGCGTGGGGACATCCCGGGGCGTTCGGGAAGGGGCTTGTGCTGCGCTTTGGTTGCGGCAAGCACATATAAATGAAGTATTCCTGCGGTGGCGCGGGGATGGCTCTGCCGGGGGGGCACTTCGGCTGCTGTTACCGGTCCGGCAGCGCTCCGAACGGCCTGTAACGGGTGCGCTGCTGGAGAGAAGCGACAGCAAAACCGCCGGAATGTGGTTTTCTAGTATTCTTTTTTTGTCGTTTTATTTTGTTTTTTCCTGTTTTGTTTTGTACCTTTTGGTTTTAATTCGCTCACTTGTATTATTTTTATATTCTTAAACTCAACATTCGAAGCCCTTTCTCGCTCCGGGCCGCCGTTCTGTTTCTGCTGGCGGATCAGTTTCTCTGCGCTCTTCGCTTCCGGTGGTGCCGCCGCTCCCCCGGGGCACCGGCGGGGCGGGGTGGGCTGTGCCGCGGCCGCCTCTGCCCCGGTAACCCCTGGCCCGCTGTTACCGGCGGCCGCGGCGCCAGTGGGATCTCCGGGGACGCGGGACGCGCGGGGCTGGCCTCAGGCGGCGGCCCCTGGCAGCGCCCAGCCGGGGCGGGTCAAGGCGGGGCCGTGCGAGGCTCGCGGGGCCGGCGAAGGGAGCGGGCGGTGCCGCGCTCGCCTCCGCCCGGGGAGAGGCGCGGGAGGCGGCACCGGGAGGAGGCGGCCGGAACTGAGCTCGGGCGCTTCCGTCGCGCCCATGCGCTGCCGGCGGCCTCAGGGAGCAACAAAGGAGGGAGCCGGGGGGCCGCGGCCGGGCGGCCCCGGGGAGCCGCGGGGTGAGGAGCGGAGCGGCGGCGCCCCGGTGGGGCCCGGGCCTGGGCGCGGTGGAGCGGGGCGGGGGAGGCGGGAGCGGCGCGCTACGGGCAGGAGGGGCCCCGCCGGAGGCCTGGGGCCGAGCGCGGCACCGGGAGGGCTGAGGGACGGGGGAGACGCCGCTGCGGCCGCTCACGGTGCCCGTGTTCGCAGGGCGGAGATGGGCTCGGCGTGACGGCGCCGTGGCAGCGGGGAGCGACCCGGGCCAGCAGCGCTGCGGCGGGGAAGGTGAGGGCGCGGGGTCCCGGGCTGGCTCGGCCGGACCTGGTCGGGAGCAAAACTGACGGGGATCCCCCAGGGGAGGAGGGAGATCGCCGGTCTCTCAAGCTAGGCGTGATTTTAGGCTTCTTTAGGAGGGAGACGGGCAGCCTGTGGCGGCAGGACAGCTGTAGGCGCCCCTGGGAGTGAGTCCCGCAGGGTGTGACCGGGGGGAGCTGTAGGTTTGGGGCAGAGGGCAGATGATGACAGGTGTGCGGTGTCGGGAGCATCCCTGAGCCTGGAGCCTGCTGCTGGGAGGGAGGAAACCGCGCAGAACACGGGAGTGGCTGTGCTGTGAAGAGCTCAATAACCCCTTTTATCTATTAGTGCACTCCTGTCACAATGAGTGCTCTGCATGCTTGGAGTTGTATTTGTAAGCCTAAGTAAATGCTGCAGTTGTGATTTTTGGAAAAGGTGGTCCTCTTTAATATGTTAGAAGAATGGATGTAGGCGATGGGATAGCTGCTGTTTACAAGCCATGTAAACTAACAAATACTTCTGTATTCTTTTGTAGGTGTGTTGATCTTGATTTTATGTACTGAAAGCTGATCTTCACTCCTCCAAGATGGCATTTGTTTCAGCACAAGGGCCTACGGTGGTGGACCAAACCACTTTGATGAAAAAATACCTTCAGTTTGTGGCTGCTCTTACAGATGTCAATACACGTAAGAGACTTTTTTTTTTCTTTTAAATTGCAGCTCTTCATTACTTAGTTTCACAAGTGTTGCAGACTTGTTTGGACAGCTCATGCAACAGACAGTGAATTCTGTCAAATTCACTTTGAAATTTGTTTGAATTTTGATTTTTGAAGAAGCAAAATGATGAGAAACACTTGCATGAGCCAAAGTGAGTGAGATGTGTGTGTGTGTTGTGTGCAGTTGTGTGGTGGTTGTTTGAGAGAGCTGTGTGTCTTATAATTGGGCAGTGATAGCTAAACTGATAAGATCTGATTGCTTCTTTGACCAATGAGTTTGTTGTTTTCCTTCATGACCTAGTTTTACACTCACATTTTTCTGCTTGAATTTTCATTTTCAGCTGATGAAACTAAATTGAAAATGATGCAAGAAGTCAGTGAGAATTTTGAGGTAAATAAAAAGATAATAACCCCAAGCAACAAAACCCCAACAAAGCCCCCCATACTTTCTGCAACGGCAGCCTTTCCTGTGCTTAATGTATATTAATTGAATTTCTGATGTTATGCAGTTAAAATATTAATAGTAGTATCCTGCGACTAATGATTTATATGGTTACAAGTCATTGATTCTAGATTTGTATTTAGGAATTAACCAGGTTGTTGAAGAATTACATTTGGACGTAGTGGGCTTTCATTGCCAAATCTTTATTCATTAAACATTTAAATGAAAATGAAGTAAGAAATTTTTCTTCTATTTTTTGAATGCTATGAAACGTCTGTATTTAAAGTGTGATGGATCACAAGGGTTTTCAGGATGAGGGAAGAGACGTAGATCTGACTCTATATTTTAGAAGGTTTGATTTATTATTTTATGATATATACATATATTATAACTATACTACAAAGAAAAAGAAGGAAGATTTCCAGAAGCTGCTACTTAAGCTAAGAATAGAAAGTAAAGAATGATAACAAAGCAGCTGGCTCCGACAGGGAGTGAGAGCTAGCTCTGCTATGAGTGGTCAGTGGACCCAAACATCTACAGGGGACTAATCATGGATCTACTTGTTACATTCCCCAGCAGCAGATAACTTATTGTTTATGTCTGGTTCTGAGGCTGCAGTTTCTCAGAAGGAAAAATCCTAAAGAAAGGATTTTTCACAAAGAGATGTCTGCGACATTTAAAGCTTTCTTATATTTAGTTCAAATGTGTATTGTGCTCTTGTGAAACAGAGGCCCTTCTGATTCCTCTGAGTATTCCATGGTGTGGAAGTGAGAGAGGAGTTGTCAGATGCAGAATCTGACATCAGGAGTGGAGATGTCTCCAGTGACATCTTTTGCATGGTGATGGACCATCTTGTTAGATGAGCAGCAGAGAAAATGTGAAACACAAGTTAACTCAACCTTGCGTTAGCAGAAATTTTACTTTAGTTGAATACTTAGTTGTTATGTGCCTGAGCAAACTAAAATCATTCTTGTGGAGTTTTTTATCTGCTTAAGCTATTTCTGAAACAATTTATCTGACCAAAATAATAGTTTTAGCTGCTTAGTCTGGTGATCTGTTAGAATCTGAAGACTTTGTTGATTCTCTTTGCTCTTCCCTTCACTAGGGAAAGACTTGTATTTGTTTTGCTAATGTTCTCTTGGAACTCATGTGGTTCTGTAGTGTCAGCAGATACTTAGTCACTGAATCTATTCAAGATTCACTGAAAATGTTTAATAGTGGCTCTGAATGTAACTGAATGTAATCTGTGTGATGTCTATAACTCCCCATTTTTTGTTCTTAATTAGAATGTGACATCATCCCCTCAATATTCTACGTTCCTGGAACACATCATCCCTCGATTTCTCACCTTTCTACAGGATGGGGAAGTTCAGTTTCTGCAGGAGAAGCCAGCACAGGTAAACTGTGTGGAGCATTTCCTGCCTTTTTGCTGTCCTTGATTAACCTAATGAAATGATTTAAGACTTGCTAAAAATAGATCTGTCATTTGGAGTAGAACTGAAAAAGTCCTGTTTCTAAATAAGTTACTTATAAACTTTGCTAATCTGGACTTCTGTGAAAAAGGAGGAAAAGTAGGTGTAACAGAATTGGCTTTCTTACTGAAATACGGCACATTGTTACAAATTACTGACTTTACTGAAGGTTAGGAATGAAAGGCAAAAGTTGAATCTTTGTCATTAAATACTTAAAATTGCATTCTTTATAAAAAGTCTGATTTTCCAGCTGTAAAGTCGTTAAATTTACTTCATTCACATAGGTGGGTAATAGGAAGAGTTATGTCTTTGAATACAAGCTTATGTCTACATGAAATAGCAACTAATTGTTGGGTTTTGTGGGCTTTTCAAAAAGTTCTGTCATATCATTATAATTTTTTTTCTTTTTTTTTTTTCTTTTTTTACAGCAACTCCGGAAGCTTGTGCTTGAAATAATTCACAGAATACCAACAAATGAACATCTTCGTCTTCATACCAAAAATATCCTGTCTGTGATGTTCAGATTTCTGGAGGTATTTTTCTGAAATATTTTCCTCTACTTTCTTCATCTCCAGAATTTGCTGAGGATAGGATTTTCAATAGCTGTGCTGCTGGAGCAGGAATGGAAAGACATTCTATTTAAGCTTCACCCATGCCCTTTCTTACCATCTACAGGTTTTCTGCCTGTTCTCTTCTGCCCTTTAGTGACTTGGATTTTACAAATGCAGGGAGCTGTTCTTATGCTGGGCAGGATTTACTGGCAGATAGCTGATTCTTGGGAGTTTGTTTTCTGTCTAGGAATTCACAGCACTCTCATCTGAAGCTCACATGGGGGTCTCTGTTTGAGGGGCAATGGGAACAGATCTGATGGTACAGAGTGGTTGAAATGTCTGGGTTTTATTCCCTCAGGGATGGATTTAATTTCAGCCATACTCTGGGGCTGCAGGGTATCCAAGGAAAGGCATCTTGCTCACACAAACCCATATTAATAGGGCACTTCAGGCTGTTGAGAAGAGTATAATTTTGCAGGAATTTGAAGTACCCACTGAGTAGTTGGAGAATTCAGCAGTGAGCTCACTAAAAAGTTTCTTTTTTTTCCTTCCAGACAGAGAATGAAGAAAATGTACTGATTTGCTTAAGAATAATTATTGAATTGCACAAACAGTTCCGACCAGCAATCACACAAGAAGTAAGTCATAACTCTTGTTACATGGTATAAAACTTGCTGCCATGCTCTTCAGAATTGCTATTTTCTTCACCTGGGTGGATTGATTTATTTTGCTGTTGTCCTTTTATGTTGCCTGACCTGTTGTCATAACCATGTTTAATTTTTTCCCTTTTTTCATATTAAAGTGATTTTTTAAAGAAAATTGGATAATGCTGGCACTCCTGGGTAAAAAAAAAAACAACCAAACTGTTAAAGCTTTGTTGTACTTGGTTTAAATGTTTATGGACAATATGAGCAGTCTAAGGAATAAAATTCCCTCACAAAGGAAGAGAATTGATGCCCTTTTAGTTTGTAAAGGAAAATCCTGAAAAAGAATTTACTCTGGTTGACTTCCCCCTGCCTCCCCTGTTCTCTCCTATGACTCATCAAGGGGAATTTAGAAGTTTGCATTGTTATTCTCTTGCCTTGATTTTCTCTTGGGAAGACTTAGTTGTTTAATTTAGGTAATTATACCTAACAATACTGTATTGGAATTATGTAAAGTTGATAGGTAGATCAGATTCTTTCCAAACGAAATTTGAATTAATACTAACAAAGCAGAAGGAGGTAGGAGAACACTTTCAGATTATTTTCAGTTATCATGAAAAGTGTGCTGTACTGAGTGGAGATTTTATATATTTGTACTGTTAATACAGAGATTCTAAAATTGTGGTTTTAAAATTCATTAAAAAAGTTTCTTTATGGTAACTGACTTCTTCCTTCCTAGATTCATCATTTTTTGGACTTTGTCAAACAGATTTACAAGGAACTTCCAAAAGTAGTGGTAAGCTTTTTATTTCTTAAATCGTCCTTGCTATAGTCAGAAAACTAGTTTTTATTTCTTAATTTTGTCTCTAAACGATACTGACATAATTATTTTGCATCTAGTGATACAAAGTAAATATAGTTTTAGTGAATCCATTTTTCAATACTATGTCTAAAAACGGAGACATTTAGATTTTGCTTTGGAAAACCATGTGTTTCTGGCTCGCTGTTAGTGGTAGGAGAAGATGGAGTGAGCTGGAGTTCTGCAGCAGGGTGAGGTCGGCTGCAGTGGTCTCCAGGTACCCAAATGTGTTTGTTCTTGAGGGAAGGGTGAGGTCATGGAGGGAGGCTCCAGTCTGATTTTCCCTCCCTGATACAGAGTAACTCTTGGGATGTTTTCCTTTAGCTCCCCCTTGGCTGGTGGAGCTTTTCTGCTCTGTCCAGGGGGGTAGGTTGCAGGGTGTGTGTCTGGCCTGGGGAAGATGCTGCAGTGCAAACATCACTGCACAGAGGAGAAAACTGCTCTGGGGGAGGATTATATGGGGAGTTCTGAGGAGATGGGTGGCCTTTCCATTGTTACTGGCATTTGTGATATTTTCCTTCTGCTCTTTGCTTGTAGAATCGGTACTTTGAGAACCCTCAGGTGATTCCAGAGAACACTGTTCCCACTCCTGAGATGGTTGGCATGATTACAACCATTGTGGTGAAGGTGAACCCTGAGCGAGAGGACAGTGAAACGAGGACAGTGAGTGTTCTGACTGCTCTTAGCTGGGGACTCTGTAGCACAGGACCACAGATCATAATGCCAGGCAAAAATAACAGACTTTCTTTTGGCTTGTTTTTCCTATCAAAGCTTTTCTGTAGAAGCTGATTGAAACTTTCCAGGTATTTTCTATGCAGCTGTAATTACAGGATTTTTATTTAATGTAATACTCAATGCTTTGTGTTTGAAAAATGTTATTGTTAAATATAGTGCTACTAAAATGAGCAGTTTCTGTAAAAAAGTGTTTTACATACTCTTTGGAATTAATAATTAGACTGTTTATAAAGCATGTATTCTTTCTTTCAGCATTCAATAATTCCCAGAGGATCTTTGTCACTAAAGGTCTTGGCTGAGCTACCTATTATTGTTGTTCTCATGTATCAGGTTAGTACACTTCAGTATTTTGCATGTAAATACTTCATTACTGAATGGTTTATGTAACTTCTGTTGGCTATCATATTAGTAAAAATGAATGTGATATATTTTTGAAATTAAAATATCATCTAAAAATAAAGCTGGTGAGATGTCTTAGTTTTTTTTGTGATTAGCTGTCCAGTAATTTGACTGCAAGTGTGACTTGTGAATTTCTCTAATAATACTTTCTTTTTTTAAGCTCTACAAACTGAACATTCATAATGTAGTAGCTGAATTTGTGCCCTTGATTATGAACACTATTATAATACAAGTTTCTGCTCAAGCAAGGTAAGAGCATTTAATGGTATTTTGGTGATATTTGACATAAACTACTTAAACTTGTCATTCAATATTGCTCAAAATATTTTTGTCTTCTATCTTGTGATTTTTCATTCTAGTCTTATGCTTTTAATCTCAAAAGTAGCAATGATTATTTGACTAAAAATTACCAAGGTTCTGTAGGTGAAGTTATTGTCATTATATCTCATTGGTAAAGTCTATAGTTGTGCAGTAGGTGCCAGTTTATTATTTGATAATGAGTTTTTTTAAAATAGAGTTTCTGATGAAAATCCACATTGTCACAGACAGTGATGAAAACCCTGGGAGTGTGGACACTTGTTTAATCTTTTTCCATGCCATCAATAATGGATTTGTGCTCTTCAAGATGTAGCGTACATGAAGCCTTGTGATGTTGCAGGGGTAGGCACTGCTTTTCGTGCCTCAGAGAGGGATGTTTCTGAAGAGCAGCAAGTGGTTCTGGTCAGGGCAGTGGGAGAAAGATCTCTGCCTTTCCCTGTCTGCCTGGACGACCTGGTTAAGTGGTTGGAGCTTGAGAGAGACAGACAAGTCTGTGGGAGGGAATATTGCCTGGAGAAAAATTGGCCTCAGTTAGGGGAGCTGAGCCAAATGTGTGCTGCTTTGTGTTGGCTTGGCTTTCTGTAGGAAGGTGCTGCTGGGAATCTGAATGGCAGAGGGCTTGTTGAAAGTGGGCTCTTCCAGAGAGATTGTATTCTTTTAAGAAGCAAGAACTTCACTACAAGATGATGTAATTTGAAGCTTCACTGAATTTTCTGAGTGGAAGTACTAAAGGGGAGGAACAAAATCGTAACCACTGTTCCCTTTAATTTCAGACAACATAAACTTTATAACAAGGAGTTGTATGCTGATTTCATCGCTGCTCAGATTAAAACATTGTCTTTCTTGGCTTACATTATCAGAATTTACCAGGTAGGATTAATTTGTAAAACTTTGGTACCTAATGCATCAGGTTTCTAGTTGCTTTATGGCAGGCAAGTGACCTGCATGTCTGCAATGCATCAGGGGTTGGAGATGGGAGCATTTGTGTAGAATATCTGGAGATGGAGCTGTACTTGGTTATCCTTTCAAAAGTATCCTCATGTGAATACAAAGAAAAAATATGCTCCTTCCCTGGGTATTTATGGAATGACTATTGTAGTTTAGTTTTAGGATTAGATTTTGCAAGAGAAACCAGTGAATTTAATGGAGTGCTATTTTGCAAATGTAACACCAACCTTAGGAATAGAACAGTGTAGTAGTTGTACTCATGTTACTCTTTTTTATTGCAGGAATTAGTGGCTAAATATTCTCAGCAAATGGTAAAAGGAATGTTGCAGCTGCTCTCCAATTGTCCAGCTGAAACAGCACACCTCAGGAAGGAGCTCCTGATTGCTGCCAAGCACATCCTGACAACAGACCTGAGGAGCCGTATGTAGCACTCTTTACAAGTGTACCTGTAAACTGGAATGATTTCTGCTGTTGCTATCAATTCTAGAGGCATATTACTTATTTATATTGGACTATCACAAGATGCCAGGCCAAATGGAATTGTTGTGTGCAGGTTGCCCAGTTTGTCCTTTTCAGTAACTCATTAGTTATATACAAAAAGTTTTTCAAAGTTGTAAATAACCTGAGCACTTTTTTTCTCTTTGCAAATATAATTGGCTTTGACTGGGTACTGCAGTGTTACTCAAGGGGCAAGTGTCAGTGGAGTGGACAGTCACAGGAGATTGTTTGAAAATTTCCTTGTAAATGGCACTGCCTTTTATAAGCTTCAGGAATTAATTTGGGGATAAAATCACTTTCTAACTTCACATTTAAATACCAAGGTTAAGTCGTCTAATGCTTAACTATCTTATTTTAATTATTTCCTTTGCCAATTGGTGTATATGGCTTTTTCATTTTTCTATTTGTTAAATTCTAGAATTTATTCCATGCATGGACAAGCTGTTTGATGAATCTATACTGATTGGCTCTGGATACACTGCCCGGGAGACGCTGAGGTATGAGAAAATTCAGAGTAATGATCTGAGTGCCTGCCAGGGCTGCTTGAAAATCATTAATATCTACAGCAGCTTCTGTATAGGGTCCTAAATCTTTGCTTCAAATAACTAATTTTACTAAATTGTTTTATTGGCAGGGCTTCTGCTGCTGTAATAGTGGCTTTTGTTTAACACTTTGATGGCACAGCATGGTAATGTGAGCGTAGGACAAAATAAGAAAAATGGGTGAATGACGATTTCAGTTTTTTGAATTGTGGAGGACAACCACAACAGGGGAACCAACTCAGTATCTGCCCAATATTTCATGAAACACCCTAAATCTTATGTCTGGTGTAAAATCTGAATGACATTTAAACTGTTTTGTCAATGAGTACTTTAAAACTTACTTGTTGGCAATTGAAGAAGTAAGTGGAGACAATACCTAACTTTCTGTGTCTTCAATAGTCTAAATTTTAGGTGAGCTTGCTGACCAAATTAGTATCTGAACTAGGAGAATTAGTTCTTTTTAAGTATCTAGTACCTTATTGACAACATGTGTTAGATTTAGAAGTATTTTCTCTGTTAGAATAATTTGTGATTAATTATGAAACAGATTACCAGCCCTGCTCAAAATTCGGCTAACATGCATGTTATCTGCATGTAGATGAAAATATGTGGTGGGGTGTTCTGCAGTGAAGGAAGAAAGATCAGAGAGGCAGTACCAGAGTTGTGGAATAGACTGATGCATCATTGGTTAAATTGCACAGCTTAAAATTTCCTCATGTGACCGAAAAAGCCTTGTGAGCTCTGGGTTTGCATATGAAAATAGAAAACTTATATTGAGAAATTTGGAAGTATCTCCAGGCAGTAATTATTTGTTTAGTCAAATTAGGAAACTTTTTAGTTGTGCTCAGTGTGTTTTCCTCATTTCTTGTTTTGGCTGTAGACCCCTTGCATACAGCACCCTGGCAGACCTGGTCCATCATGTCCGGCAGCATTTGCCTCTCAATGACCTTTCCCTGGCTGTCCAGCTGTTTGCCAAGAACATCGATGATGAATCTTTGCCAAGCAGTATCCAGACCATGTCTTGCAAGCTCCTGCTAAATTTGGTAGACTGTATCCGGTCTAAAAGTGAACAGGAAAATGGAAATGGTAGAGACATCCTTATGAGAATGCTGGAGGTATTGATTTGTTTAAAGCATTTGATAATTGCTTGGATATCCTGCTTTGTAGTATGTTGTCAATCACATTTTACTTTCTCCTTTCTTCAGAAATGAGAATATGTAGGAACAGCCTGTGTACTGTATTTCACTTCAATGCTTCAGAGAAGGGCTCTTTAAAATGCTCTGCAGCTGGGATATCATCTCAAGTGTAGTGGAGATGCTTTGTCAACTCAGCTTCATTCAGTAGTTAGTTTCAAAGCAGGAAATAGAATGCCTGTTTTGAGTAGCTTAGTTTTTTAATAATTTTATTCTAAATTTTAGTTATAATTTTTTTGTTGTGTAGGAGTATGCAAGAATTGTATTTTTAAATGCCTTATGGTTATTGGTGTGTTTTTTAATTTATTGGCTATTTAGTGCCTTATGCTTTTTGGTGTATTTTTTTTTAAGCCCTGAAAGAGGATCTTCACACAGGTCCTTGCATGGCACAATGCCATCTATACAATCAGAAATATCTTCTCTTTGAAGACCTAATGATCCTTTTTAAGGATCTTTATATGGCATTTTTTTTTTGTATTTTTAAAAATCAAGGATGCACTACTGGTTCAAAGAGGGCCAACTAGTTTATTGATACATTTAAAAATGTTTGCTGTCATTTGAATGACTTCAAAAATAGCTGAAAGTTTTATTGATCTCACTAAGCTGATTTGAAATATCAGTACTATTAAATTTAGGATGATTTTTGAAGAAGCAACTTACTGTCTTTTTCTTTCCCCCCCTCCCTGCTGTTTGATCTGCCTCTCCTCCTGTGCCTTAGGTGTTTGTTCTGAAGTTCCACACCATAGCACGCTACCAGCTCTCTGTCATTTTTAAGAAGTGCAAGCCCCAATCCGAGCTCGGGGCGGCTGAAGCCGCCTTACCTGGAGTGCCCACAGCAGCAAATGCAGCCCCTGTTCCTGTCCCATCTCCTGCCCCAGCCACTCCTGTGGCCCCTGCACCTGTACCTGTGTTTGAAAAACAAGGGGAGAAAGAAAAAGAAGACAAGCAGACATTTCAGGTCACGGATTGCCGGAGCTTGGTGAAAACTTTGGTCTGTGGGGTCAAGACGATCACGTGGGGCATCACCTCGTGCAAAGCTCCTGGTGGTAAAACTGCATATTTAATTGCATTTATCTCTCATAATTCTACAGAAAAACCCTCTCTAGAATGAAAGCAAATAGTATTTTTAATGCTGAACTCTTATTCTTCTTTCAGAAGCACAATTCATTCCTAATAAGCAGTTGCAACCTAAGGAGACTCAAATCTATATAAAACTGGTAAAATATGCAATGCAAGCATTAGATATTTATCAGGTATGTAACCTGCCCACACAGCACTTCTATTTGTACAGTTACTGTATGTTAGATCCTTTAATAAAGATTTATTTGTCAGCTAAAACACAGATTATTCACATAGTATATTTTCACTAAGCCTTTAATTGGGACCACAACTGTTGAGAAATGCTCAATATGAAGAATTAATTTCAAAAGTGAATTTCAACCTACTTAGTATTTGCAAGCAACAGGTTTTTTTCTCAACAGCCATTTTTGTCTGTTCATGCAGGCAGGTCAGACTGGAAGTAATAGTCTTTCATGTAGTGAAGTAAGTCTTTCCTTGAAAGAGATAGTTTAGCTAGCAGTTGAAGCATTCACATGTCTGTGTTTGTCTTCTGTAGTTACACAAAGTATCAATGAAATGTAAATGTGTTTGGTTGGGTATTAAGTAATTTGTAAGTACACTGATATTTCCTACTGTTGTTTTTCTCTATTTGTAACTTCCTAGTTTTAAAATATGTTCTGAAAACACTCAGTGTTAGTATTTTTAGTATTTTTGTCATCGTTGGCTCTTGTGCCCAACTTCTACTTATGTGGGGCTTGCATGTAAAACCCATGAAATGTTGGTTACTTTCAAAAGTTATTTTAAGTGTGATGGAGAATAAGCTACTCAAATTCTGTAAGCAGTGTATGTGTTTTCTCAATTTCTGTAGGTACAAATAGCAGGAAATGGACAGACATATGTTCGAGTAGCAAACTGTCAGACAGTCAGGATGAAAGAGGAAAAGGAAGTTCTGGAGCATTTTGCTGGTGTGTTCACCATGATGAACCCTTTAACTTTTAAAGAAATCTTTCAAACTACTGTTCCTTACATGGTGGAGAGGATCTCTAAAAACTATGCTCTTCAGGTATGTTACTGTTTACTTTTTAAATTGATAATGAACAGCATGTAGGAAAGAGCTTATGCCTTGAGGTACACATGACTGATGTAGAATCATAAAAATATTGAAATTAGCACGTGAGATTTGAAGCAGTCTATGTAAATAATAGTCTATGAAAATAATTTAAAAATGGTTTTTCAAAAAACTATACCTAAGTGATGCAATACAAACATGAACACTTCAGTTTAGAAGATATGAATGGACTTCATTCTTGAAAAATACTGAACTTTATTGACTTGTTGTTTTGTTCAGCTTGTTGTGCCAATGTTCTTCTGTTTTACGGAATGCAAATCCTATAATATTAATTTAACCTAAGACTTCAACATTAAGCTACATAGATTGTTGTTTTCCACTGAGGACAAACAGAATCACTTGGGTAGCAATGGAGATGGGGAAAGAAATTTATCTTAGAGTTTTTTTTAATGGATAGTGCATTTATTCTTTTGTTCTTTTTATTACAGCAGCAATAAGTTCTTTGTGGTTTCCTTTTATAGATTGTTGCCAATTCTTTCTTGGCAAACCCTACTACCTCTGCTCTCTTTGCAACCATTTTGGTGGAGTATCTTCTGGATCGTCTGCCAGAAATGGGCTCTAATGTGGAACTCTCCAATCTGTATCTCAAGCTGTTCAAGTTAGTCTTTGGCTCAGTTTCACTATTTGCAGCTGAAAATGAACAAATGCTGAAGGTAAAGGTCATTTGTTTTAAAAATAAGTCTGCTTTAAAAACAGCACTCTTAAGAGTTTTGCACAGTAACGTTTGAGAGTCATTTAATGTTTGAAGCACTATTTGTGACACTCCTCCATTTTTTGCCAAATTCCAAGTACATTATGTTGTTTATAAGAGATGGTTTCTTTGGATATTTTCTTCATATTTGAAACTATGCGGTCATGTACTAATTCTGAGTATAAATGGCTGATACATGACTGTGGTCTGTGATTGCCATAAGCCCATGTAACTTCATGGTCAGGATATGTACAAGTTCTTGCATATTTTCTCTTCGTTTCTGTATTAACTTAAGGTTTTTACTTGGATTGAAATAACTTTTTTGTGTGTTGGTGAATCTTGTTCACTCATGTCATATTCAGTGACATGTACCTCTTGAGTTGATTTTTCTATGCTCTTGGGAAGTCTGGGCTTGAGGAATGCTGTTCTTTCTACTGACAATATATTATGTATTCCAAGGATCTATTTATGTTGGTGAGATCATCTCATTATTCAGTGAATTTAGAAATGCTGAGCTTGTAGCAAGAGTGCACTTCCCTCATAAATGCAGCAGCTGCCTGTATCTAGAAAAGACATTAAGAATTTAATGGAACACTGATTGTGCTCTCATAGTTTCTCTTTGTTTTTCTTCCTTGTACTTTGTACCAAACAAAATTTCTGATACAGGTAACTGTAGAACAGAGTGGGGATTACCAATTTCCCAGAATCTTTGAAAACTAGCAGTAATATAAAGCAATATTCATATAATCTTGCTTTAATTCTTGCAGTTTGTAATCAGAATCAAGGCCATTTGGATTTTATAAGATGGTGATGAAGTTTAAAGAGTGTAATTTGCTACCTTCACAGTTTCATGCTTCTGTTACTTTTTTTTGTTTCTGTAGGATGAATGGTAGGGGCCTTGGGCAGACAATTTAATTGAATGATGAAGGCTGTTTGCAGCATTTGCATAGCAATGTAGAAAGCTTTTTAGATGTTAATAATATCTAGACACGTTGCTGTTTGTCTCTAGTCCATGAGAATACTGGTTTATCAACTAATTTATCAACTATTTTAATGAATCTGCAAGATGTTCATGTCCTCTGCTCTAGAAAGGCTACCAGTTCCATAGCCTTTTTTACTTGAGAGAGTTTGCTTTCGAAATTAAATTTTAGCATTCACAAAATTAAGAACTAACAATGAAATTAGATCAGGGGTAAATGAATATTGTTAAGTGTCCTCTTTTCTCCTTCTGACACCTCTGATTTCTGCTCCCCATTCCCAGGTGCTTGAGAGGAAATATTTTCTCAATGTGTCAGATTTGCCTAATCTCATGCTAAACTCTTGTATAGTACGATGATGACATAATGGGTATTTTATTAATCTTCAAGCTTTATTTTCTTTATAGCCACATTTGCACAAGATTGTGAACAGCTCTATGGAACTTGCACAGACTGCCAAAGAGCCCTATAACTATTTCCTGCTGCTCAGAGCACTGTTCAGATCTATTGGAGGAGGCAGTCATGATCTGTTATACCAAGAATTCTTGCCGCTGTTACCAAACTTACTGCAAGGTAGAACAACACCTTCTTTCCCTGCCCCAGCTTCTGATTTTTTTATGTGAATAGTAGTAATAAAGTTATGCTGTGTAGTTGAAAACCCCTCAAAACTAAAGCCCTACCCCTGATAAGTAGCTTCTGATTTTGAGTTTAGTGATTGATTTAAATACCTTGAATGTTCTTATTTTAATTTACTATCAGCTGCTTCAGGCTCCATAGTTTTGGCTGCTTCACAATTTCTGCTGCTTGTTTTTCTTCTTTTCATTATGGGGCTGTTGGGGTTTCTTTGATTGTTTATTTACTTGTTTGGGGTTTTTTTGCAATGGGTAACTTTGTTGGCCTAAAACGTGGGGGATGAGTGAGTAGGTGAAGCAACGTTGCCAGGCCACCACTGGTTTTGTGGGGAGAACATGGCAGTGAAGCTCTGGCTGTTGTGCAGTTGAGGGCATGTGTGTGCACCTGCAAGGGCGTGATAAATAGAAATTCAAGTAGTGCCAGACTGCAAAAAGAAATGGAAATAACAATCAGTTTGATTAATTGAGCATTTATGCTTGCAAGAACTGTGTTCCAGAAATACTGAGGGTGAGCAAGGAAATGTGGAGAGCTACTTAAACCTAAGGACAAGCTAATCAGAGCTGTTCCATGACTGTAGACTGGTTCAGATCTACAGCTGTAGGGATAGTTTTTATTGTAGGTAGCAAATATATATGTTATCAATAAATCATTATGTAAAACGCATGTCAGTAGATTTATGGAATATGTGAAATCTTTATGGGGAGAAAAATGACTTGGGGAGTGTGCTTATTCTGAATGGGGCAATTAATGCACTTGAACTCACTGAATGTTTCTTTTCAGGATTCAAAATATTTTAAAAAAAGTTTTGTGTGAGTTTATTTTTTATTGTTACAAGGCTGAGGTTTGAGTCAAATTATATTTTTTTCTCTTCTATCTGCTGTATTCAAATGCTACCTTGTGGAGTCTAATATTAAACTTTAAAGTATGTATAGATGCCTTTTCTTCTATATTTGTGTACATAAAAAAGCATTCACTGCCTGACATCCTTAAATGTAAGTTAGAATAATGAATGGTATTAATATTTTGTAAATCCATTATTTACAGAGCTGCAAGCTCTACAGTGTTTAAAAACGTCAGGCTCTTCTGAATTGAGGAAATAGCAATTTTGAACAGCAAACTGTAGACTGTCTTTTTCCTGTGAGTGTGTAACTTATCCATAATTTTCAGGACTTAATATGTTGCAAAGTGGCCTTCACAAACAGCACATGAAAGACTTGTTTGTAGAGCTCTGCCTCACTGTGCCCGTTCGTCTGAGCTCGCTGCTGCCTTATCTGCCAATGCTCATGGACCCCTTGGTGTCAGCCCTCAATGGATCCCAGACCCTGGTTAGCCAGGGCTTAAGAACTCTGGAATTGTGTGTGGATAACTTGCAGCCAGACTTTCTGTATGACCACATTCAGCCAGTTCGAGCTGAGCTCATGCAGGTAAATGTGTTGTTTCCTCTTAGACCACAAGAGGTCACTGATTTGCTGAATACTATCAGAAATTTGTGTGAAGCTTCGGTTACAAAAACTTGAAAAATCTGTCATGAGACCCATACCAGTCTGATGTGAGTGTAGAAGGATAGTTGGTGTTGTGCTGTTAAGCTGAAAACTCTGAAAACTTAGAAGTGAATGAATGGTTTCTCCTATATACTTTGTTAAATGGTTACATTCTATTTACTTTTTTTGCTTCTATGTTTCAAAACTAGCTCTGAGCTTAATTCAGTACAGCCTTGATTCGCCTGCTTTTTTAACTAACAATGTTGTTTAATATTCATCATAAACATGAAACTACACTCCAAGATATCAAAGATTTTCTAGCTGATCACAGTAGTCTAATCTAAAACTGCATTTAGGACCACCTTGTTACAAAGCGCTTGGGCTGTTGTGGACTGAGACTGCTGATATTCAGCCTTGATAAGGAACTTATGCAGGGTCAGTTACCCAAATGCAAATATAATATAAAGCGTTTTCCTTGACTTTTTTTTGACATTACAACTTGAAAAATGTTGGAGTAAGATGTTTTTTTTTTACATGACAACTTGAACAATGCTGAAGTAAGCCTGGCCTGCCCATGTACCTTAAACCCCCAGGCTTTGTGGCGAACCCTGCGCAATCCTGCTGACAGCATCTCCCACGTGGCTTATCGTGTGCTTGGGAAATTTGGTGGAAGTAACAGGAAGATGTTGAAGGAATCACAGAAACTACAATATGTGGTCACAGAAATCCAAGGACCCAGTATCACAATTGAATTTTCAGACTGTAAAGCATCCATTCAGCTCCCAATGGAAAAGGTAAGGGCTTAAGTTACTTTCAGTGCTGAAAAACTAACTTAAAAAATATCTGCCTAGAAGTTCTTTCTTGATTTCTTCTATAAACTGTGTAAGATTTCACCCCCAAAATAACAGATTTAGACATGCTGTACTGCTCTTACAAAGTGATAGGATAGGGACCTTAACTGGCCCAAATGTTTTCATAGAATGGGTAAGGCTGGAACTTCTGGTATATTGCTTAGGTTAGGAGCAGGATCCTCATCTAGAAGTCCCTATTTGCTTTTTGAAATGTAACAAAACTTTACTGTAGAAATTCTTCAGTGGTGACTATTCTCATGACTCCAGTGATTTGGTTTTGTTTGCTGTCTCTAGAAGCACTTTGTACTGTACTGGCTTTCATCTGGCAGTCACGGTGTATCACAAGTGCTTAGTTCTCAGTAATTACAGCAATCTAATATCTGAAAGTGAAGCTGGATTCTGAGATAATTTGGTCTGTAGCGTTTTAATAATTACCTTTTCAATTAGACTTTCATAAGTAGATACCATCTGAATGTAGTGAGCAATTTTCTTCACAGGCAGCTGGCTCTCTGGCTCCCTCCAGCCAACAGGCTTAAAAATAGCTTGGAAAAGTGATTCTTAAAATGCAGATTACTGATTTCTCCACTGGACTGAAGCTGATGAGTTGAATACATATAAATACTGTAGTTGCTGACATTTACCTGTCCTGCTAGGTTTAATTCAAACTAAATTTTCCTAAGGATTTTAGCATCTAACATTTATATGGAGCAATCTGCAGCTGTTCAATGTTGACCAAGAAAGTGTTATCTGCTGAACACTTTGTATCTATGAAAAGGAAATGTCTAATTACAAAGAAAAAAAAGGTGGAATAAATTGAAAACAAGAAATCCTTGTTTTCTTTTAGTGCCCTGGTAGACTTTTGTGGTCTGTCCAAAACCTATTTTTTTTTTCATTGAGATGCTGTGATAAAAACTTGGGATGATAAGTCAGTGGAAATACCAAGGAAGGAAAATGCCCACTTTATAGGAGGGGCTTTTTCTGCATAAACTTATTAAGCATGGATGGTTAGATTTAACTTGCAATTGATAATTTCTTTTTTCATGCGTTCCAGAAAAATTTTTACAATTTTTACCTTTTTTTTTCCTTAATGCCCATCTCATTTATTTTCCTGTCTTTTGTGGGAGAAGGATAGAAATTAGGCAATTGTGCTTTTATGTATTATCTCTATATATATAAGTACAAAATAGAAATTTCCCAAAGAGATGTACTCCCCTTTTTTAATCATCTTCATGTCTTAAAACATTGTTTCGAATTATTCTCGAATGTATTAAATCTTGCAAAGGAAGAGACTATTTCCATTAAATAACTGGTGTTCAGAAGTTGCTTACAGGGACGTTTCATCATGCATGGAAAGGTACCATTTATATATGAATATAAATGCATTATATACATACACTATAAAGGGATTTGATGCAATGATTATTGCTGAAGGGAAGACAAGGAAAATTTGTTTTTGGGAAAGGGGAGGGACACAGTGAAGGTTTATTTCACTCATAGCTTGAAATGCTTTCTGACCGTGGAGGTAAATGTATCTGCCATGAAACTTAACATGTACAAAAGCTCAGAAAATAGCAGGGTGTTTTCAAGGCACACTCTCAGGCTCTCTCTGCATTTCCTAACTCGGGCACTCCAAACTGTGCCTACTTTGAAAGCTGCTTTTAATATATATTAATGATACCATTCCCTTGATTAATGACGTTCTAGTAAATGCCAAGAGTAAGGAGTGTGTGGGTTCTCTTGTTCCATTCCAGGCAATTGAGACAGCCCTGGACTGTCTGAAGAGCGCCAACACGGAGCCCTATTACCGCAGGCAGGCCTGGGAGGTCATAAAGTGCTTCCTGGTGGCCATGATGAGCCTGGATGATAACAAACATGCATTGTACCAACTCCTTGCACACCCCAAGTATGACAATTCTTTAAACATAAATGTGTATGTAAAATTTATGGTGTCTTTGGAGTAATCTAGTTTAGAGACAGTGATTAGTCTGTGCAATTCATGGGGCTTTTGGCTGCTGGTGAAAAGGAGTTTTGTTAGCATGTTTTTTAATGCCAGTGACATGTTAATGTTTCATAGTTTAATTTTCTTCCCCTAATTACAGTCCTGTGTATAATCTCTTATATATGATCAATATGATTAATTTTAGTTTCATTTATTTATATAATTGGAATATTCTGGTGCTTAATTGTATTTTAGAGATTAATTTAGATTGTGACATTTTGTACGTACATCTAAACTTCTACTAAAGTGAAAGACAAAATTCAGTTTCATTTAGTGACTAAGCTATAGCATAGTCACATGCAGCCTCTGTTTATCTTGGTGTGGGAGCCTTTTATTAGAGCTTTTCTTACATGTTCTGCACTTTTAGTCACTGATATTTCACGAGTTTATTGCTTTTAGACAACTTTAACATCTTTGCCCAAGAAGTGTGGGCTGACTTTGACTCTTGCAATGTAGTAAGTGTAGCTAAAGAGCATAGTAGCTTTCACAGTTTGGGCTTGTTAGACTTGACATAAATATAGCTTTGCAATGAATAAGTTTTGTTGGGCAGTGCTTTGATAAATAATGTTTCAATCATTCAAGATTAAAATCAAATGTCATTTTAAAAAAGGGAAAAATGTCAAAATATTGAAAATGACATTCTGTAATTGAGTTGCAGTGTGATGCCTGTATACCTATTATTGTATATACGTGGCTTCTTCTGAACCACTGGCTTTAAATGTTCCTGATGAAATTGAGCTATCCATCATGCTGGAGACCAGTGCCTGACAAAATTAATTCGTGCTGAGTGAACTGGTCTGGCTCTATCAAAATGAGGGGAAAACAGGAGGTGGAGAAGGAGCTGGATATGCAGAGCAAACTTTGAATGAAGTTTGAGCTGGGGAGTGCTGCAGTTCGGGGTTCTGTTGAACACAACCGTGTGTTCCAGCTTCACAGAGAAGTCCATCCCCAGCGTGATCATCTCTCACCGCTACAAGGCCCAGGACACGCCGGCGCGCAAGACCTTCGAGCAGGCCCTGACCGGGGCCTTCATGTCGGCCGTCATCAAGGACCTGCGGCCCAGCGCCCTGCCCTTCGTGGCCAGCCTCATCCGCCACTACACCATGGTGGCCGTGGCTCAGCAGTGCGGTGAGTGAGGGGACATGGCTCTGGTGTCCAGGAGAGCTGGGCACAGCTCAGTGCTTGTACACACAGTGCAGTGAGTGAGGGGACATGGCTCTGGTGTCCAGGAGAGCTGGGCACAGCTCAGTGCTTGTACACACAGTGCAGTGAGTGAGGGGACATGGCTCTGGTGTCCAGGAGAGCTGGGCACAGCTCAGTGCTTGTACACACAGTGCAGTGAGTGAGGGGACATGGCTCTGGTGTCCAGGAGAGCTGGGCACAGCTCAGTGGTTTTACTCAGAGTGTGGTGAGTGAGGGACACAGCTCTGGGTGTCCAGGGGAGCTGGGCACAGCTCAGTGGTTTTACTCAGAGTGTGGTGAGTGAGGGACACAGCTCTGGGTGTCCAGGGGAGCTGGGCACAGCTCAGTGCTTGTACACACAGTGCAGTGAGTGAGGGACACAGCTCTGAGTGTCCAGGAGAGCTGGGCACAGCTCAGTGCTTGTACACACAGTGCAGTGAGTGAGGGGACATGGCTCTGGGAGTCCAGGGGAGCTGGGCACAGCTCAGTGGTTTTACTCAGAGTGTGGTGAGTGAGGGACACAGCTCTGGGTGTCCAGGGGAGCTGGGCACAGCTCAGTGGTTTTACTCAGAGTGTGGTGAGTGAGGGACACAGCTCTGGGTGTCCAGGGGAGCTGGGCACAGCTCAGGGCTGTTACACACACTGTGGTGAGTGTGGGGACATACATGGCTCTGGTACTTCAGGGGAGCTGGGCACTGCTCGCTGCTTGTACACACAGTGCAGTGAGTGAGGGGACAGAGCTCTGGGAGTCCAGGGGAGCTGGGCACAGCTCAGTGCTTTTTCACACTAAAATCACAATATTGCACTTACTTCTGGGTAACTGCATTGGATTTTTGTTTGATGGTAGAATTATGTTTTATTTCTTTAGAGCAGTGGGCATTATTAAACAAATTTTAGAAAGCAATCAGTCACCTGATAATGCTCTGTAAATGCTACAGTATGAAATAACTGCAGCATGGATCAGCTTATACACTTCCAGAGCATTTGTGTAACTTAATACTCACAGTATTATTTGCAGATGGTCTTTAATTAGGTTGTTTCCAGTTGTGGTTTTGAAGGACCTTGAGGGGAACTAAGTAAATGTTGGAGCATTGCAGTGTCTTATATCCCAAGAAGAGAACTTTTTGTTTGGGCTGTATGACAAGTAATTTGATAAAAAGCATATTATGAGCATATCACTCTTCATTGTCACATTAATGCAACTGAGATTTTTATGACTCCTCAGTTTTAATTAATCTTCTTGCAGTGCATAGTCTAGTGCATAGAAGAAGATATTCAAGTAGATGTAATCTTTTTTTCTTCTAGGAGTGAAGGATGCCTTACAATCCATTTGTATGCAAATAGGCACAGGGCTTACTGGTTTTGCCATCAGCTAGTCCAAGGAGTAGTAAAATCTAATTAAAAGACTATTCATATTGAAATATCCATTGTTTTATCTTTATTTCCCCTCCCCCCCATTCCCTGTTACAAATTCCAGGTCCTTTCTTGCTGCAGTGCTATCAGGTTGGGAGCCAGCCTAGCACAGCCATGTTTCACAGTGAAGAAAATGGGTCCAAAGGCATGGATCCCTTGGTGCTTATTGATGCCATAGCCATCTGCATGGCATATGAGGAGAAAGAGCTCTGCAAAATAGGAGAGGTGGCCCTAGCAGTGATATTTGATGTTGCAAGCATCATCTTGGGTTCAAAGGAAAGGGTAAGATTTTTAAAAGCGTATTGAAATGATTGAGTTTCAGCCAGTGCAATTTTGCTTCTAAAATTTTGGAGGCTACCAGTAAGCTGAGAAAAGGAAACTGATCAATTTCTTTGTTTCCAGGCTTGTCAGCTTCCCTTGTTTTCATACATTGTGGAACGTTTATGTGCTTGCTGTTATGAGCAAGCTTGGTATGCTAAACTAGGAGGTGTTGTGTCCATTAAATTTCTTATGGAACGGCTGCCACTGATCTGGGTCCTCCAGAACCAGCAGACTTTCCTGAAGGCACTTCTCTTTGTTATGATGGACCTAACTGGAGAGGTATGTAATGAGTGAATTTCATCAAATAGTGTGGGGAAAATTTCTGGCCTTAAATTCACACAGATTGAGCTCTTAGTAATCCTGATTTTGCTGAACTTCAGAATGCAGTTTACCTGCAAGAGTTAGTGAATTCTAGTCGTTTTAACTCAAACCAAGATCTGAAGTTAGGAATGAGGTCAGATTTTTCCACATAACTTTGCTGAAGTTTTTGAGGTTGCACTTGCTACTTTCAGAGTAGAAATGTAGAGGCCACATGTAGATCACAAAAGAACACAGATTCACTGTCACTTACCACAGAATCACTAAGCTTAGCTGGAAATCAGAATCACAGGATTCATCAAAATCAAATTCTAAGTTGATGAAATTTGTGATTTTTGTTCTGTATTTAGCTGATAAAAATGATCTCTGCTGCCTCAGGTTTCCAATGGAGCAGTTGCTATGGCAAAGACCACATTAGAGCAGCTCTTGATTAGATGTGCAACTCCTTTAAAAGATGAAGAAAAAACAGAAGAAATCCTTGCAGCACAGGAAAAGTCTTTCCATCATGTCACACATGACCTTGTTCGAGAAGTGACCTCTCCAAACTCCACTGTGAGAAAACAAGCCATGCATTCCTTGCAGGTGCTTGCACAGGTCACTGGCAAAAGTGTCACAGTCATCATGGAGCCACATAAAGAGGTAAGCAGAAATATTTACTGAACTGGAGCTTAAAGTTGTTTTCCAGTTTGGATTTGCAGAAATGCTTTCTTGGAGTGTTTTTGCACACTAATGAATTAAGTTCATAGTGCTTTGATGGCATATGTTTGTCATTTGCTGACTTTTGTTGTTCGAACTTACACAATGGCTGGAGCACTTCAGAGATTCATACAGGCTCTGCCTGACTCTTAGCCAGTATTTGTACTGTCTTCAGGTTGATTTACTTCCTTAAATTATGGGCTGCTCATCCTGCCACCAATCAGACATAGGCTAGGCCATATAGACACTACATTTTGACACTCAGTTTTGTTATTCACTAAATAAGTGGCATTATTGCTATGCCTTTCCCTATCCAAAAAGAGACTATAAAATTCAAAGCTGGTTGAAATAACTTTTGGCTAGGTGCTCCTTAAAGCTGATATTGCTTGGTCTTTTGGAAGATAATTGGATGCACGTAAGTCTTAAGGGCCATGACAACATTCCAGATTATGCTGAGAAACTCCTTAATTGATATCTTACTTTGCTGAAGCTGTTTAATGAGGAAAGTGAGAAGTTGATGTAATGGAAAAAAGTTACACTAACTTTTTTGGTCTTCTGATGTTTTAGGAGCTTAAAATATTCTTGTTGCTTGACTGTTTGAAATGCTTCAGTCTATGAATTTCTTTGTTGTTCATGATGTTGTGTGAAGTTATTAAATATCATAGATCTGTTCACAGAGAATATGTATTAATTACAGCTACTCCACTGTTTTGTGAACTGACTGTGAATCAAAGTAATTCAGAGAATTACTTTTTCTCTAGCTTAATTTCTTCTCCAGAGACATCTGGAGCCACAATAGAAGATGGATAGAAACCTAGAGCCATGACTAATGGTGTCTTCTCAGTGGCTGGGTCTGTGGGGTCATTTCAATAGCTGCTAATTCAGTAATCTAAATTCCATCATGTAGGTACTCCAGGACATGGTTCCTCCTAAAAAGCATTTGCTGCGGCACCAACCTGCAAATGCCCAGATTGGCCTGATGGAGGGAAATACATTTTGCACAACCCTGCAGCCCAGATTGTTTACAATGGATCTGAATGTTGTGGAACACAAGGTTTTCTACACAGAGGTACTTTGTTTTTATGTTCTCATCTTTGAATGTAGATGCTTCTGTATGATGACATGAGTACTTTCATTGTAAAAAATACATATTTTAATTGGTACATTTTAAACTTTAAAATGCAAGAATTTCCTTTTGAAACATCAAGTGAAGTCTGCTTTGCCTGCAGCAGTCAATGCAGATGATCCTCTGGTTTTGAGTCAAGAGAAAAACAAAGTGCTGTAGATGAAAAGCTGTCTGTAAAGGTGGGGGTGAGATAGTGCTGTTTCAAATGTGAGTAGCAATATTAAAATGACTGTTTATTTTTTTCCTAGTTACTGAATTTGTGTGAGGCTGAAGATGCTGCCCTAATGAAACTACCTTGCTACAAAAGTCTTCCATCGCTTGTACCTCTTCGAATTGCAGCCTTAAGTAAGTAAAACCTCCTAAACAAGGCTTGATGCAGTTAAGTGTCCTTGTGAGCAATGGGCAGTCTGCTTCCTGAGATCAGCAGAAAACCTGAGCACTGGAAGACTGATGACTGCTCTCCTGAGGTTACAGTTTAATGGAGAGAATAATGGGAAAGTATGGCTGCCTTCTTAATGACTAGAATTCAGTTTTCTGAAAGGAACCCAAAATATTTTAAGATTAATTATGTTATAATGCATTAGGAAAACCATAGAATGTTAATAGAATTCTCATTCTTTTACTATTTTATGATGCCTGTTGATTTTGGCAATGCATACAGTACTTTAGCTGTCTGCAATTTGAGATGACATAAAAAGAAACTATAAGAGAAGCGGTGTAGAATTAGGGTTTATTTTCTCCTCTCCTTTGAAATTGAGTTAACAAAGAGAACAAATTTACTTTGATATTTGCAGATGCTCTAGCTGCCTGCAATTACTTGCCTCAGTCAAGAGAGAAAATCATTGCTGCACTTTTCAAGGCACTGAATTCAACAAATAATGAGCTGCAGGAGGCAGGAGAAGCATGCATGAGAAAGGTGATTGTATTAAAACAACATTCCTTTTGAGGTCATTGTTCTCTCTGCTTTACTTTCTTGGTACAAGACTTCTTGGGAAAGTTCTCTACAGGAAATATTGTTGCTCTTTTCAATTTTTGTTAGTGATGCTGATAAAAGTTCGTGTCAGATATGTTTGTTTGGGATTTGAACTTTGCCATAAAGAATTATCCAGGTTGCAGTTAAGAATTATAAGGATCAGATCACATCTCATAAACAGGTTTATCATATCTCTTGGATAAGGATCATGGTAAATCTTTCAGTCTTTCTGTGCAGTCTTTCCCACTTTCTGTTGGTCTGGTCTTTGTAAGTGAGTCTTCTAAATAGCTTCAGTCCTTTTCAGCTGTTTGGCAAATGTGCAGGCTTGGCTTTGTTGTAAAAATTGTATGTTTTGTCTGTGTTCCCAAAAGAAGTGGTGGAGATCCCATAGTTGGTTTTGGACAGCAGAGTTAGACCTGCATCACAGTGTGATGGTTAGCTAAGGAACAGGACCCTGGCTGTCCTGTTTGAGGTCAGAATTAGTGTCCTTGCCTTACACTGCCCTGTCGGACCTGTGGATGCTACATTATCATCTATAAAGGCTGGAAGAACAGGGAAAGGATATTCTTTCATCATGATTTGTTGTTCAGTAGCTGTGCCTAATTCTGATTCAGCAAGATTTTAATGCCATTGTTTTAAATGAAAAGAAAAAAGCTAGTGAAATTAATTACAACCTCTTTGTAAAGCTGTGTAGATAGGCTGACATGGAACAGAGAAGGCAACTCCAGTAATACTGGTGGTTTGCATTTGTTTGTGCCATTGACTGGCCAGAGGTTGTGTGACTTTTCATGTCACTGTGGTCATGAGAGGGAATGTACTTATCATTTATGGCTTGTTAACAGCACAGTTGGGTTGTGAGGTAGCAAATAAGGGTTGTTCTGACCTATACATCAGATTTGTCTGATTGCTTTTTTCCTGGGATAGATTCATGCCCACAGGATATTTGGTTATGACAGGGAATATTCTCTCTGGCTGCTTGCAGCCAGGCTCTTTTGACCTTTTCTGTTGCTCAGGATGCATGCAGATTGTAATACAGAAATTTGCTCTATTGCCTTCAGCCAGATGCACAGGCAGTTCTTAATATAGTGTCTAAGTAATTAGTTCATAGCTGTGTATTTAATTTATAGCTGTAACAGTTTTTCAGTCTGTCTGTAATTATGATCTCCTACTTGATTATTTTATGGAATGTCCTGCTGTGTGTCAGAAATACCTGAGTGCTTCCCAAATCCATCTTGTCACTGGGTCAATTTCCAGCACTAGATGTTGCTTGAACTATTGTATTGAAGGAACAAAATAAAAGAAGAAAAATCAAGTCAGCTGAATCTATTTTAAGAAAAATGCTTGCACAAAAGTCACGTCCCTCTCCACCTGTATCTTAATTGTGCACTCCCTTGCAGTTCTTGGAAGGAGCTACCATAGAAGTTGATCAAATCCATACCCACATGAGGCCTTTGCTGATGATGCTGGGGGACTATCGGAGTCTGACCCTCAACGTTGTGAATCGTCTGACCTCAGTCACTAGACTTTTCCCAAACTCTTTCAATGATAAATTCTGTGATCAGATGATGGTAAGCCCATCCATATTTTTATTTTAGCTCTTCCAGAAGAAATTTTCTTCTAGCTACTATTCTTATTGGTGAAAAATCACAGAAGTTCAGCAGCGACTCAATGTATATGTTGGAAGTAAAAGATTTTTGTTTCACAATTAATAAAAAGCCCTAATTTCTTTAAACATTTTGAGTAAATTTCTGAAGGGCTTCTAAACCAAAAAAATTATTTTTTATTTTATTTATTTATTATTTTTATTTTGTTTATTTTATTTTTTAGTGAAGACATAACTAGTTAGACTAAGGTTTCTTTGGACAAATTTTTCTTTAAGCAAGGTGCCACTTGCACCTTTAACAATTTTACTTCTCAATGCACTTAATCTGTTTTGGTGCTTTCTTGATTCATAAAATTTTGGGAGGTATTGCTCTGTTTATTTGCAATGTTTAAACTGAATATGTGTATTCTTTATCCCCTTTGCATGAATATTTAAATATTTAAATGCATACACATCAAGCAAGTCATCAAAGAAATGTAAGACTATCAGATTTAAGTTTTTTATGTGTATATATATATATATATGTATATATGTACTTATAATCCCTGCTTTCATGAATATGGAGAGCACTTCTAGCAACAGCAAACTTTTCAACTTGAGGGAATGAAAATAACTGATAATTCTTCCCTTTGTTTCCTTCAAAGAATTATTTCTGCCTCTATATTGTCTCTTGTAGCATATGCTAAAATGGAACAGTCTAATTAGAAGAATAATGCTAATTATCCTTTCTTTGTAGCAACACCTGCGTAAATGGATGGAAGTTGTAGTTATTACACACAAAGGTGGACAGCGGAGTGATGGAAATGTAAGTTAATGAATGCTTTTGTGTGAGAAGAGAAGAAATAAATAGTATTAATGTTTTGGAATTCAAGAACTCATTCAGTTGTAAATGCTGCCATAACTGATTACACACTGATGCTTTGTTACAAGCTAACAGACTTGTTGGATTGAATGTAGAATATTGAATATCTGTTAGAAGTTTCAGGAAGAGCAGCTTCTTATCTGCTGACGATGGTTACTTTAGAGACTGTTCTAGGTTAGTGTGGGAGCAGCTCAAGCATTTGTATTTCTTTTCCCCCTCAGGATTTTCTGCTTAGAAATCTGTTCATTGGAATGGCTGATGAGCTCAGCAGCATAATCCCCCATTTTTCATTAATATGTTTGATGTTCATAATATTGCCTTTTGAAAATTATACGTAATGATAACATAATCCCAGTTAATTTAAAATTTAATTTACTTAAACCAAGTTCAATATTTACTAGTTGGGATCACATTAAAATCACTCTCCCAGTGAAACTAATGACCTCAGTGTAGAAGCATGGGAAGCTGATCACTTCCCTTATAAATGGAAAACTGTGCAGTGTAATGTCAATACTGTGTGCTCTTAGCAATACTGATGGGAATTCCTGCTTCACTGCAGTTTCCTGTACATTACCAGAGGTCCCACAATTCTATTAATATTTTACTAAATGCTTTTATTAAGTGTTGAGATTTATGATTGCACCTAAGAAAAAAGGGAGGGAATTCTATTAATGTCTTTGTTTCTCAAATTAGAATGAAATTACATTGGCTTTTTATTTCCCTCAAAACATGGAAATGGCTTAATGGCTTTTCATTTCTCTTTCCTGTCTTTGCAAAGAGCTTTTAATCTGAATTTGGTCATTGCTTTATATTAGACCTAGGTGTTCTCTAATGAAGTATAATAAGATTGGTTTCCTATATTTTAACTGAAACACTGTGCATTCTTCAGTTAACCTCATTTTATTCATGCCAGAGTAGTTCTAAGGCCTTCATATACTTTTGGGATTCACTTTTCCTCAAATGTGATGATTACAGATATCTTGCAGATCTTTTTGTAGCAATAATCTTTTAAACCACAATGTGGCACCTCCAGAACAGTTTTTATTTGTCACTAAGTCATGTTTAGTTGGGAATTTCCCTGATTTTAATGGTTTTTGTTGATGTTTTCTGTGCAGTTATGTATTTAGATAGATAAGTTGAGTGGGGAGTGCACACCAGACACTTGAGAAAGAATCTGGAGGGACAAGACAAGTCTGGAAACATTTCAAGTAGAATTGTGTCAGTGCAAAGCTGATTGTATATTACTTTTCTGCTTCCTAGTTGTCGCTCCAAAGTTTCCTTAAAAGTAAAAACTCTAAGAAACTGCAGGAGCACACATCTTTGTCTTTGTACAGTTGCTGTGGCAGGCTGTGTTCATGTGTCTGCATGTACATTGTGCTGTTGAAAAACAGGGGTGGTGAAACTGGTGGTCAGTTATTGGCAGCTGGCATTTCACTTCTCTCCTTTCTTCATGATCCTAGTGAGATTCCAGCATCTGAGACACTCATTAAAAGCAGTGTTGGGGAGTAGGCTGGATCACTCAGACTGTGTGGTTGAGTAGAGGTGCTAAATGCTCAGTGGAGAACAGAACTGACCAGGAGAGCCTGATGTGCCCTCCCTGTGCTGTTCCATGCATTCCATCCTTTTCCAGCAGTATGGGATGAAGGTGCCCTTGGATGATGGTGTCAGGCAGTTCTCCAGCATTGTGCAGATAAAGGCTGGTCAGCAAAGCCTCTTACAGAATAGTTAAAGTCTGTGGAGTGAGTTTTCAAATGAAAATGGTAACTACAGGCAAACTGAAAAATTAGTTAGAAATGCTGCATAGTGATGGCTGCTGTAAAGATCCACACTGATGCCAGAATAACTAAGCCTTGCTCACCTAAATAATTTATGGCAGTCCTGCTGTGATCCTGAGCTGTGATCAGGCTGTTTAGAGAAATGAACAAATTAAAATGTAATATATTAAGTAGTGATTAAAATCTAATGCATTGGTCCAGGGAATAAAATATTTGATTTAAATCTTTCTTCCTCTCTTCCCTTCCTTTCCAAGGAAAGGCATGGGATTTCAGGTCATATCTGGTAATTGAAAGAATAAGTTTTGAGTAGATGGTTGCTTCCAACTGTCCCTCTTGTGAGAGGGTGGAAATTTCCATGGTGGAAATTCTGCATCCCAGCCTAGGAGGAGTTGAGAGGACATTGTAGCTTGGTAGCTCGAGTACTGAAAGTGATTTTGTAATAGATGGTGGCCAAATTTGTCTTCAAAGAGGCTAAAATATTTCCCCTGACTTAATCATCTTTATTATCTTTTTATTCAGTTTAAATATTTGAGAAGCTATGTCTGATCAATGTAAAAGTAGAAAAAAGGATGGATTTCATCCTAGTTCTTTGGAGGGCAATTTGGAGCATGTGAGATGCTCATTGTCTCTGTTCCTTCCGTTTGAGATGAGGAAGTAACTGAGCTGAAGTTAGACTGCAGCCTGAAGAATGGCATGTGCTGATTTGTACATTTATTTGATATTTTTATGGGCTTTTTCCTTTCATGCTGTGACTTCTGCTTTTGTTCAGCCTGCCACGGAAGGGGTAGAGGTGAGAAACTCAGTGCAGGCACCAGAAACTTTTTTTGTTGTTGTTTTGTTTGGTTTTATTTTTTCTTTTAACTTGTGGTTTGTTAGTTTTATCATTGTGTTTTGGGCACAGTGCATTGTGCCTTTGAGTGCAGTGCTGTGAATTGTCTTCTCTTTGTCTGTGCAGAGCTGTTTTGATCACGTTGCAGTTAAGGATGTTGAACATGTTTGTACCAGAAAGAGCAGGATTTTTAGTTTCTGTGAAGGCATAAGTGGTTTCAAAGGGTTTTTATGTATTCTCAGCCCTGCACTTCAGTCCATGAGAGGGGTCTTGTGGGGTCTGTCTGGGTAGATCAGGTTAAAGGAGTAGAGCCTAATGCTTTGTATTTTAATTCAGTTGAGAAAAGGTAACGCACTTGATAAAATCATCTTGGATGCTGGAACTTGGTTTTTGAGAGACGGTGAGGGTGGTTTCATTGTTTTGTTTTTTCCTTTCCCTTTTTTTACTGAAGGAAATTACACTCTAAGTAGCTGAAATCCAGTCTCTATTTAAATCACATAATGAAAAAAATGCAAAATGATTTTGGACTTCTGGAGAATTTAATATCTAGTGAGAGAACAGAGCTGACTTTACAGTAACCAGCTGTTTGTGAGATTGGCTGAACAGTGCTGTGAGAAAGCTGAATCTCTCTTTATGTGTAATCTGGGGTATGGGGTGTATAGCAGAAATGGTTTAGGGGGAAGGCCTGCCTGTTTGATTCTTGACCCACTTGGTGTAGAGCAGTGAGCACTCTGTAACTTCCCCATCAGCAGTATCATTACAGTATTTAGCTCTTACCTGTAAAACACCACTCTACTGGCAAGGAAAATAAAATTTAAACCATGATATTACCAGAGAGGGTAAGGCAGACTTCCACAGGTGCAATTTTTTCATGCATTATGGTAAG